>NC_086017.1:21400757-21703787 GCF_029281585.2 Gorilla gorilla gorilla
CCCCTCTACTAAAAATATAAAAATTAGCTGGGCTTGGTGGTGGGTGCCTGTAATCCCAGCTACTCCAGAGGCTGAGGGAGGAGAATCGCCTGAACCTGGGAGGCGGAGGTTGCAGTGAGCCAAGATTGAGCCATTGCACTCCAACCTGGGTGACAGGGCAAGACTCCATCTCAAGAAAGAAAGAAAGACAGAAAGACAGACAGACAGACAGAAAGAAAGAAAAGAAAGAGAGAGAGAGAGAAAGAAAGAAAGAAAGAAAGAAAGAAAGAAAGAAAGAAAGAAAGAAAGAAAGAAAGAAACAAAGAAAGAAAGAAAGAAAGAAAATGGCCCCATAGTGCTGAAGTCCTCAGACATGTCTTCTGGTGCTGGGGACCAGGGCTTCTGACATTCTCTCAGGTCAGTATTTGCAGATCATCCACCTTTGACTTCAACACGTGACCAGAAACCTTCCCAAGGCGGCCATCCACTTTGCTGTCCCTCCGACGGCCGTGGCTGACCGCTGCTGCTGCTGTGTATCCTCGGTGACATCTGGCCTTGGCAGCCTATGGATTTCTGCCATTCTCCTGGCATGAAATCACTCCTTCTTCTTGTTTTAATTTGCATTTCTTCAGTTACCAGCGCAGTTGAGCATCTTTTCATACACTTACTGACCATTCTACTTTATTCTGTGAACTGCCTTTAATTTCTGTAATGGGTTGAACTGTGTCCCCCTGAAAAGACACTGAAGTCCTAACCCCCTAGGTTCTCTGAATGTGAGCTTATCTGAAATAGGGTCTTTACCGAAGACCAAGTAAGCTGTGGTTATGAGGGTGTGCTCTAATCCAATATGACTGGTGTCCTATTAGAAAACACTGGAAATCTGGATACAGTGACAGACACATACGGAGGGAAGAAGATGTGAAGACAGAGAGAAGACCGTCATCAACAAGCCATGGAATGCCAGAGGCCACCAGCAGCTGAGAGAAAGGCCTGCACAGACACTCCCCACAGCCCTCAGAAGCAGCCAGCCCTGCTGACACCTTGACCTCAGGCACCAGGAACGGTGAGACAATAGGTTTTTCTTACCCTAAGCCACCCAGTTTGTGGCCCTGTGTTATGGCAGCCCTAGGAAACGAATACAATTCCCTAGGCTGTACCCACCCGCTGCCTTGCTTTACACAGCTTTAGATATTTGCCACACCCATGTTTCTTCTGCTTTATCTATGATCAACCTAACAGTTCTTAAAGCTTCCTCTGGACATTTAAAGAGAGGTCCTGAGACCCACGGGGCCTCGGTCACCTGTCCTGTATGCCTGTCATCCTGAGGCACTGCACGAGCACCGCCCAATGACAGTCCAAACAGAGACCAGAGCTGGGGAGGCCAGGTCAGCCCAGACCTGCCAGTAAGAAGCTGAGAGTTCCAAAGGCTGGGAAGGGTAGGGAGAAGGTAGAGGCTGGAGAGATTTGCTAAAGGATACAAAATTACAGCCAGGTAGGAAGAGTAAGTTCCAGCACTATGGTCACCTAGACCATTGTAGGGTGACTGCAGTTAACAATAATACACTACACAGTTTCAAACAACATCCATATATTGGATGTTCCCAGCACAAAGAAACGATAAATGTTTGATGGAGGCTAACCACCCTGAGCTCATCACTCTACATGACACATGTCGAAACTTCACTATGTACCCCATGAATATGTACAATTACTGTCAATTCAACTATATATATGTGTGTGTGTGTGTGTATATGTATATATATGTGTGTGTGTGTATATATGTGTGTGTGTGTGTGTGTATATATTTTAAAAGCTGGAGGGCTAGCTGCCCCCAAATATGGTTCAGGAAGCCAGGAAAAAGAGCCCCATCTTATGCGCCTACATACAAGAGGGAAGAAGCTTGTCGGCCGAGTTACCATCCAAAACCCTTCTGGCTCGGTGGTGTTTGGGGAGGATGAAAGAATAAAGCCGCAGATCTTTTCATTACTCCTGCACCTCCTCCTCTTTCTTCAACGCTCGTGCCAACCCCCCATTCCCACTTTACACTGAGGAAAAGTGGATTGAGAGGTGGAGGGATCTGCCTGGGGCCATGTGGCTGGCAGGTGGCGGAGTAGGGACTTGGGTCCTTGCTCCCCTGCTGCCAATGCCCGGAGGGTTTCAAAAGCAGCTCAGGTCTGTGGTGCGAGAGGGAAAGCGGCCGCGCTCAGTGCTGTGAGAGCAAACGGGCGTCCATTCTGCTGCTCTCCTGTCAGTGTGGACTCTGTCTCTCTAACTGCGCCAAGGGTTTCCAGTCACTGTGCTCTCAAGAGTGACAGTCATTAAATCAGCATAGCCAGCATCTCCACATGCTCCAGCCTTCAAGTTTCTTTTGACTCCCTCCAGCAGCTCAGCTGGAATTTGCATCGTGTGTGAGTCTGCCCCTCTCTCTCCTTGAGAATGGAAGGAGCTCCGAGGGCAAAGTGGGTCCCTCCTTTCCTTGGGCACAATCGGTCCTCAGATCTGTGCAAGGGACGGAAGACACTTGGGAAACCTGGCGGATCTGGAACCACAGTGTGCACTTACCCAGCGGCAGCCGCTTAAAGAAAGATCCCAGACACCAGCCTTAGGAGAGAAACTCTAAGTGATTTTAGTTAGAGACCTGTCGGAAACGCTGCTGCTGGTAGTCTCCATCTTTCCATTCTCCCTATGGTGGCCCCAAAAGCCAGGTGGCTGGTGTGGCTAGAATGAGGCGTAAAGTCAGAGCAAGCAGGTTCTGAGTGAGTCTGGGGCCAACCCCTGCAACTTTCCCATATCCAGTTCCAGCATTCAGAGACCCTCTTCGCTTGGCAATGTGTGCAGGCTTTCCAGACCTGTTGCCTCTAGAGAGGCGGGACTCACGGAAATGCTGGCCAGCAGCACGGAGCCCATCCAGGTTGCCCAGATCCTCAAGGTCACGTTTCTGAATAGCTCAACTCTATGTAAATAAGGTACCAGTTTTCTTTAACCAGAACTGTCTACATGTGTTTTCCATTATTAGCTTTAGTTTTTTAAGAAAAACTGATGTTTGAGAAACAGGTCATGGCTGAGAACATGACCGGTAAAACATCTCACCTGCCCCCACGTTAGCAACTGTTGCCAGGGAAGTAGTTGTGAGAGCACAGCCAGTAGTGGATGCCCACCTGCGGCCGTGACCCCCAGAACTTAATTCAGATGGGGCAGGAATCCATGTGCATGCTAAGCACTGTTTACAGGCAAAACAGATGTGTCCCACATTAGAGTTTTCAAATGAATGGAGATGTTGCTGAGATTAATAAAATTGAAAAGAATTTAAAATTCCTACTGCTGCTAATTTGTAGTTGTTTTTGTCATTATGTAATCTCTCAAGGAATATGTTAAAAATACAACCACTATCATATTTTTGACATTAAATAGAGTCCTTGTATCACAGAAGGGATGATAAACACTCTATCTTTCCTTCCTCACTGAGCTGCAGTGTCTGAGGTGGACAAAACCCTGGGAGAGATGGCGATCTCTGCACAGCAGCAGAGGCATCAGCATGTCGGCAGCCTGCCTTGCCATCCTCCGGGGACTACTTGAGACAGCTGAGGCGAGGACTAGAGGGAGGGGTGAAGAAAAGGCATTTGACCACTAAGACCACCCAGTGCTAGTCAACCCAGACGTCCCATTCTCCCTGCTGCTTCACTCCACCCCACACCCTCAATCTGACTCTGAGCTCCGCTGGAAAGGCCTTTCCTGTGCTGGAAAAGTGGAGGGCAGGACCCACTGCCTCCGATGCCCGCCTCAGGAAGGCAGAGGGTGGAGAGAGAGCCCATCCACCAACTCAAGGCTAGGAGAGAAGACACATTCCCTCTAGACACCCCTGGAGGGAAACGGGAACAGTGTCTGCTCGGTAGGCTGCTCAGAAGTGTCTGCAAGTCACTGTCTAGAACAGTGCCTGGCACACAACTATTTTATGAATGAGCCAACCGAAAACTAAACAAATTCTCAGGAGAAACCAGCAGCAACAGGTTAGAGTCAGACAGAGGAGCTCATGAAGCTGGGTGACCCAGGGCTGGGCCATCCATGGCCCTGGGGCTCCTGAGGAAACCCGAGGAGGACAGCCCTGGCCAGCGCCAACCCCCTAGAAACGAGTGGTCTGAGGAGACCTTCTGCCATTCCCTCTCTCGTT
Source organism: Gorilla gorilla gorilla (assembly GCF_029281585.2). Taxonomy (NCBI): domain Eukaryota; kingdom Metazoa; phylum Chordata; class Mammalia; order Primates; family Hominidae; genus Gorilla; species Gorilla gorilla. Next base: position 21,404,905 of record NC_086017.1, read on the forward strand.
CTTGCGGCTGGCACTGTCATCTTTCAAAATTTCAAATTCCTTTGAAGGCTCACTCTTAGTTTTTACTCCATATTATGCAGCAAATTGCTGGAAAATATTATAAAACTGTTTAGTGGCCAGGTGTGGTGGCTCACGCCTGTAATCTCAACTTTGGGAGGCTGAGGCGGGCAGATCACTTGAGGCCAGGAGTTCAAGACCAGCCTGGCATGGTGAAACCCCGTCTTTACAAAAAATACAAAAATTAGCCAAGTGTGGTGGTGCACGCCTGTAGTCCCAGCTACTCGGGAGGCTGAGGCAAGAGAATCGCTGGAATGTGGGAGGCAGAGGCTGCAGTGAGCTGAGATCATGCCACTGCACTCCAGTCTGGACAACAGAGCAAGACCCCACCCCCCAAAAAAACTGTACAGTGAAAAGATTGGATGCTTTGTCCAACTCAGAAGAACACTTCACACTAAAATGGTTTTAACAGGGGAGAGATGTGGAATCCCAGCCTCCCTCACGGAGCACCACACAGCTGCTGCTTAAACACTATCCAGACGGCTGCCTACCTCCTTCCTAAAGGTTCTCCCTCCTAATGAATGAACTCTGCCTTCAAATACAATTCTTTGGTCCCAGGTCTGCCCTTTGGAAAAATTCAATGAATCTTATTTCCTCGTCCAACTACTGAAAAGGACTTCTATGTCAACCTTGCCATGCCCAGAATTCTCCTTCAAATTACTCTGACACAAGACTCCTTATGCAACCTGTCACCCACGGGGCACACGCCACAAGTGAACATTCATATTTAAGAGGGTCACACTCCAGAAGCAGCCTAAGGAAATAGGGCACACAGGCAAGGACTCACTCCCTTCCATTAATCGTAGCACGTTTCTGAACGAAACACCAGCGTAGACAGTCTAATAAAAACTAACCTAAAGCATCAGGATTATTCCAAGACCTGCAGTCACCAGTACTATCCTTTCATCAAAACAACCCAAGATGCCAGTAGGCACTTCCACACCCATGTTGCAGTGTGGTCACATAAAAGTCTCCAATCCTTTTCTTCCCATTATTTCAGCTTTGTGACCCCATACTGGCTCAAGACCAGACATGAATGAGTGCATGCAGGCATAAGAGAGACAAATAATCAGACTTCCTTTCTGCGTCACGTGGTGTGTGGCAGTCTCCTCCTCCCCACACACCGGAGCATGGTCACACCTGCCTGAATGCCAGCCGCCTTCCCATGGTCCAGCCCTAAGGTTGGTAGGAACCAGTTCGAAATTATTTTGTGGACTTCTCCATACTACAGGAAGACCTCTGGTTCAATACATTTATTCAGCACTAAATAAAAATATCAAACCTGATTTTCCTCTTCAAGTTACCGATCTACCCTGACTGAACTCAGAAACTCTGCAAAAAAAAAGTAATAATAATAATAAATAAATAAACCCCAAAACTATTGAGCTAAATTATTATACACCATTGAAAATTTGAGTATTGAGTATACGAAGTGATTAAATACTCATCTAGTAAGAGATTTTGAGGCATCTACTGTATATTTTCTTTTTTTTTTTTTTTTGAGATGGAGTCTCACTCTGTCACCCAGGCTGGAGTGCAGTGGCGTGATCTCTGCTCATCGCAAGCTCCACCTCCCAGGTTCACGCCATTCTCCTGCCTCAGCCTCCCAAGTAGCTGGGACTACAAGCACCCGCCACCACGCCCGGCTAATTTTTGTATTTTTAGTAGAGACGGGGTTTCATTGTGTTACCCAGGATGGTCTCGATTTCCCGACCTCATGATCCGCCCGCCTCGGCCTCCCAAAGTGCTGGGATTACAGGTGTGAGCCACTGCACCTGGCCTCTACTGTATATTCTTTAAAGTACTAATAGACTGTAAGGACCTTCCTCCTGAGAGCCAATCATGTACTGTGTTAATTCTCAACATGAACTGCCTCTGAGCATCCAGGTAGTCAGGGCTACGCTCCATCTTTCCAAAACTAGGGGGAAAGGGTTGGCCAAGCTGATTTTCTAAAAAAAAAAAAAACAAAAAACAAACAAACAAAAAAACCAGACTGCATTACAGAAACAAGATTTACATTACTTAAAGAAAAAATTAGTTTGAGGACCTCCAGGTGCTTAGCAAGGCTACTGCTTTACTGACAATGGACACCCTAATGACAAATAAAGCAGAGTTCCCATGGGAAAAAACAGTACTGAGAGCCTATTTCATTGATCTGAGTTATAAAACTGCATTTCTTTTAAAATAGTCTCATTTTCAAATTCTGCAAAAACTTCAGAACTAAGCTATCTATGGAGCTTCACTGTAACATCACTCACATCTAGATGCAACCCCCTGGCTATAAAATCATATTTCACCCAGAAGTGTTCGTCTGTGGAGTGTGCAGTGTGGAAGACTGAAAAGAACGTGGGGGGAGTTCAATCATTCCATTCAACACTGAAGTGGCATCTCTTCCCCCAAACTCCTGAGTTGATGATTCAAATAATGCCTCCAGAGAATTCAGAAGCACCCTCCCCCCCAAGTTTCATGCACCCCAAGTTTCATGCACCTTTCCTTTGTACGAGGGCTTCCAAACCAGATGGTAATGGTGACTCTTCGCTACTCTTCAAATTAAATTAAAATTACCACCCCCGGTGGTCATCACACATCACATCTGTCGATTATGAGGCACCAAATACTGTATTCTGGGAGCTCGGTCTGCCCTCCAAGCTGCCTGACTCTCCTTCACAGCCTCAATCACCCCAGATGAGTATGGAATATAAAGGATTCACACACAATGGACTCATTAATGTTTATTCAGTTGACCTGAAGTTGGTCATCACAGTTTTTCATATTTTTTTATTATGGTAAAGTACTACATACATAAAATTCACCACTTTTCAGTGACAATAAGTACACTGGTATGTTGTGCCGCCAACCGCACCATCCGTCTCCAGAACTATTTCCTCTTCCCAAACTCTGCACTCACTAAACACCAACCTCCCATTTCCTCCTTCTTGCAGCCGCTGGCAAGAAGCAATGGTAGAATGCAACCATTCTACCTTCTAGGACTTTCACTACTCTAGGAACCTCATGTCAGTGGAATCATACAACATTTGTCTTTCCGTGACTGGCTTACACAAGGTGCATCTGTGTGGTAGCATGGGTCCGAATCTCCTTCCTTTTTAAGGCTGAGTAATATTCCATTGTGTGTACAGACCACATTTGGTTTCTCCATTCATCTGGTGATGAGCACTTGGGTTGTTTCCAACTTTTGGCTATTGTGAATACTGCTGCTATGAACATGGGTGTGCAAGTATCCGTTCAAGTCTCTGCTTTCAGTTATTTCGTGTGTATACCTATAAGCAGAATTGCTGCATCATATGATAATTCTGTTTAATTTTCAACACATCATTGGTAGTAAAGGAGGTGGGAAGTATAGGACGCATTTTTCATTTAACGTTTGGCCCTCTCTACTAGAGAAAAATTAAAGGTTTCCAAAAGGATGGATCTTGTCCACAACAATAACTGAAATTGTAAGCCTTTGTGAAAACAGCCCAAGTGGTTCATGAGAGAAATGAATGTTCATGAATAATGTAAACACTGGACATAAAAGTTAAATCAACAAAGAATATTCACCACCCAGCTCACTAAATCCAGCAAACTTGGGCACACAAGGGGCCCACTGGAGTCAATGATGTTGTAATCAACAGTGAGCATTTCGGAGACGTATAAGCTACGTATCTGTGGTTCTCATTTCTCACTGTGAACCTTTAAAAATTGTTTCAAGTCATTGGAGGATGGCTGATGTTAACAGCAATACATATTGACCATTTGTATAACATTGGTGTACAGTGTTACAAAGTGCTTTGCATATACGTTATGTTAACAGATCCTCTTCAATCTGCAACTCCTTTTTTTTTTTTTAAAAAAAGATAACTCTTTCTCTGTCGCCCTGGCTGGCATGCAGTGGCATGATCTCAGCTCACTGCAACCTCTGCCTCCTGGGTTCAAGTGATTCTCCTGCCTCAGCCTCCCAAGTAGTTAGGATTACAGGCATGCACCACCACGCCTAGGTAATTTTTATATTTTTAGTAGAGACGGGGTTTCACCATGTTGATCAGGCTGGCCTCAAACTCCTGACCTCAGGTGATCTGCCTGCCTCGGCCTCCTGAAGTTCTGAGATTACAGACGTGAGCCACCGTGCCCAGCCATGCAACTTCTCTTTAATGGCCAGAAAGTGCATTTCTCGAATGATGAAACTAAAACCCGGAGGGTCCTCATCTGTGCAGGCAGGTGAGCATCCCTAGACACCCGGCCCTCAAGCAGTCACTTACTCCACTCTCCATTTTCAACCCAGCTTCATTCGGAACAAGGAGGGGACAAAAGGGTGGGAGGAGAGGCTGCTCTGGAATGACCGTACAAGTTACTGAGAGATGCAACAAAAGCATTCATTTTCTATTAAATGTGAAAGATCTCTCAATCTCTAATTGGTCCTGCACTCTAAGGCAACTTAGCAGGGACTCAAGTACAATTTCCATGGAGAGAAGTGGTCAAATAGCTGAGGTCAAACCCTCCAGACTCCAACTGCAGCCAAGTGCTTTTATTTCCCTTGTAATTTTCTTTAAGAATAAATGTTAAACCTAAAACATACCCCCTTTTGGAGGCGATCTTGGCAGCTGGACTGAGTGGGAAGAAAAAGCACCTTGTACTCCCCGAATCAGCAGCCAAACTATGCACCATTGTCTAGAGGCGGTCACATGACAGCCATCACCTGAAACTTGGTTACTTCCAATCCATGAAGGAAACAATCACTAGTGTGCCTTAACCCTTCCAGCTCCTGCAGGCAGCCATGCTGCAGCTGCTCTCAGCAGCCCTCTCTCCCATTCCAGTCCCCGCTTAGGAGAAACTGTGCATGGCACAAATCTGATTGGGACAAGGTGGCGTTTGGGGAGAAGGGAGGGACGAGAAGGAAAATCACTGCTGTCCCTTCTAAGCAAAGACTACTCTACCTCTCCCAGCACTTGCTGTCTCGCAGTTTAAATTAATTACAGCTGAAAATACAGGGTTGCCATCTGGTTTGAAAAAGCAAGGATAAGGGAATAAAATGAAAGGGTTCTTGGTACTAACCTCACTTTAATCATTGCCAAAGAGCATGAAGACAGCCCAGCGTCCTCCCACAAGAAAGCCTTGGGCCTCACAAACTTGGCAAGCAGTCTCAGGCACAAAACTGGATGGGCGGGCGCTTGTCAGAATAAAAGTCCTCCCTGAAAGGAGGGTTGCGAGGTAAGGGGCCTGCTTGCCCCCTGCACTGCAAGAAAAGTTTCCTATGGGTCCTGGGGTAGGTCAGGAACTCCTGGGAGGGTTTATTTATCGAGGGTGCCTTGCCAAAACGCTACACGCATCATTACAGTTCCATTTGGTGAGAAAATAGATTTGCTGTCAGAATTACAGCATGTGATTTCCTCTTTCTTTGTTTCTCCATCTTCCATAACATAAGGCTTTTATAAAACTTCAAAATAAGGCTAAAGAAAACACAGGAGAGGAAGGTTGCTGCAGAAGTGGAGACGCTCCGAAGGCAAGATGCATGCAACTCCACAGCAGGGCTGCAGCGGCCCCTCAGAGAAGGAATGCCAGAAATCCCCTATTCTCTGCTGCAGCCGCAACTACAGTCTCACTCCTGCACTGTAGGAAGCAACTTCCTTCTGCCTCCCTTCCACCAGCAGAACCCTAGGTGAGAGGCTTTTCTCTTAGGACTCAGGCTGCCACAGATGGTGACTCCAGGCACTGGAGAAGCAAAGGTGCCACAGCCATCCTAGGTTTGTCTTGGTGAACTTATAGGTGGGTGCAAGAAGTTGCTAAGTCTGCAGATGTCTTAGCCATACGCCAGCATCAAGTAGCCCAGAGAAGTGAAGCAGAAGATTTTCAGCCCAATTTAAATTTCCACCTGCCCACTACCTGAGTTCTTTTACACCCAGGTCAGTTTTGCAAACAAGACCCTGATATACGCAAGCCCAGCTGCTTTCAGAAAGTAACACCAATTGAAGCACCATGGTATTTATCAGAGTAAACTCTGATCAACCAGATATAGTATTTTATAAACCAGAGGTTCTAATTATAAAAGACAAGATAAAAGTAGATTATGAAAATAGCATTTCTGTTCTGGTGAAAAACACATCTTCAACCCCAAAATGATGTGAAAATTGTCTTCCAAATCCTGCCCTGACAGAATCACTGTCTATAGCAACAGTGTCCATAACATTCCAAATCTCAGGAGTGTAACTTTCTAGTAAATGGTACATCTGTCAAGCCACAGGAAACATCTGGTAAAATGGTTAAATAAAAGCAGAATTTAAACTTTTCTGGTTTCAGAGCTTACTAATGGTACTCAACAAGAGACTATCAAATACTCTAAAAGCTCAATGTGACAGTGAAAAATATCCTGGAGGGGACCAGGTGAGAAAAAGAGGACAAAAAAAGAAGACAACCCGGGAAGGAGTGGGCTGCAATCCCACTCTCGTCACGATGACGATGCTCCCATTCCAGGCGTGCCTCTGGGAGACAGTGGCCATAGCCCCCTCAGCTCCACCAAGGATGGGCACATTCCTGCCCATCACCATGGCAGAAACCTTCTCTGGCCTAGTTAAGTTCCTCTCTACCCAGGGCTGACTCCCCCAAGCATACTCATGTCTCCCCAACGCACCCAACCCAGGAGGCCCTCAGGAGAGGTTTGGGGGGATGGACTGACGAAGTGATGACACACAAACAATAAGCTTCCCTCCGTTCCACGGCAGACGTGTGTATTAAACACATACAATCATTCTACCATCAAGACACACCCTGGCCAGGTGTTACACAGTACATTTCAGTCCCTTCCAGAACATTTTACGAGGCTTTTCCATTAAATAAAAGATTTAATGATTTGGCCACATCCAAATTTTAAAAATCTATGTTTCAAAAATACAGTAAATAATGCTGAAAAGCAAATAACATTACTTATTTTCCCCAACGCATTTGACAGAGCATCCTTAATATGAAGAGTCGTGACATATCAAGAGAAAGAAGATGAATACTCTAATTTACAAAAAAGACAAGGTATATACAACATCATGGTCACAGAAGAAGAAATGCAAACGGCCAATAAGGATATGAAAACATCATTCAAGTTCTCTAGTAGCAGAAAACAAACAAACAAACAAAAAAACATACAATAACAATGTTTCTCCCCGAGAAACTTGCAAATATTATATAAATGAATAAATGGTAGCAGTCACCTGTGGGAAGATGCCGCGAGAGAGACAGATGCATACAGTTGCTGGTGGGAACAGATCAGTAAACCATATAGAGTGAAGCTGGCAGAACACACCAGCGAAAACAGACATGGAAGACCTCTGACCCAGAAATTCCACTTCTATAAAAGTGGGAATATATGAGATGGGAGGAAGGATGGAGATATTCGAAGTTCTGCAAATGACAGTAAAACAATGTAAACAACCCAAATATCTGTATTTGTTAAAAAGTTCTTTTGGTTACAAGCAACATAAAACAAACCTAGTTTAAGGAAAAAAGGGCAACTTACTGGAAAGATACTGTGATATTTCTTGGAAATGAAAAAATGCTGAACAACCAATCCTTGAAAAGAGAAAAAAAAAAAAAAATGAGGTGGCCCCAGGGATCTGGGCTTCAGGAGGCGGAAGGCGCACGCCTCTCACCAGAGCCTGCCTTCTGCCCTCTCCCAGCACCCAGGGACCCACCACCACCACCACCGGCTCCAAGTGTCACAACTTGGTGACCTTCCTAGGTCCTACGTACATATCATCCTCCAATCACTGCTCCATTAAGGAGTTATTAACATCAAGTCAAAATCCCAAGAACACTTTTTATTATACATCAAATATGCTGCTAAAAACTAGAACATGCCCCAGCACACACTTAAATGCTACCAGTTTTCACAGTCAAGAGACTTCACTGGGCTGGACACAGTGGCTCATGCCTGTTATCCTAGCACTTTGGGAGGCCGAGGCGGGCAGATCACTTGAGGTCAGGAGTTCGACACCACCCTGGCCAACATGGTGAAACCCAGTCTCTATTAAAAATACAAAAATTAGCCTCATGTGGTGGCGCATGCCTGTAGTCCCAGCTACTTAGGAGGCTGAGGCAGAACTGCTTGAACCTAGGAGGCAGAGGTTGCAGTGCACCGAGATTGCGCCACTACACTCCAGCCTGGGTGGCAGATTGAGATTCCATCTTAAAAAAAAAAAAGAGAGAGAGAGACAGAGGGAGAGAGACTTCAATGGAGCCTTGAATGAATTATTTATAAGTAAAAAATTGAGGGATCTCCCAAAAGAGAAATCTATTATGGTCTTGTTTCAGATTTGTAGGTTTAAGGAGAAAAAGGGACAGGGGAATGTTCCACCTCTGCCATGAATAAGATACTGGATTTTTCAAAAAAGTAAAACTGCTGGAATTGTTGGCTAGACAGAGATGAGCCTTCGGGGCAGGAAATCAAATTTTATGAAAAGGTGATTTATCTTAGAGCAGGCATGAGGTGTTTAATTTATTCCATGTATCTCGCCATCTTGCATTCCAAATCTTCTGCCTCCTCCAACAGCTCTCTTGCTTCCCTGGTCCCCTCTTTCTGAATGCACACTTCCCACCACAGAGGAACCACACATATCCTAAATCCCTCCTTTATCATATACAACGTCACCCCTCCCAGTGCTGATGGACAGGCGACCCCCTGCCGTTGGTCCCTGGGTGTTTCAAAGAGAGGCCCTGAGGAGCTGACACTCCAGAGCAGTCTCTGGGTCCCCTCTTCCCACGAAAGCCCCCAACCCTTCCCCCTGCAAAGTGGGACAACTCCTAGATTAAAGATTGCTAGAAAATACAATGACTAAATGTAATGTGATTCATTACTGAATCTTGAATTAAAAAGAATGTAAAAGAATTTTTAAAAAAATCTTATAGTATAAAGGGCATTACTGAATATGAAAAGATGATGTGAGATCATATCATTGTCTGCACACATATGAAAGAAAGATAAAGCAAATATGGGCAAATGTTAACAACTGATGAATGCAGGGAAGGGTATGTGAGTGTTCACTGTGCTAGTCCTTCAGCGTTTCTGTAGGTCTGAACTTTCTCCAAAATAAAAAGTATCTATGGTGAGGAAACGGTGCAGGAAGGATAGAAAGAGGAGATTATCACCAAATTTGGCTGGAATATGTAGAATGATGTGATTTAAAGCACAGGTAATATGGTATACACTGCCCTCCATATCCTCAAGTTCTGCATCCACAGATTCAACCTATCATGGATGGCAAATGGAGTCAGGCCTCTGATGGTACAGACTTTTTTCTTGCTATTACACCCTAAACAATACAGTATAACAACCATTTCCATAGCATTTACATTGTATTAGGTATAAGTAATCTAGAGGTGGCTTAAGTATACGAGAGGATTGGCATAGGTTATCTGCAAATATTATGCCATTTTACATGAGGGACTTGAGCATCCCTAGATTTCTGTATCCTCGAGAGTCTTGGAACCAATCTCCCAAGGATATCCAGGGACGGCTGTATATGACAATCGCTTTGTCGGAAGCCCTCAAATAATCTTCCCCAAGAGTTGGCACAGGGATACCAGGAGGAGCCTGCGTGATGGAGAGAGGCCTGACATGCATGAAAAGATGCCACTGGCAACAAATATGTTAGTTTCAAATATTAGCCTCAAAATGAAAGTCACAAGGGAAGTTGGAGGATCCAAACTGCTTGCCCTGAATTGCACGAGACCTGCTTCTCACACAGACAACAAACTCTGTGTAGCTTGCCGAAAGTCGAGAAATAATAGCAGGGATTTAAATAAATTATTTTGAAATTAAACCATGGCTAATGGCCAAAGAGACTTTCAAGGAAAGGCCAAGGAGGCCATCTTCTGAGTAATAATACTGGGAGAGGGAGTTTGGGAGCAGATCACAAAGTCCTTGATGGTCATCCTAAAGAAACTGTGTCTTATTTCACAGTCCAAAGGGGGCCAGAGCCACAATCCACTGATAAACTCAGCAAAGTCCTCCAATGAGGTTCTAGAGAAATCCCTGCCGATGAAGGAGCTGCACGGCTCAGGCGCCTTTCAGCAATGCCTCCCCTACCAAGCATAGCCATGGTAGACAGTCAGCTCCTAGGTGACATGGAGTGTCTGTGTTTCTATCACTGGACGTAACTTGCTCAAAAGCCAATGGCCTAAGACAAAATGATGTGGTGTCATTCAAAACCCACACACAGAGGATGACAGCTATTAGTGATACAAGCACAAAGCTGTCACACAAAAATAAAATAAACACAACAACAAATCTACTAGAAAACAGCCGAAAAACACTTTGGCTTTGAGGACTTTTTGGAAAAATTTGAAAAATACCAGAACTGGTACATACTTGGGCCGAGATGTGTTTGCTTTTCTAGCAGAGTATGAGCAAATCTGCACTTTGGGTCAATTTCCACCCAAAAGAAATGTCTGGTCACCTCTCTGCCCTGTGAGACTCAACCCAAATGCACTGAATTCCTCACTTTCGTATACCTCGCTTTATGTTCACACTTGGACTGGAGCCAGATGCATAAGCAAGAAATATAGAGGAGTGAAAAAAATCATTTCATCCACACAAGAAACCTGGGGGCTTCTTACTGAGAGCCAACACCGGGATGAGATCACGTGCCGTGAAAGAAGCATCACGGGCAGGGCTGGTGCTACCGACTGAACTTCGCGCATGTGTGCATTTTCGTTTTCTGTTTTCAAGAGCTTAGCAGGGAAAGGAGAGCGGTGGGGCTCTGTTCTGGCACATGTGGAAGTAAACATCAAGGCTACAAGGGAGAAAATGGAAGTATACTAAGTGGTGCCACTCAGGGTTTATATGGGTTTAAAAGTGATTCTTAACATCTGCCCCAAAGGGAAGAGTGTTTCCACAGAGCTCTCCTCGTGACTCCTTTTTCATTCATACATTTACTCAGCACCTAGTTGGTGTCAGGCACTGGGAGGGGTATAGTGCTACAGACCTGAGCAAATTCAGCCCCTGGTCTGGTGGAACTTGTAGACCAGGGAAGGGGACAGACAGCCGGACACCCAATTGTAGCAGAGTGTCATCATTTTACACAAAGTAGTATTCACCTTGAAGCAGGAGGAAGTGCCACTTGCCAGAGGAGGTGGCTTTCAGAACCACACTGGAGGATGAAGTGAGTGTGCAGGCCCCCAGTTGGGCTGCAGCCCAGGGGGTCCTACAGGCAGACGCCCATGGAGATGGGCCTTGGCAGTGTCACCCTGTGGCGGACTGGGAGCCGTGGAAGGATTCCAAGCAGAGATGAATACTTCAGAAACCACCTTCTGACACTCGAGCACCAGTAAGACCAGCCAGGAGGGCACTGCCGTGCAAACGGGGGGCTAAACTACAGCCCCAGCCAGGGCCTACTGGGAAGTTAGCAGGCTGATCCACAGGCAATGACAGGACGAAGGAGGAGGCGACGTCCCAGACAAATGGAAAGAGAGTTGTATCAGTCATGAATAGGGGGACATAAGGCAAGGAGTAGACTTGGTGAAGTGCTGGAAGAACAACGGAGCAGCTGATGCCAATTCCAGTGAGGTGGTGCTGAATTTAGGGCACACATACAACACCCAGTGAGAGGGTGGATCTATGGGGTGTGAAGGCTTGGTCTAGGCTAGAGGTAAAGATGTGGGACTCAACCTATTGTGGCAAGTCCAGCCACGGGTTCACGTGTGACTTGGTTAGAAGGGTCTGTGCAGGCAGAATGCCAGAGCCCTGGAGAATACCAATAATAACAAGTCTCTGGAAGATCCTGAGGAGTGGCCACAGAGGTGGGAGGGGACCAAAGAAAGCCAGAAAAGGGCCACAGGAAGCAGGGGAGGAGAGCCCTTCAGGGAAGAGGAAATCAAATAAGACAAGGGACTGCACTCTTTCCTGAACCTGGCAACCAGGAGGTCACTCCTGAATGCAGGGAGAGGATTCAACAGAATTGTTGGTATGGATAACAGCACTGGACTAGGGAGTGGATATAAAAGAACAGGTGATCTCTCTAGAAATAGCTATGGAGGCGGGGAGAGGTAGGGATGGAAGATAAGCAGGCACAGGGTCAAAGGAGGACAGAACCTCAAGTTTCCGCAATTTCTCTGGCCTCAGTGAATTTCTCTGAAAGCCCCAAGCATTAAAGATGGCACCCGGCAGCCCCAAGTCAAGGAATTAAACACCATTTCATGTTCATACTTAGGCTTTACAGCGCCACAGCTTTGCAAGTCTGAAAGTTTGTGATAAGAGAATTTTGGAACCAAATAAAATGCTCCTTTTGTTAGGCAATATTTATGGGGCAAGTATGCTCCAAGGAATATTAAAAATAGGTCTTACGAAAAGGGGATGAAGGATTCTGTCTTAGCTTCAGCTGCCATAACAGAATACTGTGGACTTCGTGGCTTAAACAGACGTTTGTTTTCTCACAGTCCCGAAGGCTGGCAGCCTGAGATTCGGATGCCAGCATGGTTGGTGTCTGGTGAGGGCGCTTTTCCCGGCCTAGAGACAGCCGCCTTCTTGCTGTGTCCTTATGTGGTGGGGAGAGAGCGAGCAAGATCGCTGTTTCTTCTTATAAGGGCACTAATCCTAACAGACCAGAGCCTGCCCTCATGACCTCATGAAACCCTCATCACCTCCCAAAGGCTTCATCTCTAAAGAGCATCACATCGGGGGTTGAGGCTTCAACACGTGAATTTTGAGGGGACACCACTCAGTCCATAACAGATTCAATGGCCAATTCCATTTGAGAAACTCGGCTAAACAGTGTTTCTGTGCATAAGACTTCTCAAAGCCTGAAAGGTGCTAACATGCAGGAGCAGACCTGGGAGACTGAGTTTGGGACCGCCGAACTTTGACCAGGGAACACTTCCATGTTTCCCTTAGAGCATCTTGAGAGAAGAGTGTTTTGAGACAGTCTGAGCAGTGGCGAGGGGTGTCACTCCGGTTGTCAGATGCAGCTGAGGAAATGACTCCTAACAAGCTAGAAAACTCATAACCATCCCTAGTTGGGTTCAATGACATGGAAATTTAGGGATGCAGCAAGATTTCAGTTCTCAGATGTGCTTCTACATCGACCTGACGTAATAGGAGTTGGTGTGTCCTTTCTACTTGGCCTTGACCCAGTTTCTGGAGCTTGTTTCTATGTAGATTCATTAGCTGCATTATTCTTAGGTCTCTTCAAGAAGAAAGGCAAGAGGTAGTATAAGAAGTGGGAGGAGAGGGCAGTAGCAACAGTTGCTTCCTTCTATTCTGCAGTATATGTTGCCTCTGCTGGGGCTGGAAGGCTCAGATCCAGAACTCAGATCCCTTGTCTGGCACAGTTTCTAGCTACTGCCAGACCCAGAACATTACTGCAACATTAAGCCCTCTAATTATGTTTTGGAGACAATCTGTGAAGAAATTTCAAAATGAAGAGTGTGTGTGTGTGTGTGTGTGTGTGTGTGTGTGTGTGTGTGTGTGTGTGTGTCTGTTTTAACCCAGAGAAACAGCAAAATGGAGAGACAGAAAGACCTGCCATTTAAGTAAAAACTACACCAGATACAGAATGTGGAGCTTGTAAACCACCTTGCTATGTTCCAGCTGCCATGTGACACAGGCAAATAATTGCTTTAGCAGCAAGAAATTAGAGGAAAATAAAAGAACCATCAATAGCCACACCTAGCCAAATTTGTTAGCATTTCTCTTCCCAGTCTTCAATCAAATCTATTAATGTAGATTTGGGACAGCACTTCATATACATTCAGGACAAACTGGTTTTGTGTCACAGTAAGAGGTCTATGAAGGTCATAGGCAATGTCGAGGTTAATCCTCTAGCTACGGATAAAAACAGCTGCTACATATGTGCCCAGAGCAGAAGCATCTTCGCGAAGACAGCATTCCAAAAAGCACACTCAGAGGATCAGGAAAACAGCAGAATCCTGGGTTGTTTTGTTTCCTTACATTTTGAATACACTTGCATCATGTTAAAAGGTGACTCTGCACAGACCAATGCACATTCTGGCACACACCCCAAACGTCCTCTAATAGGCGTTCCTCTTTGAGAAAAAAGTCCTTTCAAGGTTTTCGTCCCACTTTTATAAACTTCATGGCACAGATCAGAACCACAGAGGCTAAAGCCTAAGTCCCCAGTGCAGCCTGGAACAGCCTTTGTTCTGCTTCTCTGACTCCTGCCTCCCCCTTGGCATTTCTTCATTCTGTGTCGTCGTTTGGCCAGAAAAAATGCCAGCAGCAAGATGGGGAACTGCCTTCCCAGCTCTCTGCGAAGACTCTTAAGGCAGAAGCGAGGTCTGCTGGGAGAAGGCTGATGTCAGCTCTTAAGAGCACAGCTCCCTGCTCGGATAAGGAGGCCTTTGTTTTCAGCTCAACTGTGAAAATGAGAAAATGCCTCTAGCCTGACAAACAAGAAACCCACACAACACAGGTCAGGCCTGTGACCTTTACTTAAAGGTACCACACTCCATTAGCAAAACACTTCCAGGGAATCTGCAGATGCAAGAGTGGCCCTCAGAGAAGAGCAGCTCTGTTTCCACCTCAGGAAGGCAGGTTACAACCCCAAAGCAAACCTCACAGAGAATCAGTTCCTAGGTGATGATACTCCCTAATGGGAATGGAAACACACACAACTGATATACGTGGGGCAAAGCGGAGGGGGGTGCTAAAAAAATTAAAAATCCTGATGTAACAACAATATTGCAGTTTCCACATTAGTAATTTAGGACAATTACATTTATGACCATAAAATATCCTCTTAAATCTCCAGAATGCCTTTGGGAATACTTGTAAGATAGAGTATGAAAGTAAAGAATATAGAATTTCAGCACTGACCCTACCAAGTTTAGACTATGCCAAGGAGGCGTGGCAGAAAGAAAGAGCAGATAGTTTGAAGGATTCCATTCCATAGGCTTTGATTTATGAAATCTAGAGGGAAAAAAAAAAAGACATGTCTTCAAATACTTAAAGCAAATTATAAAATGCTCCAGTTTGAATCTTTTAGGCTAAGGTTACTATTGGCTTGGGCCACTAACTTAAAATTGGGCCACAGATTTTAAACAAGAATTAAAACAATCTAAAAAGCAGCTTCCCAAGCATAAAGAAAACCCTTGTTTGTTCCTGTGGGATTCTCACCTGTACAAAGACTCATTTCAGGCCTCTTGGGGGCAGCTGGACAGCACTCCCCCGTCCACAATCCCTGAGGGAACCCTGGTGAGGCTGTGGGGACCTGGAGTGTGCCGAACTACTAACGTCCCGGGGCCTCCACCCCTTTACTTCCCTCCATCCTCCTTTATGTGTGCTAAAATGAACAGTCCCCACCTCCCAAATATCCTCAATAGTGTGTGGTTTGAGAGTGCTTAAGCTGCATCATCCCAAACTATCAGGCATTAGGGTCCAGTATCGAATGATTCATCGCAGTTGGATGTGTGTGCTATTAACATAAATATCCCATGGTGGCTGAGAGCACGGCTCTAGGATCAGACAGCCTGAGTTTTGAATCCTGGCTCTGGTACTTACCAAAGTGTGTGACCCTGAACAAGTTACAGAACTCTCAGTGTTACCATCTGTAAAAGAGGGATAACGATAGTCTCCACCTCACAGAACTGTGAGGATAAAACGATCGTGCCCATGAAGTACGCAGCACAGTGCCAGCGCACAAGGGCTCACGAGTTGCTGTTATTAACAAGCCCTGAAGAAAAGCCCTCCCAATTCTCTGGATGCTGAGAATCAGGACCTATCATCATTCTCCATGATGAAAAGTTCACCTCTCTCTAAAGCTTATGTAGACATGAACACAATAACTTGTTTTGCCCATAAATACACATTACTGTTTACAACGTCCCAGGTGCTAGCAGGGTCAAGGGACTAAAATAACCTCAGCTTTTCAATTTCCTCTGGGTTCAGTTTTAACCTGAAATGAGGAATTGCTTCCTTCACTCTCATGGAATTTGTGAAATAGTCTCTTGGTAACTGGTCCATATACATCCAAACTAAAGGCTCTAAAGACATAGAAGCAACAGCTGCCAAAGAGGGTATGATCATGTTGCCAAAGATTTTACGTCCAGATACCAAAAACTACAGATACTGCAGAACATTTGAGGTCTCATATATATAATCAACTCTTCTGCAAAAAATAAAGAAAATCCAGGGAAAAGCCCCAATCCCATTTCAGCCAATCATCAATTTCTTCTTCTTACTGAGTTCCTATTATATGCCCAGCACTTGATTTCAAAGGCTTCCTCCAATCTTTTGTTAAGCTGAATGAATTCGTGGTTTTGAGTTTGTTTTTCCCTCTTTTTCTATTCACCCCTATGGTGAGAAAAGTGAAGTGACAGGGCCAGGAAAAAACAAAACAAAACAAAACAAAACACCAGATGAACAATGAAGGATGAAAGGACAATGCAAGCAAAGGAAGAGGGAGGGAAGAGGAGGAAGAGGAGCTGCAACAGGAACCGGAGAGCCCAAGGCTGGAATATACACTCAAGGGCAGACCAGAATCGGGACATCGGACTCCAGCAAACACTTCAAAGGAAGCGTCATAGAAGCAAAGACAACAAGGGGCCCATCTCACACCAGGACGGTGTTTCAAAGGCCCCCCATCAGTGAGGGGAGGCTGCGTTTTCTTTCACTGGGCCCTTCCTCGTTCATTATGGGTTACTCAGTGGGCCTGTGGCAAACACAGCTGGATGGAGCACAAGGCTAGTGACCATGGCTTTGATCCCAGTGTGAGCCTAGGGGCTCTGCCCTATTCTGTGGCCGGGGGCAAATACACTGTAAATATATACTGCTGATCAAAGAGAGGATGCCTGTTCCAACGGGAACGTGGGCTCAAACAGCACTTCCCCTAGAGACAGGGTCCAATTCAAGTCAACATAAAATTATTTAGCACCTAACACATGCCAGACATTGGACTGGTCAAGTGTCATCTTAAATACATGATGTGCACCTCTAAAGCTGCATGTAATTCCCCAGGTGGGATGTAGCTATGGCATCATCAAATGATCACTGGTGTTGGTGTCACACACAGCAGGGTTAATCCCAGCTGCCAACAACTTAGACACATCATCCTCTCACAACCTCAATTTTTGCTTTTATAAAATCAATCTGATATAGACAAAAAGACGGAGATAGACAGATAGATGTAGAAATGTGCCTACCTAGTTTAAAGGGTCACAATTATTGTGAGAGTTAAATGAGATAATATATTTCAAGTGTCCAACACATGGCCAGTCCGAAGTAAGCACTCAATAAACGTTCCCTTCCTCACAGGTGACACATCCCACTCTAAGTCTACACACACAGGTGACAACCTCTTCATTTCAGCACAGAGCCCTCTCAAGGTTCTACCCACGAAGCAGCCTAGAATGACTCTCACAACCGATATGAATTTACCATACTGTTACACTGCACCCATTGTTTGCCTTCAAGAGCTTTAATTCTATTACAAATACACAAGATATTAAAATGCACAAGGTCATCCACTGCAGCACTGTTAGTATTGTAAAGCACCTGAAATTGCCAAAATGTCCAAACACAGGGGACTGGTTGGATGAGCTTCGATGCATGCAGGTAATGGAGTGCCACGCAGCTGAAATCCAGAGTGAGGAGCTGGTAGGAAAAGATTTCCATGATGTGTCGCTGAAAAACATGAAGGCAGCCAGGCACGGTGGCTCACACCTGTAATCCCAGCACTTTGGGAGGCCGAGGTGGGCGGATCACCTGAGATCGGGAGTTCGAGACCAGCCTGACCAACATGGAGAAACCCCATCTCTACTAAAAATACAAAATTAGCCGGGCATGGTAGCGCATGCCTATAATCCTAGCTACTCGGGAGGCTGAGGCAGGAGAATCGCTGGAACCCAGGAGGTGGAGGTTGTGGTGAGCCGAGATTGCCTCATTGCACTCCAGCCTGGGCAACAAGAGTGAAACTCCATCTCAAACAAACAAACAAACAAACAAAATAAGAAAACACCAAGGCTGAAGTGAGTACACACAGTAGGCTATCGCACATGTAAGAAAGAAGGGGAAATGCAGAGAAATGCAACTCAAAACCACAATGAGATACCATCTCACACCAGTTAGAATGGCAATCATTAAAAAGTCAGGAAACAACAGGTGCTGGAGAGGATGTGGAGAAATAGGAACACTTTTACACTGTTGGTGGGACTGTAAACTCGTTCAACCACTGTGGAAGTCAGTGTGGCGATTCCTCAGGGATCTAGAACTAGAAATACCATTTGACCCAGCCATCCCATTACTGGGTATATACCCAAAGGACTATAAATCATGCTGCTATAAAGACACATGCACACGTATGTTTATTGCGGCGCTATTCACAATAGCAAAGACTTGGAACCAACCCAAATGTCCAACAATGATAGACTGGATTAAGAAAATGTGGCACATATATACCATGGAATACTATGCAGCCATAAAAAATGATGAGTTTATGTCCTTTGTAGGGACATGGATGAAATTGGAAATCATCATTCTCAGTAACTACCGCAAGAACAAAAAGCAAACACCGCATATTCTCACTCATAGGTGGGAATTGAACAATGAGAACACATGGACACAGGAAGGGGAACATCACACTCTGGGGACTGTTGTGGTGTGGGGGGAGGCAGGGGGATAGCATTAGGAGATATACCTAATGCTAAATGACGAGTTAATGGGTGCAGCACACCAGCATGGCACATGTATACATATGTAACTAACCTGCACATTGTGCACATGTACCCTAAAACTTAAAGTATAATAATAATAAAATAAGATAAAATAAAAAAAAGAAAGAAGGGGAAATGATAAAACATTCATGTATTTGCTTGATTTACCAAAACAGAAACACAAGGATGCTTTGCTTCCAGGGAAGGGAGTAAAAGGCGTGAACAAGACAGGGCAGGGAGTAACATTAAAAGCACACTTTTTAGTACAGTTTTAACTTTGGGGAGCATGTTCATATCTTACATACTCAAAAAATAAAATTTGAAAGGATGGAAAAAGTCTAAAACTGAATGCAAACAGAAATGAATGAACCTAACAATATATTTCAAATAATACAACAATACTGAGGAGAAAAGGGAAAGTAACTCTTCAAATTCATCCTGTGACTATTATACCCTCAGCATGGGAGAAGGAAAAACCATAAACAAATCCTGAACTCTTTTTAGTTTGTTTTTCAAAGTGGTATTGGCACCGTGCTTCTGAAACTACCTGAAGCGCACTGCAGGAGTGGACCATGAGTACATGTGTGGATGTAGTTCTTACTGGTGAACCAGGGAGATACAGTATGGAACGCGGAGGGTGAGGAGGAGCTCGGGAGTGTTGGGTTAGCCCTGGAGCATTGCCAGGAACTCATTATCTCCTAGCTCTTTCCATGGAAAGGATCTAGAAACAGTGCTGTTCAACAGAACTTCTTGTGATGATAGAAATGTTCTGTACCTGTGCTGTCCGATATGGTAGTGAACGGCCACATGTGGCTACTGAGCTTGAAATGTGACTCCTGCAGCTGAGGAACTAGATTTTTAATTTTAATTTAAAATCAACACCTGTGGCTGGTGTCTGCTGTACTATTAGACAAATCAAGTCTAGAAGCAATGTGATCATAGTAACAATAAGTTACCATGAAAAACTATGTAATCCATAGTAACGGTAACACCTAGCACCTGGATCTGGGCTTCTAAATCCTATTCCCCACTGAAAGGACCTGGAGTCCCCTGGAAAAACGGCTAATTCCATGGCTGGAGCAGGTAGGCTACAAGATGAGCCTAGAACAACTTGTAGGCCAGAAAATAAGAAAGTGTGCAACAACCACAACAAAATAATGGAGGTTATGACAAGGACATAGGACCAGTGGACAGGGTTCTTGTTTGTCAACTCTGGGACAGCTACAATTCATTCAGTAAGACAGGAACCCTGGAGTCCATATGGATAACAAGTAGATAAATAGGCAGGCAGGCAGGAGAAAGGGGAAGAGCTCTTTCTTACCAGATTGCACTTGAATATCAAGGGCCATTAAAAAAAAAAACTTACTGATTTTTCCACAAGATGAATCCCACTCCATCTCTTCCCATCCTTTAATCCACTCTTTCCAAACACACAGTACTTTTCAACTTCCAAACAGACATTCATCTTCTTAAGACTTTTCTTAAGAAATAAACAGAAATAATGTATTTCTCAGGGTCACCGTATTGGAACCAACCCAACAGTCTCATAGATAGGTTAATGGATAAACACAGAAATTGACCTTTCTAGTCTTGAAACTTAAAACTTACATTTGTTTTATCTGAGGTCTTTAAGAAAAGACCTTCAGTCCTCTCAAAAACAAAAACAAAAAAAGTGTCAAAGAACTGAAGCCCACCAGGTAACTACATCCACACAAAGAGATGTGGGACCCTCCTTCATCATGATTGTGTCCTTGCTCCTCCCAAGTTCCTATTTGTTAAATCTTGTTTCATTTCTTCCCTGCTATATAAACCCCAGCTGTAGTCCATCAGGGAGATGGATTTGCCCTGTCTCCTGGACTGTAGCACCCAATGAAAGCCTTCTTCCTTGGCAATACTCCTCATCCCAGTCACTGGCTTTCTGTGTGGTGAGCAGCAGGACCTAGACCAAACCGCTGGTGGTTCGGTAACAATATCAACAAAAAAATTAATAATGAGTTCAAATACGCCAGGTCCTAAGAGGCTGGAATAAAATCCCAGGAATTCTAATTTTCAAAATTCTGAAGAAATCACTAAGGAAACCTCTTTTTTCCCCTTCCCCTAAATCAAACTGGATAGAACTCAGTCTTACTCTCTGTTGCCTCTTTTTTTTATAAGACATCATCTCGCTCTGTTGCCCAGGCTAGTGCAACGGCATGATCTCGGCTCACTGCAACCTCTGCCACCTGGATTCAAGCAATTCTCCTGTCACAGCCTCCTGAGTAGCTGGGACTACAGGCACACACCACCACACCCAGCTAATTTTTTTTGTATTTTTAGTACAGACAGGGTTTCACCATATTGATCAGTCTGGTCTCAAACTCCTGACCTCATGTGATCCGCCCACCCTGGCCTCCCAAAGTGCTAGGATTACAGGCACGAACCACCTCGCCCGGCCTCTGTCGCTTCTTACTCTGGCTCAGAGCCACCTGATCTCCCCATCTTTCTACTAGAAAATGTCTCCATATGATGCTTATAATAAAATGCAGCCAAACCGTGCACCTTTCAGGCCTTGTTAGCTAGCTACCGAAACTATTTTTTCTTTCTTCCTCTCTCTCTCCCTTCCTTCCTTTTTTAGAGGCAGGGCCTTTTTGTACCCTGGCTGGAGTGCAGTGGTGTGATCACACCTCACTGCAGTCTTAAACTCCTGGGCTAAAGCTATCCTCCCACCTCAGCCTCCCAAGTAGCTGGGAGCAAAGGAGCACTCCACCAGGCCAAGCTAATTTTTATAATTTTTTGTAGAGATGGGGGTCTTGCTATATTGCCCAGGCTGGTCTCAAACTCCTAGGCTCAAGCAATCTGCCTGCCTCAGCCTCCTAAAGTGCTGGAATTACAGGCATGAGCTAGCACACCCAGCCAAAACTCTTTTCCAATAACACTCCTTTCCCCAGAATTATTGTGATTGCTTTAGTGATAAAATACATCACATTTTCATTACATGTTATTAACAAACTCTAAGAAGATAAAGCACAAAAACCATTTTGTAATCTCCTTAAAGAGATACACTAGGCTATTCCTTTTCAAATAATTATGAATCTGTCATTTATTGCAGATAACTTCTTAGGCATTAAATATAAAGGAGGGAGCATGCTATAGCCCAAATAAGAAACATTTCATCAAACAGCAGCACTAAATACCCTACGACACGAAGAAGTAAGACAGGCAGCATCTTTCCAATCTGCCTGTGAAATCTGTCATTAGGCTCTTAGAAAACACAGTACAAACAATGGTAATGTTACTAAAATAACTATCACACAGTAAACAAGTAACACTCAGAAGGACCTAACCACACGCCGATCGCCGCCGATCACCTCTCCTCCTTACACTGTACACTTAGAAACGGTTAAGAAAATACATTTTATAATATATATATTTTTTACCACAATAAAAGAAAAATGAGGGGGGAGTCACCTGGCTGGTGTAAGGGAGTCTGAGAGAGGAGGTTACTCCTGTTTCTATTTTCCTAAAACTTTGCATAATAATGTCAATTGTGATTTGCACATAAAATTTGGCGATTCTATTATTTACACTTAAAATTATTTATAGTGTCATCACAGACCCGTACCTCAAAGTCTTATTTGTAGCCACCAAGAGAGCTACAAAATTATTTTTATTTTTTTTTTTTTTTGAGACGGAGTCTCGCTCTGTCGCCCAGGCTGGAGTGCAGTGGTGCGATCTCGGCTCACTCCAAGTTCTGCCTCCCAGGTTCACGCCATTCTCCTGCCTCAGCTTCCCGAGTAGCTGGGACTACAGGCGCCCGCCACCACGCCCGGCTAATTTTTTGTATTTTTAGTAGAGATGGGGTTTCACCGTGTTAGCCAGGATGGTCTTGATCTCTTGACCTCGTGATCTGCCCGCCTCAGCCTCCCAAAGTGCTGGGATTACAGGCGTGAGCCACCGCGCCCAGCCTTCTTTTTTTTTTTTTAAGACAGTCTCAGCTGGCTCACTGCAACCTCTGCCTCCAAGGTTCAAGGGATTCTCATGCCTCAGCCTCCCGAGTAGCTGGGATGACAGGCATGCACCACCACACCCAGCTAGTTTTTTGTAATTTTAGTAGAGACAGGGTTTTGCCATGTTGCCTAGGCTGGTCTCGAACTCCTGGCCTCAGGTGATCCACCCACCTTGGCCTCCCAAAGTGCCAGGATTACAGGTGTGTGAGCCACTCCGCCTAACCACAAAATTTTTTTCTGAACATTTTACTATTCTAATAATAATATTAACAATGACTAAAGCTGAGTACTTACTATCTGCCAGGCACCATTCTTAAGTCCTTACAATAATCCTATGAGGAAGGAATTAATATTATCTGTGATGAAAGATAAAGAAAGTGGGAATTGAACCCAGGCATTTTGATTAAAAGGCACATACTATCAAACATTAAATCCACCATATATACATATGTATATATTCTTACTCTCTATCATCATAACCACTATCTGAACAATGGAATAAAAATAACAGCCCCCATCAACTAAGTGCTATACCATGCCAAGCTCTTTGCATATTTTAACTCTAGTCCTCATAATAGCTCTATACATTAACTATTATCATTGTCATTGTCATTGTCCAATGACAAGGATATCACTGTCAAGGATACTGGGCCCAGCTAAATTAAGTGACTTGTCCAAAGCCTCACAGCTGTTGTGTGGCAGAATCAGGATTTAAATTAAGGCATGTTTGTCTGCAGGCTGCCTTCCCCTTTCTTACTTATGAAAAGTAAAAGAAAAAAAAAAAAGACC
The DNA here is from genome assembly GCF_029281585.2 of Gorilla gorilla gorilla. Taxonomy (NCBI): domain Eukaryota; kingdom Metazoa; phylum Chordata; class Mammalia; order Primates; family Hominidae; genus Gorilla; species Gorilla gorilla. Next base: position 21,428,379 of record NC_086017.1, read on the forward strand.
AAATGCTCTTATTTGGGTTTGGGAAAAGCGGATGGGAAAGTATAAGAAATTCGTGGGAATAAAAGAATGAACTGCAAGAGTTGAGCACCCAGGAGTTAAGCTAGCCCTGCCTGCGGAGTGCACTGTTTGCAGGGCCTTCCTGCTGGATTCCTGATGGTAGCAAATTCCAGGGCTCCAGACTGCAGGCTCAGCCTCTGACTAACACTGCAGTGATTTATTTGAGGATAAATACCTCTGTCAGTGTCTTATGACTGAACACAACAGTCCAAGCTGACTGGAACGAGCGGAATGCGAGGACGCTGGAGCTGAGGCAGCAGAGGCGGGAGCTGGGCCACCTCTCTGCGGAAGCTCTGCCTCCAAGGAGGAGCCCTCCCTGCTCTACCTTCCTATGGGGAAACAGCAGTGCCCTCAGGAACTGGAGCATCTTGAATAATGAGGAAACACTGACTCATGATAGAGTGAGCGCTTGGGAAGGGGGAAGGAGGAGGACCTCTGTACCTGCACACACAAAGCTACTCCCTCCAATACTCAGTGCAACCTTGCCAGGATTGGCAAGGTAACTCCAAGAACACCAACTGCCCTCACTACCGTACCCGTAGACTCTCTGGGCAGCTGGTGGGGCGTCTCCAAGTCCTGAAAACTGGGGAGAAGCCTCTCCCTCTGCGAGGAGGGTGTGTGCCGAGAGGAGAGTGCAAAGGGGAGAAGCCAGGTGCACGGAAGCAGGAGGCTTTTCCAGTGGAAACATGGTGACGTTGCACAGATTCAGAGATCTGTGGTTTCAGCCCGTGTTTCACAAATAACAAAACTGAGGCCCAAAAGGTTGAAGCAATTCGTGTCAAGAAGGTAGACAGTGTCAGTGGCAGATCAAAGACTGGCTGGACGTGGTGAGTGGCACCTTGTCATGAGCATAGGAAGCTGGCTTCCCTTTATGGGAAGGTCCCAAGTTTGTACCAGGGGCACATAAGGTGGGATGAACACTTCTTCGTGTGTACAATCCTAGACTCCTGAATAAGAACTTTACAGACGTCTGCTTGGTCAAAAAGGTGCTGAGCTTCCCTTCTATTTGTCTGGTGCACAGTGACATTCACTAAATGTTGATCCTCCTAAAAACAATCAATATGTATGGGCAAAAAAAAGCGAAGCTTAGCAGATGACTACTTGACTACTCGCAGAAGCTCTAAGGGGACATTAACTTCTATGGAGTTTAACATGCGGAAGGTCCTACAAGTAGGCTGGAGGGAAGCCAGACTTCCACCTCACCGCGAGTTATCAAAATGAGTTTACTACCTTCTTTTTGGCAGATGAATACTATTTTTCTTTTGTAAATAATATCCTTTTCAAATAAAGTATGCAAATGATAACATCAGAATTAGCACAAAGTTGCAAAACAAATAGGGCCCCAGCATGGAGCACCCTTAAGCCAAAATAAGAACAGAGGAACTCACAGATGGGGGTTGAAGATGCGACTCATCTTGGAGACGTGGTCGTTGTCACAGTCTAGGTCCTCGTCACCTGGCTCCATGCTGAACTTCCTCTTGCTGGGGCTGATTGGGGGAGGGCCGGTGCGGTGACTGCTGAGGGCAGAGGCCACCGGCAGGGTCTGCATTCTGGGTTCTCCCCTGAGAGCAGCTTCACCTACGCAGAGAGAGATGATGTAGTCACTAAGCAGGAGAAAGGCCCCCCATCTCAGCCCCCAGGCTCCCCGCCCACCCAGCCAGCCCCTTGCAAAACTACTCCCAGTGGAAAGTTTTTGGCAATGGGATGGGGCCGCCTGCCATCCTCTGAACATGGTTTGAGTGTGGTTAGCTGCCAACCATGAGACATTTTACATCAACGTGGTTTTCTAGCACAATCACTCTTTAGGGTAGAATTTAAAATAAAAAGTTGCAATAAAATAGCAGGGGGGAGGCAAAAAGCATTTGCTGTAAACAATTCCAAAAGTTAATTTAAAACACCAAAGGTCTTTTCACGTGTGGGTATTCCACTCGATATGGACAGGAGAATGACCTCACTGCATTTATGAAACCACTATGCCCAACTCACTTTTCCTGCTTGTTCTGTTTTTTTTTTCTGATATAGTCTCGGTATTTAATTTCTTTTAAAAGAATGAGGAAAGTTTGTGGCCTAACAGTTCACACATTTGTACCTAAAGTTAAAAGAAATATAAATACATCGTTTAATGGGAAATGTTTAATTCTTATAGTACACTAAAAATTGCACATTAAAATATTATCAGCACAAAGCTTCGGCATATAACTCATCACAAGCATAATATGTGGGTAGGTGCAGTTCTGAAACATGTTTTGAAGTTAGGCAATCAAATTAGGGTCCACATTTCCACTTGATTTGACATCTTGGCGTTTTTCATTGTTATTTTAAAAGGTTTTGTACTAGGCAATCACTGTGCCTCGCTGTGAATTAAAATAAGCATAGCCTTTCATAGTAATAAAGCTTGTGTACCTTCTAAACTTTATAAAGACGAATGATTAAGAGAAAACTTCAAACTTTCTAAGTCACATGGGGGGAGCACCTAAATTTTTCACAAATAATAACCCTTTTGTTGTGCTGTACATTTTGGTCTCTCGGACCTGACCAATTTTGTTTCCATTTGGTCACAATTTGAGAGTAATACGAGGATAAAGTCAACTTCATCTGAGGCCTTGTGGCACCTAAGAAAAGGAATCTTTGTTTGCCACCACTAATTTTCATATCATCACAGATGTGTGGACAGTGTTAACAGTCATTTACTTCATACACATATGACAAATATGATTTTGTTGGAGAAAGGAGTGAGGAAAAACCCTCTGAATATTTACCAGGAAAAATAAAAACTTGGCCAATTTACTCAGCAAGATATAAACTAGCAAATATACAGTGACCCATAATACACCTCCAGCCAGGATTTCTTTTAAGGATTCTGGCCCCAAAGCAAACTGGAACTTTCCATTTTAAATGAGATACCCAAAACACAGGCCTCACGCTGGCCTGCCACACTCAGAAATTCAGTGTGATCTTGGTTGGCCTATACTCCCTATTTAGTAATTTTCATTTTAAAAAACAAAAAAAGCAGTGCTCATCTTTATACCTTCATAAATTAGAAAAATATCCTTTCTAATTATCTCCGTTATTTGTGATACTTCCTCCTCCACAAAGAGAGAAGAGGGTGTTTCCAAGGGAAAGCTTCAGAAGCCCAAGCCCAGCTAACTTTCTGGGAAGCCCTGATGATACCCGCAGGAACGCAGCAACTGCAAATCAAACCTCATCAAAATGGCACCAGCTGACCCTCCTCTCCACCCAGGGTTTCTCAACACCCCTGGCAGGATGCGAGGGGATGAGGAGTCCTCGGGCTTGGACCCCCGAACTGTGGTCATCATTTCATCAGATGCCAGCTGTGTAGCAACAAGAGTTGCTATGGAAAACAACCACTACAGCAACAGACTGAAATCACTCCAAAAAAGGAGCCGTCACTCATTCCACCAGCATACACTGTGACGCGGAAAGCAAAACCCTTGGGTTAAGAACAACATTCCCACTCCCCTCCCTAGTTTCCATCCTAGTAAAAATTCTCGTGCTTGTTTGCATTTTTAAGTTCATCCAACGGATGCAGTGCTTATCTTTAAGACTGAATCACTGATGTCTAACATCGAAAAAAATTCCACGAGAATCCTCAGAAAACACTGGAGATTTCTAACCCACGGGTGGGGGTGGGACTGGGGCTGGGGCTACAGGCCCCATGAAGGCACTCCAGGTGTCCTTCACCAGGGACTGTGACAGACGCCTCCTCCAGGTCCCCGGGAGACGGTGGTAAATGCGTGCTGTAGTACTTCACCATCTCAGCTTGCCGGCGCCGGAAGGAGCCCAGGAAGCACGGTTTGCCTCATTTGATGGATGACGAAGTTGTGCCCCAAAACATAGCGTGACTTACCCAAGATCCTCCAGTTAACAGGTTAGCTGGAGGCAAGAACCCATGGCCTCTGCAATCAGACAACGCCTCATCCTAAGACTGTGCGGCCTCAAACAAGGCTTACAGCAAAGGAAAAGAATCCGCACATAGGGTCAGGGACAGGTCCGTTCAGTTATGTGCCTTTATGCATCTTTGGGGCCCCTCCCTAGATGGCCCTAACCCAACACTTGTATTTTAGACAAGAGTGGTAACTGTTGTATGTGTGGTGGGGTTAAAATTATTTTAGTAAAACTGAAGCAAACATTTGGTCTGGGAGATAAGACACTTGCGTTGCAATCTTGACTCTTCCTTTATTTAGGATGGGGTGAATTTGGGCACGTGCTTCCCCTCTCTGGGCCTCCCTCCATACAACAAGGGGCTGGACTAGCTAATGTGTCATGTTCTTTCCAGCTCTTAGAATTACTGATGCAATTCTATGATCAACAAGTGACCAACCAACTAACCAACATTTACAAAGAAATTGTTACTTGTGTAATGGTGAACTAAGACAGCAAAACTCAAGGTATGTACCTCAGATGTTATTCATCGAAAAAAACAAGGGTGACCCTGGGGTCAAATAAATTTGGAAACCGTGAGATTGAACAACTTTTACAGGAGTTTAACTACAGGCCTTTCTGTCTTCTAATGCATCTCAGTCTCTGAGATGGAAACCCAGCAGGGCTGCTTTCCATCCCCCGCCACGCCCCCGCCCACCCCCAATCCTACACAGCTCTGTGAATTCCATCTTCCAAAGCGCCATTCTCAGCATGTTGGCCCATCCTCACCCCAGATATCCAGTGACTGCAGACTTCTTCTGCATTCGAAACCCCAACTGCCTTTCTCATTTTTATTCCTAGTATTCCTCTTTATGAGCCCTGAAAATTTCAGCCCAATAAGTTAAACTAGACTCATCACCATTCCACAGAGAACTTGTTCTTCCCCCAATCTTCTCATTTAAGTTCATGCATCCTGCAAAACCACTTAAAATGCCTCCTCCATCAGGCTGTCCTCCTTGATTCCTCCAGCTGAAGGTCATCTCCTCTTCCTCTGAACATCTATAGAAACTTATCACTCTGGTGCTTCCCTCCCTACTTTATTTTGTGCTCCTGGAAGCAGGTGGCATTTAATTCATTTAATAAACCTGAGAGTGCAGAGCACAACTGACCTACTGAATCAATGAGGCAAGGTGACAGGGCGGGCAGTTTACAGAGCTTTAGGATATGTTAAAGATCAAAGATGCTATAGAATAAGGAGTGTTTAAAGATCTATTTAAAAATATAAGAAGAACTCTTACAATTAAAAAGATAACAAAAAATAGAAAAGGATCTAAATAGGCATTTCCGAAGAGAAGATATGAAAATAGCCAATAAGCACATGGAAAGATGTTGTATTAGTCTGTTCTCACGTTGCTAATAAAGACATACCCGAGACTGGGTAATTTATAAAGAAAAAGAGGCTTAATGGATTCATAGTTCCACATGCCTGGGGAGGCCTCACAATCATGGAGGAAGCCGAAAGGCATGTCTTACATGATGACAGACGAGAGAACGAGAATGAGAGAAAGGGGTGTTCCCTTATAAAACCATCAGATCTTGTGAGACTTACTACCACGGGTACAGTATGGGGGAAACCGCCCCCACGATTCAGTTATCTCCCACCGGGTCCCTCCCACAACACGTGGGAATTATGGGAGCTACAATTCAAGATGAGATTGGGTGGGGACACTGCCAAACCATATCAGATGTCCAACATCGTCAGCCATCAAGGAAATGCGAATCAATACCACAAAGAGATACCACTAACATCTGTTAGGATGGCTATGATCAAAAGACAATACAAAAGTGTTAGCAAGGATGTGGAGAAGTTGGAACACGGGTACGCTGCTGGTAGAATTGTAAAGTGGCATTGAGAGGTGAAGCCAGCTGGACTTGTAGGTTGGGTGGGGACTAGGAGAACTTTTCTGTCTTACAAGAGGATTGTAAAATGCACCATCAGCACCCTGTAGCTAGGATTGTAAAACGCACCCAATCAGTGCTCTGTGGCTAGCTAGAAGTTTGTAAAATGTGCCAATCAATGCTCTGTAAAAACGCATCAATCAGCTCTCTGTGGCTAGCTAAAGGTTTGTAAAATGGACCAATCAGCACTCTGTAAAATGGACCAATGAGCAGGACATAGGCAGGGACAAATAAGGGAATAAAAGCTGGCCACTCCAGCCAGCAGCGGCAACCCACTCGGGTCCCCTTCCATGCTGTGGAAGCTTTGTTCCTTTGCTCTTCACAATAAATCTTGCTGCTGCTCACTCTTTGGGTCCGTGCCACCTTTAAGAGCTGTAACACTCACCGCGAAGGTCCCCAGCTTCATTCTTGAAGTCAGCGAGACCAAGAACCCACCAGAAGGAACCAACTCCGGACACAGCATGGCCATGGTGGAAAATAGTCTGACAGCTCCTCAACTGATGAAACACAGAGTTACCACATAACCTAGCAACTCTAGTCCTGGGTACATAACCAAGAGAAATGAAAACATGTCCACACAAAAGCTTGTACATGCATGTTCATAGCAGCATTATTAAAATAGCTAAATAGTGGAAACAACCAAAATGTCCATCAACTAACAGATGTAAAAAATGAAATATCCATAATGTAATATGCAGCTATAAAAAGGAGTAAGATACTGATTCATGCCATGACACAGACGAACCTAGAAAACAGTATGCTGAGTGAAGGAAAGCAGACACCAAAGGCCACCTACTGTCTGATTCCACTTCTATGAAATGTCAGAAGAGGGAGGCTCACAGGCAGAAAGCAGCTGAGTTGGTGCTGGGGGCTGGGAGAAGGGGGAATGGGAGGTGACAGTTCACGGGTGGCAGGTTTCTTTGGGGGAATGACAAAAACCTTCTAAAATTGATTGTGATAAAAGTTGCATAACTCTAAATATGCTAAAAACCACTGAAGTGTATTGTAGACTTTAAATGGGTGAATTGTATAGTATGTGAATTATGTCTCAGTAGAAATGTTACCTCTTCCTCCTCCAAAATAAGAATATATTTATAAGCAGTATAAGGCTCCAATATCATTAGATTCTTTTTTCTCTCAGGCTTTTCACACTAAACTATTAAACAATTAAGAACAGGCGTTCGTGAATTTCCCCAGAAATAAAAACAAACCTTTTGTTATTACAGTTACATCTCCCTACAATATTAAAGTCAGATAATTTTTAAAACATTATTTATTAAGCTAAAAAAAGTCAAATCAGTGAAACACTTGAGGTGACTTAGCCTCCTGGATTCATCAGATCCTATAAAGCTGCAGCTCAGCTTTTAATCAGTGTGTCGAGTGCCTGTGACACGCTGAAGGCTGTGAAAGTACTGTCACAAAAATAAATGATGAAATGTATACAGACCCTGACCACAAGGGTGGGAGGCAAAAGCACATACACCAAAAGGAACTTATCTTGGGAGTGCAAGAGGCTTTTTCCTCTTGATCTAACATGTATTCGAAATTTCACAATGGTCTGGCAATTGAAAAAGGAGAAAAGATTATCTTTCTTTTTCAAGAATAAACAGAAGGAAGATTTGAGCTGAGTAACCCCGTATTTTAAGCTTTACAAGTTGGCTTAACTACAACTGTCAGTTTTACTTCTTTCAAATTCCCAATGACAACTAAAGAAGTTTTATTTTTTAAATGTATTTGGCCTTTTACATGAAGATAATTTTATCTAGGCACACGTTAGAAAAATGCCTAGATAAAATGAAGAAAAATGCCGAATATATACAAAATTAACTCCTGTGGTATTTTGGCATGGGGGCAATTCTAACACATGGATCAATAATATTCCTTCAAATTTCCCCAAAGAAGATAAGCAAAGATTTTGGCCTAAGATTTCACAAGAATCAGCATGTTTATTTCAATGGCAGAGAAGTTTAACAGAGAGAAATGAAAAAAGAGAATCACCTCACTTTATGCTGTGCTATAATATGATTTTGATAAAATATCACAAGAAAATTCTGCTTTCAAAGTCAAAATAGAAAGCGGAGGAGGACAGGGAGGAACCGTGGAAAATGTAACCCCATTGTAATCCTGTTATTACCATATCTCAAAGATTCTAAGACTATTTCCTACATTTTAATATTGCTAAGACTGAAGCTTATCTTACAAATAATTGGCATATATTAACAGCCAAGATTGCTTCTTTTTCAGTGGTACATAAAATAATGATTCACACAGAACCTAACTCCAGAGACTTCAAAACAGCACTGGTCTCTTCAACCTCCATTTCTTTTTTTTTTTTTTTTTTTTTGGAGACAGAGTCTCACTCTGTCGCCCAGACTGGAGTGCAGTGGCGAGATCTTGGCTCACTGCAACCTCTGCCTCCTGGGTTCAAGTGATTCTCCTGCGTCAGCCTCCCGAGTGTAGCCGGGACTACAGGTGCTCGCCACCATGCCTGGCTAATTTTTCTCAAATTTTGTAGTAGAGATGGGGTTTTACCATGTTGGCCAGGGTAGTCTAGAACTCCTGATCTCAAGTTATCTACCCGCCTTGGCCTCCCAAAGTGCTGGGATTACAGGCCTGAGCCACCGAGCCTGGCCTAACCTCTGTTTCTTTACTCACAAAATTAAGTGGTTTGATTAGATCATCTTGACAGCCTACTTTTGGCTCTAATGGACTACATCTTCCATAAGAGATACATCTTCTAAAGTTAAGTTTCCTTTTACTGCTAATCAAGAAATACTTTCCAAACTTTTACAGAACACACTTTACATAGCGGTAGAAAAAGCAGATTCAACAAAGTAATCAACTAACAAAATTTTTTGAGATTAGCTAATTATTAGCATCTCATGATTAAGGGAGATTTCATTAAAAAACAAGGACTCTTCTAGTTCTCAAAGTTCCAGCAACATTCATTTATTCGAATACTACAAGAAAGTTGTAGCCAGCTGAAACCTGGACAAATAGAATCTGGTTCACCAAATGCAGATTCGATTTTCATAGAACAGAACAATCAAGGCCATGACCTTCAACACAGAGATGGGGCAAGTGATTGGGTTTCAGGCGGATTAATGGACTCTCCCAGGGATAAGGCGGCGTTAGCATGGGAACCCGGGTCTCAGCCACATGGCCCCTCACCAACTGTGCGGGCCCATCGCCAGATTGGGGTGTGGGCTGCATAGGAGGTGATGGCATGGCTCTGAGCAATTAATCAAAATAATGGTATTTATGGGCATTTTCTGGAGATTAGACCAACAGCACAGGGTGAAATGAGAATGTCTTTATGGAGAAGGAGAGGGTAAACTAGTCAAATGTATCTTGCTGTAACTTTTAAGGATAGATTTTTGACAAAGATCTCTATGCCGTGCCGAACAGAGAGTTTAAGTCCACAACTTAAATCTCCGCTGTGTCTAAGGCTTTATGTTCAGCCCCCCTCCCAGCCCCTTTATCATGTTTGAACCGAAATCAAAGAAGCAAAACCATAGCTCAGTCGGCCAAGCCAGCCACGCTGCACTGATGTGTCTCCTTCAGGCTGACCACAGCCCATGGCAACCGACTGACATCATGTCCTGGCGAGAGGGCACCCTGGTAAGAGGACCCTGCTCCCACATTCCACGCCCCTCTCACATCTCACCCTCTCATCACTGTGCAGGGCAGAAGCCCCCGGCAGCCAGGGCTTACTCACTTTCTTTCAAATAATACTTCTTTGTCTCACGGTCGAGCAGCTGGGGACAAGACACCGTGAAGTCAATCTCCTTCAAATTGTTCAACTTGTGGCTAGCCCCATTCTGGCTCACTTTTTTCTTTTTTTATAGGACGCCCATTGCAATGCGAGCCGGCAGATAAAAGCTGTGACGTGCTGTCTGCCCAAGCGCAAGGATCGCCCGCAATCCCCCAGCCCTTGGGTGGCAACACAAAGCACCTCTCATACTATAATGCTCTGGGCGGCCCCAGGCTCAGCTCTAATCGTGCAGAGCCTGACCTCGCCTCGGGGGAGCCGGCTGGACTGGGAAGGGCTGTGCAGGGTCCACACCCTGGACTGGGCTTGGTTTGAGCAGCTCTACTCTTTTTGTTTAAGAGCAAAGATGAGATTGTGTTGAGAGAGTACAGCCTCTATCTTGGACTGCTAATAATATAGTTAAGGATAACAACAGCACAATAAAACTGGTAGAAGTGAAGCATATGCCATCTTCACTAGAATTTCAAGGAATCTAAATCATTTCATACACACTATACTTTGTAGAAGCCTTCCTGTATCTTCTATGAGCATGTTTTATTTTATAAGCATATTACAACATGATCTATTGTTCTGACTTTTCTTTTTTTTTTTTTTTTTTTTTTGAGGCGAAGTCTGGCTCTGTGGCCCAGGCGGGAGTGCAGTGGCGCGATCTCGGCTCACTGCAAGCTCCGCCTCCCGGGTTCACGCCATTCTCCTGCCTCAGCCTCCCGAGTAGCTGGGACTACAGGCGCCTGCCACCACGCCCGGCTAATTTTTTAGTATTTTTAGTAGAGACGGGGTTTCACCGTGTTAGCCAGGATGGTCTCGATCTCCTGACCTCGTGATCCACCCGCCTCGGCCTCCCAAAGTGCTGGGATTACAGGCGTGAGCCACCGCGCCCGGCCTGTTCTGACTTTTCTTAATGCAGCCCTGTGAGGGAGGCGGGGAAGAAGAGCTCCCGCCTTGCAGCCGAGGAAACTAGTGTTTCAAGAATTAAGTGAATTTCTCAAGGTCGCAAAGCTGATTAATGGAAGCACTGGAAGTAGAAACCTGGGATTTAGACTCCCCAACTTCCATCATCTTTCTAGGTGTGCAAGATGCTTCACTGGTTGAGGAAAATAAATGGGAGGAAGACAGCTGAGGAGGGAGGAAGGCGGAGAAGAGAGGGGGAGGGGGCGGGAGGAAGGGGAGCTTATTGGCTGAACCATGCCCACCCCTGGAATTAACACGTTAAAGTCCCGAACCCCAGTACCACAGAGAACATGGCTGTATTTGAAGACAGAGACTTTAAAGAGGTAATTAAGGTGAAATGAGGTCATTAATCCAATCTGACTGTTGTCCCTATAACAAGAGATTAGGACAAAGACACATTACAGAAAGGCCACCATGCGAGGATACGGGAGAAGAGAAGGCGGCCATCTGCAAGCCAAGGAGAGAGCCCGCCGGAGAAATAAGCCCGCTGACTCTTTGATCTCAGACTTCCAGCCTCCAGGACCAATGGGTTAATACATTTCTGTTGTTTAAACCACCCAGTCTGCGGAATTTTATTCTGGCAGCCCCAGGAAACTAATCCAGAGAGGAAAGAAGAGAGGACAGGACTGAAACCTGGTTCTGACACCAAAGATGAACAGCTGCAACTGTCCCATCTGTCTGACCTAACATAGTGGGACTGAGATGAAAGCAACTGAACATACAGATGCCGCTTCCAGACCAGAACCACCTGAGCACAGGAGGAAACAAACACATGGGCTGGCAAGGGAGGAGAATGGGTTTCCTGGCTGGGCACTGGGCAAGTGTACAGCTGTGGCCTGCCCCTCTGACTTGGTGATCATCTGCCCTGCACTAGCCAGAGGAACCTCGACCTCCCAGGAATTCTTCTGCTTGCCTGTAAGAGAGGAGGACTAGGTTTGTGTTCACAAACCAGGCTGGGGCCTCCTTTGGATGGGGAGGCAGTGGGTCTGAAGTGGAACCTGCTCCCAGACATGTCGTACTGATGATGCTGGTGCAGGAGGGATGGTGTCTGCTGGTGCCTCTGGTTTTAAGTATTAATAGCTATAATTTTACAGGGGCTGAAGGGGAAAAGATAAAAGAATGCCAAAGAAATTATGTCTATAATTCTCAACATCTATTGTGAATATACACTAAAGAGTTTTTTAATGAACTGCAGTTATTCTGAATACCAAAAAGCACTAAAAATACTTTAAATTAAAACTTGTTATCACATCCACACATTGTTATTCATTTAATTAGGAAGTTCTATACTGCTTAAAATCATTTTATTGTCTTCAGGGCTAATAGAAGTCCCTGCTGTCTCATTTACCCTGTTGGATTTAGTTTACAACTGAACTGTATCTTGATAGACTATGTAACACTGCAACCTCCGTGGAATTAACATTGAGTAAGTGGGGTCAAACTAATGTCTTACTATACATATCATTTTGGCTTGAAGAAAACTCAGGTATGTAACACAACACAAACAGCCTGAAGATCATCAGATCTAGGTTTGAGGTTGGGTTTTAGCTTTGTAAATCATAAGATTCAAAAAGATCAAACACAAAACAAACAAAAAAGATTGAACACTCATCCACTTCCCTGGTTTCCTGATGCAGATTTAGTAACGACACCTACCTTCTATTCTTGGTCCTCCATTCCCTAGACTCTGGCTCTCAGGCAGCCTCAGAGGCCTCTGAGTAAACTAGTTAAGTGCAGTCCCCGCTTAGAGTGCGAGCTCCGCTGTGGCTGTGCTCGTGCAGGCTAAGGACTGGCATCTGCCTATTAGAACAGTGGTCCAAAGGGTCACCTGCACTGACATGGCCCTGACACATCACCGGTGAACCCCAAGGAGACAAAGCCAGCTCAGAACCTTTAACGCCAAGTGCACAGTCCTCCTAAATGGAAAAGGCTCTTAAAGCCTGGCAGAAATTCTGCACTATATTTACTTGCAAATCTACTTTTGTAACATTTTACTGTTAATGAGAAGGAGGAGAGTTATGAAAGTAAATTGTTAGCAGATGGTATTGGAATCAGGCACTTTGCTAGGGGCTCAATTTCCTCCCTGGTAGAGCTTATAAATGTTTAGAAGGAGTAGCTGGATGAGGGTAAGCAAAAAAAAAAAAAAAAAGAGGCTTGTTCAAACCTCTTCAGCAGTTGAGCCAAGCCTCCGGAGGGACCCTGGTTGCCACGAAACAGAGGGATTAAGCTGGTAATGGTATGATCTCTTCAAAATGTAAGTGTTTTGGTAAAAATACTCAAAAAACTTCTGTCTGCAAGCCCTGTACCATGTGACAGGTTAAGCACCGAAGGTCATATGCTACCATCTGCATTTTCAAAACATTCTTTAATTGGAGGGAATTCCAGAGGGTACGACTTTGCCACAGGCCCTGAGATGGTTGAATCCTGGAATCAGGCACTGATCACTAGAGGGGGAAAAAAGAGACACAGTCTTGGAAGTGCAGAGAGAGAACGGAAAACTAAACTTTCCCTCTTCTGATCTCCCATAACACTCCGAGCCTCTAGAATGGCCCTGCCCACAGGCTGCCTAATGGAAGAATTCACCACGTGCTGCTCTCCTCTGTAATACCTCGCACGCAGTCCCGGGTACTGTTCTGGGAGGCACGGAGCAGCTCATTCATTTCTGTATCCCTGACCACTCTACCAGTGACAGAGAAACATAGTAGAAAGTGGGCTGTGGAGTCAGAAAAATGTATGATCTTAGCAGTCTCTTCATCTCTCTTGAGCCTCTATCCAACTACCGTGAGGGATTTCTATGCGAATCAATGAGAATTCATATAAAGGTCCCAGCCCAGAACAGACAATTTATTTATTACACTGTTTGTTGGATTCCATCTGTTGGTGCAATTCCCATTTGAAGGATAAGATGGCTGAACAAAGGAAACCTCTAACTGTCCTTCTCGCTACTCATGAGAGGCCCCCGCCTCGAATACAGTCAGCACCAGCCGATGGAAGGGGTCAGGAGAGACAGTACCCAAGAGCCTGGGTGAGTGGGTGCTCCGAATCTGCTCCACCAGGAGCCAGCTACGTGATCTCAGAGCAGCTGCCTGACTTTCTATGACTGTTTCCACATGTGTGAAAATGGTAGTGTGAACCCACACACAGGCTCAGAGCGATACCCGGCACGGTGCCGCCTCCTCCCCACACACACTCTGGATTCACAGGCTTTCTTCCATGCACCTTTCTCCCTCCCTAGAATGTGTTCAGAAGCCCTCTCTGCCAATGCATACTCATCTGCACTTTCAAAACCCGACTTGAGTGCCTCTTGTCAGCCTCAGCCCCAAAAGCACCCCTTTTGGTGCCATCTACCTGGGCTGAGCTGCCTGGCAGCGTCCTATGTGACGTGCTGCTGGCTCCAACTCAAAAACTACTCATTTCTCAGCAACATCATTGTGTGCTACCGCCAAACAGGCGCTCTTGCTCTCTGCAGTAGGTTCCAGTCCAGACCCTGAGGAGTAAGATGGTGGTCCCGGAAACCAGTTCAAATTTCTCACTGGCATACAGAGTGCTGAAGGAAGGCTGTGTATAGGCCCCCTGATTCTGATCGTGAAATCTCATTATCAGTTCCAAGCCCCCCATGGAGCTGCAGTGGGCAGGTAGCTGGGACGAGACATATTCCCAAGTCAGATATCTCAGCCAGCCATTCAGGTTTCCCACGGAAATTCATTAACTCACTGTATTCCTTACTATTGCTAAATATGCTGGTTTCAGAAGCCACAGAGTGAATTTTCCAAGGATTAAAATAGGACACGAAGTTCAAAGATGTCTCAGTCCTGACACAGTGGAAGCAGCATTAGGGACTTGGGCACGCACACCATTCGAGGGCCTGACAACCCTGAAGACAAGTAAAGCGAGTAACTTAAAGTCAGCTTCAGTCAACCTTACTGCTGAAACAGCTACGTGCCCAAGTAAATCATTTTAATTTTTCCAACTTTTAATTTCAAAAAATTTTAAAGCTACCCAAAAAGTTGAATGAGAACAAGAACATCCCATTCTCTTTACCTTGATTCACCTATCATAAGCATTTTTGTCAGTTTGTTTTAGCTACATGCATACACGTTTTCTTGCTGTGATTTTTGAAAGTATTAATAAGTGTGAGACATCTTATTTCACCCTAAATACTTAAGAACAGGGACATTCTCCTTCAGAGCCACAATACCATTATCACACCCAACAAAGTTAAAGTTGACATATTGTCATTATCTAATATCCAGTTCACATTCCAACTTCCCGAACTGAACTGTCTCTTTTTTGGTGGCAGGGAGGGTTGGGGGAGGACTTCATTAATTAAGGACCATATGCTGCTCAGTGAAGGTGTCATGTTTCTTTCATCTTCTTTCATCTAAAGGAATTCTTTTCTCTTTCGTGACATTGATGTTTTTAAATAATGCAGACCAGTGAGCTGTCCCTACAAATTTTGGTGGCCTAATCATTTCTTTACGATTAGATCTGAGTTAAATCTTTTTGGCAAGAATACTACCCAGGTGATACCGTGCGCTCCCACCGCACTGCACCACACCAGAAGGACCTGGTGCCAGCCCATCCCATCACGGGGGAAGCAGAGCCTGCAGTACACATAGATTGCTCCTTGCTCTGTTAGAAACAAGTAAGCTCCTCCCTTTTGTAGTAATAGTTTGGGGGTGTGAATCCTGTCATTGTCACTCAATCACATACTCATTATTTTTGTTTGGGTTTTGTTTTTCTATTATTTTTATTTCCCATACTCATTTATTACACACCTTTTATTTGCAGTTTGAGAGTGCAGAGCTAAGCTGGATTAAAGACAGGGTCCCCAGTTACAATTCAGCACAAGTCCAACTGGGGACACATTTTCATAAAAAACACATTGAAAGAAAAACAGACAATACAATCAGGAGTAGCTTATACTCTGCCTGGAATAAAGCAGGTGCTTAGCAAATATTTGTTGAATAAGGGACCTGTATGGTTCAGGCAAATAAAAGCTATTAGGCCAAACTGCATCCTTTCCATTCTTCCTTCTCACATCACCTCACCCCTGGGGCTGAAAGAGTCTTCTAACGTGGCCACCCTGCCTCCCACCACGAGAGATCAGGATCCCTGACTGATTGGATTGCCGGAGTAAAGGCTCAACTGCCTCAACCTGATCAGCCCATCTCACCCTATCTCTCCAGCCTTACCCATCTCTCTTTCTCTTCCCTCCCCTGCCCCTCAGACTTCACTGCTCCTGTGGTCTGGTCTGCACACGCAGGGGATGCCTCCCACCTCCCCTCCCACCTGCCTGGAACAGTCCCTCACTTTCAGGTGTGGTCTAGAGTGCAAGCCTCACCTTCTTCAAGCTCTTCCTCAGCAAGTAAGTGTTCCTTGGTCTTCAGTGTCTGAAAACATTTACAAGCATCCTGCGTTATGGCTCTTAATCCTATCGCCTAACGGTGGTACTATTTACAAACATTTTCACAAGGCTAGGAAGCCTTCAGGCCACTTCCTAGACCCAGCTCATTCCCTAGGGCCTCCTTTCCTTTCCTAGAGCAGGCTCCAGGGATAAGCCCTGTCCTTGTCCTTTGCTATGTCCTTTCATAAAAGCTGCCACCCATGCTCTCTTATTGAGACAGTCCTCATCCCAAAATGATAGTGAAGTGGGACTTGTGTCCCTGCCACATCACCCCAACAACTGACACATGGACATGGAACCCTTATTTAAAAGGCTAATTGTTGAATCCAGTCCTGTCTAAAGAATGTATACAATTTAGGACTGGCAGAAAAAAAAATCAGAGGATGTGGTTCATTGAAAGGCATTGTTGTGCCTGGGATGTTTGTAGGACTACTCCAGGAACTAAGGAAAACACACAGATGTTTGAGATCTGGTCTTTGCCTCAAAAATTTTAGTTCTAGTGGGAGTGATAAGTTATGGAGATAAAGAACTGTAAGGATGGAACATTATAAATGCCAAAATAAATCAGATGCTCTTGAAATGGGTGAATTGCATGGTATATTAGTTATATCTCAATAAAGCTGTTACCAATCAAATACTGAGGACCCCCAAAGAGCTTCTGGTTATGTAGGTTAATCTACTAACATTTATCATAGTAGGAATTAAAATGGGAAGGTTTTAAAATATTAATTAATTTGAAATAAAAAATAAAAAGAGATGCACTTTTTATTTTTTTTAAAAAAGAGAGCGATGCCACACACATTTTATATGAGGAAGACAATAATTCTAACTCTAACAGGAGTGGGATTTGAAAAACAGGCAGGATTTGGACACTTAGAAATGATGGGTATGAGCATTCCAGGCAGGTACAAGAGTATGAGGCAAGGCAGAGAGCAGGAATGATGCCATCTTTGTGCGAGAGCAATGGGACTAGAACAACGGGTTTGTTTCCTTAGACTTAAGGCTGGATACAGAGAGGTGGATCAGATAATAAAGGGCTCTGAACACAAGTGAACGGCTGAGACCTGACGAGGCGGGTCACTGACAGGGAGCCACTGTAAGCATTGACACAGCTACAGGGAGGCTTCCGTGAGGGGTGCTCCAACACCATGCCAGATGGGTGCACACACCTGAGTCAGGGAACAGGGCAGGGACGCAAGCGCTACGTGAGGAAGCTTCGACAATGTTCCTATCAGTGAGGATGGAGAAGAGGCAGGTTGAAGACACATTTTAAGGAAGGATCAGAGAGCTGGTATTCCAGCTAGTATTATACATTGACCTGATCTTTCCGAAACAGGCCACCCTCAGCTTCTTCCTAATAACTCTCTCAATGTTGACCCTTCCTTCGTATAAATTGAGAAACTATGAGATGAACAAGCCAGGAAGCTACACTTGTTCCCTAGCTTATCAATATGTAACAAGGAAGAGTGAGTTAGTGCTAGAACTCCATATTTTAAGTTCCACAGGTTGATCTAACAAAGTCTAATTAACCTCTCATATTTACATTTTAATCACTGTCAGGTGACGTTTTTATGTACTAATAAGATTCCATTTTTATTCTTGAAGAAAACTGTCAGTATACTCATTTTCTTTAAACAATTTAGATGTCTACTGTTTGACGGCAGGGGTTGTGCTAAGAGCTTCCATTTATCCATGATTAATCAACATTTATTCAACAGACATTTCCTAAAATCTGAGTTGTGAAGAACCTCAAACAAATCAAATAATGCATACTTACAGAGGGAAAAATCTGAATACCGATTTTTAAAAACTGACTCCAATGAAATCTACCTATATTAAAATAAACCAATTCTAAAAAATCATCATCCTTCATTAGATTGGTGTCAGGCTAATATACAGATATGTTGGGTTTTTCACAGCATATGGTATATTCTGGAGTGCTTTTACAGATAAATTTTACTCAATAATTATAGTTTATGTAAGCTATTATTACAAGATGTCTGTATTATCCAATAAAAAAACTAAGAGGCTATTAGAACTGAAGTCAAAAGTATGTGACTAGCTTGAGAAAGTATTAAAATATTTATTGGAGAGTTACTGGAGAGTCAAACAGCTAATTTCATACATGGGTAAGTAATTAAATACCAAAATGTATTTGTTTCTTAAGAAAAATGGCTTAATAATGGTGTCCAGCATAACCAAAGAACAGGTACATCTGTAAAGCTGCTTTTTAAAGGTGCAATTGCAGACTTATTCCACAGATTTTAATGTTAATGGGAAATCGTTAAGATCCTTATGCAAAAATTATACACAATCAAGGACTTTTTGTTTCCTTACCAAGCTCCAAGAAAAGAGACTATTAAATAATAAAGTAAAAAAAGTCATAGGATTTAACCTGAAAACAAATATTCCATTAGCATGTAAAATTTAATGTGTTTCCTAAACAAAATCATCCCCATGATGCCAAGAAGTTTTCTACTCGAGTGTGAAGGTGAAGGAGGTTTCCCCAAATTAATCAACCTAAAATATTGGGGGATGGGGATGTTGCTTACTTTTCAGTTCTGTTTCTTTCTATCCTCCCACCTCTCTCTCTTTTTACGTTTACATTACCCAGTGAGCAAATTTTATCAATGAGAAGCCAGGAAGGGCTGACTCCCTTTGGTATATTTACTTAAGATATAAAGGCCAATCAACCATTGTGCTCAGAAAAGTTGTGGCCGTTTCTGGGCCTACTTCAGATCTCTCCTTAGCTCCAAGTGACTTATTATGAAGCCAAAGAAAGAGGAAAACTGAGCTGATCAAAGGCCGGGCTGTCATTAAGTGAAAATGATGGAAGATGAAAGGCTTGCCCTGCACTTCAAAGGTACAGCTGAGCTCGGGTGAGCTGACAGCAAGCGTTCAGGGATCAGAGAGGCAGGCGGTAGCTTAATGGACTAGATGACATTCCTAGAGCCATTCATCTTTATACCAATCATGAAAAATAGAAACATAACGACAAACATGCATTTAAATGCTTTCCTACTGGATATAAAGAAGAGTGGGTAACCCAAAAATATCAAGTGACATACATCACATCTACACTTACAGAATATAAAACAATGAGGTCCAAGAACTGTTGGGAAGAAGTTGGCATCTCTAAGCAGTGCAGAATTAATTACATGTTAACAGTTTTTCCTTATGCCCTAGGGTGTGTAATGCAATGAAGCTTAATTTTGAGAGACCATGGATGCAGCAGTCTCACTTCCCTGGTGGGCTAACGCAGAACACTTGGTGTGTTGACGCGGAAGGGCGGTCAAACTTGCTTAAGATTTTGGGGTTAGAGCTGGTCTAGAGCCACCATAGGGCTGGGGAAGGAAGGTCGGAAAAATCAGGCCGATTGATGATTACACAATATTCCCCTTATTCCACCCCATTCGCCCCTGTACAGTGCCCTCCCACCCATACACAGAAGCTCAGCAGACAGAGGCCCCTCTAGGCAGCAAAGATGTTACATTGTAAGAGGCCTCAAGGAATTAACTCGAGTCTCCTTTCTTTTCTTTTTCCTCTGCAGGAACCAACATGCATCTAATCTTCTAAGACTCCCTAGAATGACTTTAACACAATGGAACAATATTATCTATACTTCTGGTCACACTGGAGACTTTTCAGGGAATTGACTGGGTTTTTCCTCCCTATAGTTTATTGTTAGTGGTGGCAGCACATGCAAAGAGCAGAGAAAAAGAGGAGAGGGTGCCACCCCCCGCAAATTAGTAATCAGGATGTTGGGTACTGAGAAGAGATGCTCTAGAAGCTTTATATATGTGAATTCATTTCGTACTCCTATTTACCTGTGAAGTAGGCACTATCATTAGTTTCATTTTCAGGAGGAAATGGTCACCAAAAGTGGCTCAGCAACTTGCCCAAGGTCACAGCTAGAAATAGGAAAGACTGGATTTACACCCAAAGGTCTGGCCCCAGGGACTATGTTTCCAACTCCTATACCACTCGGAGAGGTTTCACAGAGCAGATGGTGAAGGGTCAGCAGGAGTGGCCCAGTGAACAAAATCCTGCAGGGTCGGCACAGCCTGAGGGGGCAACAGCACAGCACCCCTGAGCCAGCAGGGTGAGGGCAAGGGTGAAAGAGCAGCAAAAGGTGCCGGGGGGCAGGGTGAGCCTTGGTCATCCAAAGGCATTAGCACCGCAGGGCCGCTAAAGTAAACACTGATCATACGTAAAACCTTTGCTTGCACCTCTTCCAATCAGACCTGCCACTACCAAAACTCTCCTTCTCTATGGAAATTCCAGAGCTACCTTTTCTACTGAGCCACGCTAAATAAAGAGCTGGGACTTACTTCGCGGAAAATTTGGGAGCCAATGACAACATTCAGGCTGGACAACAATAAATTCACAACTCCCCTTGGCCATCTCTGTCCTGGGCCCTTGCTGACCGGCTCCACCTGGAATTCCATCCCCTCCTTCCCTCTCACCCCCAGGACCTGACCGTCCCACCCTGTGTGCACACATCATTCTCTGTAAAGATCATCTGAATGTACACGTAGGATGTCAGTTTGCTTCTTGTAAGATAGTTAGTACTGATTATAAAGAAAACAACAATTCCAGATTGTCAGCTCCTCAAGAAGGGCCCTGGGTGGGGTGTCCAGAGAGCAGCAGTGAATGCCCCTTACCACCAGACACAAAGCCTGGCACTCAGGTGTTCTCTGAATGACCGATAGGTGCCATTAGTAAGGTTTATAATTGAGCTAATACTTTGCACAATATTTTAATGTAAGCAAATGCACACACACACAGAGAACTTTGCAAAGAATGGAATGAATGGAGCAACAATATTCTCCACATTAAGTCTCCAACTTTTATAATAGCTTTATTGACATATAATTCACATGCCATATAATTCACCCATTAAAGTGTCTGACTCAATGTGTTTATAATCGTGGGGTTGTGCAACAATCACCATGATCTAATTTTAGGACATTTCTTCACCCCCAAAAGAAGCCCATACCCATTAGCAGTCACTCCCCATATTCTCCTCCCTCCAATGCCTAGCAACCACTAACCTACTTTCTGTCTCTATAGACTTGCTGATTCCAGACATCTCATATAAACTCAATCATATAATGATTTGGTGTCTTTTGTGTCTGGTTCTTTCACTCATAAAAGTTTTAAAAGTTCATCCATGTTGTAACGTATGTCAGTACTATATTTCCTCATATTGCCAAATAATATTTCACTGTATGGAGAGACCGCATTTTATCCATTCATCAGCTGATGGGTATTTGGATTGCTTCTACTTTTTGGCTATTATAAATAATACTTCTATGGACATTTGTGGACAGATTTTTACAGGGGTGTTTTCAATTCTCCAGTATGTACCTAGGAGTAGAATTGCTGGGTCAAATGGTTAATTCTATGTTTAACATTTCCAGCAACTGCAAAACTGTTTCCAAAACAGCTACACCATTTTACATTCCCACCAGCAACGTATGAGGCATTCCAATTTTTCCACATCCTCACCAACACTTGTTATTGTCTTTTTTATTTCAACCATCCATAGTAGGCAGACCTCACTGTGGTTCTGATTTTCATTTTCCTAATGATGTTGAGCATATTTTTCTGCAATTCTTGGCCATTTATCTTCCTTGGAGAATTGTCTATTCAAATCCTTTGCCCATTTTTAAATAGGATTATCTGCCTTTGTACTGTTGAGATGTAAGAGTTCTATACATATTCTTAATACAGGTCCCTTCTCAGACACATGATTTATAAAAATACTTTCCCATTCTGCGAGTTGTCTTTTCCTTCAAGTCTATTATTATAGTTACCTACAGCCTTCAGAGGTACCAACAAGAAACATTTACAAAAACCTAACCTTCATCTTACATCTTTTACAAAGCTTACAAATTTGATTACAAATGTTCTTCTAAATGCCATTATCTTCCCATCCGGTTTCTTGATAGGCCAGCCTATGCTGAAGCCCCAGCCATTGCTAAATACCCACCACCTATAGCTGGGTAGCAAACTCCTGGATAATAAATAACAGTGATATTTACCACTGACATTCTGGCATTTCAGAAATTCAATCTGTCTTCCCAATGCCTTATTTTAATGGTTTTTACAAAAAAAAAGAATCATACCATTACTAGATGGCAGAACCTAATATGTGTTTGGCCAGCCTATTTTCTTTAAAGCCATGCTGACAATGATTGTTAAAACTGCTCCCATGCTAGAATGCTCCTCAATTGTTTCAGTCTTGACACAAGGTCAATGGGGACTAGAGTAATGAAGAAATAAAGCAAAACTGAAACATTTTAATTTGGGGTCTACAAGACTATATTAACTTCTAGCAAATTAAATGGATGAGTGGTTTGCAGCCACTGACATTTATATTTCATGATTAGTTCTCTAGGCCCCTTATTCTCTCTGCGCCATTAACCTTTAGGGTGTAGCTCTTTGTCAGTCTCACTTCAATTATGCTTTCGAGGGATTATAGAATTAGCAATTCCAGTTTTGATGGCACGAGCTCTGTCAAATCAGAGAGACAGATGTGAGCTCATGTAACTGAGAGGCTTCCATCTGTTGGACTGAGAACTGAAGCCTGGAAAGGCTCTTGTATTTCCTTTCTTACGCTTCCTTGGGCTGTTCCAGCTTGGAATTACCCATTTACTTACACACTTGGTATTTGAGCAAATATCTTAAATAGCTGAGGTAGCAACCTTTCTTGCCAAAGGTAGATGGCTACTCACCACACACCTTTTAGTTATGGATTCCAATGGTGGTGACAGAGGAGAAAGTGATGTCACCTCATACATATCCAAATCCTAGCATCCACAGGAACCCACACAGAATCAAGGCCCCTCACTAAGTTAACAGGTCATCCACTGGGATCACATCAAGGCTCTGTCGACTGGCTGGAAGGAACAGAAGGAAGAGCCCATGGAACAGAAGCAGCAAAGGATTTTATTTTCAGCAGACTGAAAATTAGGTGTTGTATGCTAAAGAGAAATTAGTCATCCTTTGGTATATATACTCAGGGGATTGGTTCCAGGAATCCCACCAATGGCAAAATCCACACATACCCAAGTCTCAAAGTCCACTCTGCAGAGCCCACTTATAGGAGAAGCTGGGCCTCTACACCCATGGGTTTCACATCCTGCAATATTTTCTGTCTGCAATTGGTTGAAAAAAAATCCTGAGTCGAAGTGGACCCTCGAAGTTCAGATGGTATTGTTCAAGGGTCAGCTGTGTATTCTTTCTGTCAGGGTTTTCTGTAAGTTGGGAATGCTGAGAATTTCTACAACTGTCTAGGTCTGTCTGTAGGTGACAAATGTATTTCTGAAAATTAGATAGTAAATTAAACCTGATCGTGATTTAAAGGCTCTGCTGAGCTCATATGTAAAGCAAAAGTGGTTCTCAGTTTAATTTCACCAATCTGTGAAAATTTTCCTTTTTTTTTTTCTGAGTCAGGATCTCTGTCACCTAGGTTGGAGTGCAGTGATGCCATCATAATTCATTGCAGCCTCAACCTCCCAGGCTCAAGCGATCCTCCCACCTCAGCCTCCCGAGCAGCTGGGACTACAAGCGCCCTCCACCACGCTTGGTTAATTTTTTTGTATTTTTTGTAGAGATGGGGTTTTATCGTGTTGCCCAGGCTGGTCTCGAACTCCTGGGCTCAAGTGATCCTCCCACCTCTGTCTCCCAAAGTGCTGGGATTACAGGCGTGAGCCACAGCACCGGGGCAAATTTTCCTTATTGTTTTTCATCCAGCCACTCCTATTTCATGTCTAGTACAATGCTTTCCAAAGTGAGTTCCTGGATGACCTATGTCAGAATCACCTAAAAGACTTATTTAAAACACATATTCCTAGGTCTGGCTCCAGTCCTAATAAAAAGTTGTCCAGGGACCCCCACGATATGTCATTTTAGCATGCCCCAAGGAGGTGTCTCTTCTCATGCCTCTTCCACTTTCACAACTGATCAATACCAAGATCAGCCAACACCAGACATTTCTAAGGACGTGTCAGCAGTGACGTGGCACATGGGAGAACTGATGATGTATCTCAGTGCTCACATCCACTCAGGAAATGCCTGATGAATGAGTTTCAGAAAGCAAGATTTAGGCCGTCCTGGTTACCTCCTGCCAGCACTAACACGTGAAACAGCTCAAGACCAGCTTTAGGAGGGCTCACCTCTATTTTCAAACAATGACGTCTTTTTCTAATTTTTTTTTTTAATGTTTGCCTCTTGAGAGATCAGGGACTTCATTAAGTGACCCTCCCATGCCTCAGTTTCCCCATATGGAAAATAGCTATACTATCTGCTGCCTTCTATTCCTATAAGGCATACAGTCATATACTTCCTATTTGTCTTTTGCACAACAAAACAACTCATTCCCCAAAAGCTTCGAATTAGGCTTGCAAACATAGTCCTTAACTACCAAACTGTAAATTTCTCAAAGTCTAGAAAAATGAGAGGGGCAAAGAAAGAAACAAAAAGAAACTTAGGCTTAACTGTACCAGCTAGTCTCAACTTGATCCGAAGGAACACTGCTAGCATTCTCTCAGCTAGCTTCTCACGATTACATTTAAAACCACCACAAAGCCACCACGATCATGCTCTGAGAGGCCGCCGCAGGTAAACAGAGGGATAGGGTAGGAACAGCCCAGCATAACTGACAATGCTCTTTAGGGGATCTGCAGATCTGCCTTCTCAAACATCTCATTTCACTTCATGAATATTTACAAAATATTTGCAAAAGAAGAACTAAGGCAATGAACATGTCCAGAAAGAACCACATGCTAACTTCTAAAGGTTTCTCGTTCCAAAAATTCAGTAGTGCCAGAGGCCTGTTCTTTTGTCCCAGATTGTCTTTCAAGTGCCACCTCATGACAGAATGGATCACTCATAATAACTAGATGTTAGCATCTGTGTCACATAATTCATCTCTGGCAGTCCACTTCTTTTAAATCCTAATAGTAGGCCTCCTAAATAGGATTGCTAGCATTTGGCATCTCATCTGACTCTATGACAACAAAACTCTAGAAGACGTAGTTTATAATACACTATGGTTTCAGCTGAATGACATTTGGTTCTAAAGTCTTTGAAAGTACAAGTTTGAAAATGCCAAATTTTATCTATATCCATATCTATAGCTCCATCTGAAATTAGACAGATTACCAAATAGAAAATGTCACTCAGATTCTAAAAATAAACCATGCTATTGCTCCAGACAGGTTACACCAGAGGATTAGGACCATGACATTTTGCTGGGGTTCAAGTGCAAATCAGCAAACAAAATGGCATGTTTTTCTCTTCCTTTTTCACAGCTAAAGATTAGTGAAGAAGGCATTGTAGTCTGTGTAACTGCTCAACCCAACCTTTATCCAGGAGCTAGTACTGCTTCTTTAAAAACATTTTTTTTTTTTGGTAAATAAAATGTGGTACAGCCATATGAGGAACTACTACTCAGCAATAAAAAGGAATGAAGTAACAAAAGACCAAATATTGTATTATTCCATTTATATGAAATGCCCAGAATAAGCAGATCTATATAGACAGACAGAAAGTAGATCTGTGGCTGCCAGGGACCAGCAGGACAGGGGAATGGAGAGTGAAATGGGTCAAGGTTTCTTCTGGGAGTGATGAAAATGTTCTAAACTTTGATCACAGTGATAACGGTACAACTCTGTGAATATACTAAATACCATTAAATTGTATAATTTAAACGAATGAATGGCATGGTATATGAATCATATCTCAGCAAAGCTGTTAAAAATCTTAACTTAAAGAAACTATCATCTTTTAAAAGCTATAGCAGAAAGAGAGCCAACACTGGAGAGAGTAAATATGGTGGCTTTTCACCTTTCCAAGAATCTCAATGAGCCCTGGGCATTGCAAAAATTAGTCAAGCAACTGTCACAACTGCAGTGGTAACCAAATACGGAAGCTGAATCAAATACGGAAAGGAAATTCTTTTGAACTCAAAGACACAACCTTTCCAAAAAAATACACTGCAAGCACACAAACAGACCACACAAAGTCAAAACAAAACAAGTACCTGTGTGGGTGGAAATGTATCCAAGTGCCACTCTGTTCTTCAAGTCTTTCATTCTCCTCTTGTTACTTCAAAGATAAGCCCTGGATGGGCAGGAACTAAGTTGTTTTTGGTTTTTTCTCATGACACAAAAGATCTGGCAGAGCTGGAGATTTCATTACCTTTAAAGGCAGTACTATTTGAAGGTACCATGACTATTCCCTGAACAGTGCTCTGAACACATTGTGGTGGCTAAGAGCTATGGTTATCCCACCTCTTCAATGACAATGGGGCATTCATTCTACAGAAAGCCACTTACAGACAAAATGGGTATCACATCATCCATAAAATGAAGTCAAGAACAGTTGGCTGAAACTTCCCAAACAGCCCGTTACTCCATGTGATATAAATGGGTTTGCAAAGCTAAACAAAGGAAGACAAGCACTAGGAAGGCAAAGCCAGTCTTCCTAGCATGATAACCAAAAGTGTCTCAGCCCTCTAAAGAGCTCTAGGATCTCAAATCATGTGCATGATACAGAGAAGTGCTAATGGTAGAAGGGATGCACAAGAGATGGTAGATGTCTTGCCCTCAAGGAATTCATATTTTAGATAGGGTGGCTGGGGGGGGGGTGGGGGATTATTTTTTGGCAAACATGCAAACGAGTGTTATCACTTAAAGGTAGTCATACTACAATGACTTAACCCTATTCCAAATAAAATTGCCACTGATTAAAAGACACTTGCAGACTCCACTTGTGGAACTGGCTTCAGAATGACAGAGAAAAAACTAGCTCTTCACTTTATAGGCATACTTACGTATAAGTATGGCAAGGAGTAAGCACTGTGTTTGTTTTACACACACACACACACACACACACACACACTCTCTCTCTCTCTCTCTCTCTCGGTTTTTAAATTACTGGCCACTGGTTAGAAAACCATCAATGTGCCCAGGCGCAGTGGCTCACATCTGTAATCCCAGCACTTTGGGAGGCCGAGGCAGTTGGATCATCTAAGGTCAGGAGTTCGAGACCAGCCTGGCCAACATGGTGAAACCCCGTCTCTACTAAAAAAAACAAAAATTAGCTGGGCGTGGGTTAGCCGGGCGTGGTGGCAGGCGCCTGTAATCCCAGCTACCCAGGAGGCTGAGGGAGGTGAATTGCTTGAACCCAGGAGGCAGAGGTTCCAGTGAGCCAAGATCGTGCCATTGCACTCCAGCCTGGGTGACAAGAGTGAAACTTCATCTCAAAAAAAAAAAAAAAAAAATCAATGTTCTGAGAATAAGATCATCGCAGTATTACGTTAAATGTGTAATTTTCCAAGGTAACTATTACTTATTTAGATGTGTAGGTTGTTACATTTGTTTGCTTTTCATCAGTCACATTTACATTAAAGACAATAAAATACAAGGTGATATAACTGCCAAATGTATATTACAGACTATAAACTCAACAGAAATTCAAAAGAGGATGATATAAACATATCACACATTGAAGGAGGAAAAAGCATCTTGCTAGGCACTGACATTTTAAAAGGTTAAAGTACAAAAGTTACTTTAGATAGGAGGAATAAATTCTGCTGCTCTAGTGCATAGGAGGATTACTATGGTTAACAGTAAAATATTGCATATTCTAAAATAGCTACATGAGAGGCTTCTGAAGTCCCTCACCACAAATAAATGATAAGGTAATGAATACAAGAACTACACTGACTGGATCATTATACAATATAAATATGTATTAAAACATCAAATTGGCCCAGCACGGTGGCTCACGCCTATAATCCCAGCACTTTGGGAGGCCAAGGTGGGCAGATCACCTGAGTTCGGGAATTCGAGACCAGCCTGACCAACATGGAGAAACCCCGTCTCTACTAAAAATACAAAATTAGCCAGGCGTGGTGGTGCATGCCTGTGATTCCAGCTACTTGGGAGGCTGAGGCAGGAGAATTGCTTGAACCCGGGAGGCAGAGGTTGCAGTAAGCCGAGATCGTGCTATTGCAAGCCAGCGTGGGCAACAAGAGTGAAACTCCGTCTCAAAAAAAAAAAAAAAAGAAAAGAAAAGAAACATCGAGTTGTACCCTAAAAACAGATACAATGTGTTGACTAAAAAACAAAATTTATCAAAAAGTTTAAATGTTTTCCCAAATATGAAAAATTAATAAGCATTTAAAAATTAATCAATCTCGGCCGGGCGCGGTGGCTCACGCCTGTAATCCCAGCACGTTGGGAGGCCAAGGCCGGCGGATCACGAGGTCAGGAGATCAAGACCATCCTGGCTAACACGGTGAAACCCCGTCTCTACTAAAAATACAAAAAATTAGCCGGGCGTGGTGGCGGGCGCCTGTAATCCCAGCTATTCGGGAGGCTGAGGCAGGAGAACGGCGTGAACCCGGGTGGCAGAGCTTGCAGTGAGCCGAGATCGCGCCACTTCACTCCAGCCTGAGTGACAGAGTGAGACTCTGTCTCAAACAAAAACAAAAACAAAAAAATCAATCTCACTGCTAATAACTTTAAATTTAAATATGAGATACTACTTTGGACCAAACAATTGCCAAAGATTTTGGGGAAAGCATGCTGATTAGCATGCAGTAAAATAGGCACTTCCATAATCTATTAAGACCTTTCAAATATAGGAAATATCCTTAATGACCAACTACAGAGAGGTGTTTGCATAAATGATGCCATAGCTATAGGAAAAATAAGCAGACATTAATGGTTTTTTGTAGAATTTCAAAACCAAAGCCAATTTTCACAATACTGAATGAAATAAAATTCAGAATATAAAATTTTAAACACACTATGATTTTGGTTGTGTTAAATTATACATGCTCAGGAGAAAAGACTGAAATCAATAGTCCAATATGGTTGTTTCTGGGGTGTAGCCAATCTTTTCCTATTCTTTATACATGCCTGTGTTTTTAAAAGATTCTACAATTCTCTATATTTCTTTGGTATTCAAAAATAAAAGCAGACAATAAGAAGAGATATTCTTCCCAAAACATGTAGATTAAAAAAAAAAAGGGTTAAGGTCCAATTCCTGCCTATAAGATCTTCCAGGTAAAGTTTCATAAAACGAGGTTGGGCCACACCTTGAAAGATATGTAGAATCCACATAGCTGGGGCTGGAACTGGGGGCTCACGCCTGTAATCCCAGCACTTTGGGAGGCAGAGGCAGGTGGATCACCTGAGGTCAGGAGTTCAAGACCAGCCTGGCCAACACAGTGAAACTAAAAACACATAAAATTAGCCAGGTGTGGTGGCAAGCGCCTGTAATCCCACCTACTCGGGAGGCTGAGGTAGGAGAATCACTTGAACCCGGGAGGCAGAGGCAGAGGTTGCAGTGAGATGAGATCGCTGCACTCCAGCCTGGGCTACAGAGCGAGACCAGTCTCAAAAAAAAAAAAAAAAAAAAAAAAAAAAAAGAATCCACGTAGCTGGAAAGGAGTAGAAAGGGCATTCCAAATGGGAGAAAAAACTAAAAGAATCTAAAGAGGGAATAGTTGGCAAACCAGAAGATAAATCAAATTGGAGTTAAGAGAGCTTAATCCTTGAGCTTTATTTTAACAGGCCAGTGGTTGGATGAATCACTACCAAATAAGAAATAAAGCAAAGCTACACTAAGCTAAAGGAAAGTGTTCTCAAAAAAGAGTCTTCTGTGCCACGTTGGTGTTTTTTCACATCCCTCTATCTGGCTGCCTGCTGGTTTCCATGGCTTAGATTTACCCATTTGGAAAAACAACCCCTCCCCTGACAATACCAAAATCACTACCTCTGCCATGAAATTAGGCAAGAAATATACATACTCCAGCCTCTAATTTAGACAATAAACTTGCCAAAAGTATGGAATATATCTTTTTTTCACATAGTACCAATCAACAGTGTCATAATAGGCATTCCAATAAGTAATGAATTACAAGTTAACAATGAGCAACACCTTAATATTGTCCATAAATCCCCACCAGAACTGAAATTTTACAAGTTGGCAATATCAATTATTGGTAAAGATTTAGAGTTCCTGGCCGGGCGTGGTGGCTCACACCTGTAACCCCAGCACTTTGGGAGGCCGAGGCAGGTGGGTCACCTGAGGTCAGGACTTCGAAACCAGCCTGTCCAACATGGTGTGACCCCAGCTCTACTAAAAACACAAAAAATTAGACGGGCGTGGTGGCGGGCGCCTGTAATCCCAGCTACTGGGGAGGGTGAGAGAGGAGAATCACTTGAACCCAGGAGGCGGAGGTTGCAGTGAGCCAAGATCACGCCACTAC
Source organism: Gorilla gorilla gorilla (assembly GCF_029281585.2). Classification (NCBI taxonomy): domain Eukaryota; kingdom Metazoa; phylum Chordata; class Mammalia; order Primates; family Hominidae; genus Gorilla; species Gorilla gorilla. Next base: position 21,458,700 of record NC_086017.1, read on the forward strand.
ACTCCAGCCTGGACAACAAGAGTGAAACTCCGTCTCAAAAATAAAAAATAAATAAAATAAATAAAGATGTAGAGTTCCTGAAATGCTTATACACTGCTGGTAGAAGAGTAAGATGTTATAACCACTTTGGAAAACAGTTGTGCAGTTGCTTAAAAAGTTAAACATACCCAATAATCCAGCAATTCTACTAAGTATTTACCCAAAAGAAATGACCACATATATCCACAGAAAGCTTGCATAAAAATGTTCGAAGATTGTACAACAAAGTGCACCTCTTAAAATGGTTAAAATAATACGTTTTATGTTATATATATACTTGACCACAATAAACAATTCTGAGCAAGTTCATTCATTATAGTTGAAAACCGGAAACTTAAAACATCATCCATCAAGTTTAGAAGAGATGAGCAAATTGTGGTATACGCATAAGACGACAAAGCCAAAGAACAAACTACTCCAGGAGCATGCATGAATCTCAAAAACACTATGTTAGGCACAAGAAGCTGGATCCAAATTACTTTATACAACGTTCAAGACCAGGCCAACCTAATCCGTAACTGCAGAAGCCAAAACAGTGGTTCTCTTTGGGGGACGTGCGTACTGACTGGTAAGGAAGCTCGAGGAGGCTCAGGGGCGATAAGAATGTTCTCCCTCTTGATCTGGGTAGTCAGCCCCAGTCAAAAGGACTGTTAACAATAAATACAGAATAATGGAGGCCACAGTTTAGACAGCCCAAGGCCAACCACTCATAACCAAAACTTAAGTCGTCCTGATTTCCCCAAACACTAAACCTAAATATAAAAGAAACACAAATCTGAGTTTTTTGTCCTTATCATTAGATAAGGACAAAAATAAGGTTTGATAAGGATCAAACCCATCAACTAACAACAAATCAGCTTAAACAGCTGTCTGCCTTAAGGATCTATACATGACAGCCATTCATGAAAAAGGTCAGATCATTCCTCCTTTATGCTCTAAACTGCACCGTAACTGCTATAAAGTGAGACTGTGACATTTTTGGGTTGGAGGTCTCCCAGTCCATGAACTCTCCTCTTGTATGTATGAGAAACACTTAAAATTCTAACTTGATCTAATTTTATGTTTGACAAAACATGGGGGGGGGGGGGGAATTTACAAAGCTATACCCTTAGGAGTTCATCATAATTAATTATGCCTCAATAAAAATAAAGGAAGAAAGAAAACAGAACAAGTGGAAAATCCCAGTCCATTATCCCAATTAAGCCCAAGGTTTGCATTTTATCTAGCCCTCACGAAGTACTCCACTATCATGAGGTGAGAGCTCATAATCAGAAATCCCCCTGGAGCGCTGTAGTGTCTGTCCTATTCAGGGCAGCGTTAGATCTGACCACAGTATTTTCAGAACATACAACTAATCCATCAATTTCTTAAGCCTTTTAAAATTCACTGAACTTGGCCGTGCGCAGTGGCTCACACCTGTCATCCCAGCAGTTTGGGCAGGCAGATCGCCTGAGGTCAGGAGTTCAAGACCAGCCCAGACAACACAGTAAAACCCTGCCTTACTAAAAATACAAAAATTAGCCATGTGTAATGGCACGCACCTGTAGTCCCAGCTACTTGGGAGGCTGAGGCGGGAGAATGGCTTGAACCCAGGAGGCAGAGGTTGCAATGAGCTGAGATCGTGCCACTGCACTCCAGCCCGGGTGACAGAGCAACACTCTGTCTCAAAAATAAAAAATAAATAAATAAAAATAAAACTCACTGAATTTAAAAGTTCTACATATATTTCATTCCTATTAAGACCCAAGACGAACCATTTCATCTTTCTTTTTAAAAAAGGCTAATAACGCTTCAATAAATGCTAGTTCCCAGTATAGTGACAGATACAATGGAGTGAGGCAGTCCGACTCTGGCCATAGTTAACAGATCAAGGAAAAAAATCCCACACTCCTAAGATTCCAAAGAAATTTTCTGCAAGTTTCCTTAATGTACTTTAAAATCCTTCAGAAGACCATGGGGAAAATAAATCATCCTGTCAAATTCATATTCTGAAGTTTGAAAATAAAAGCAGTTCCTTTTCATGTTTGGATATAGTCACTCTGAACAGTAAATCAGCTAACAGACATCAACCTGGCATAAGACTCTTCATAACCTGTAATTATCTTCTTTATTTCCCTGTTGCTCATCTGTCTCCCCTGCTGGAACATACACTCCATAAAGTCAGGGATCTTGCTGTCTGTTTTGCTAGCAGCCATATCCCCAGCACATAAAACAGTTCCTGGCACATAATGGGTATTAAATATTTTCCCATCAGTGATCAGCTCGTTTAGCAGACTGTCCAAAGTCAAGTAACTAGAAAGCAAGACGAACAAGGGCAGCTATCTGTAATCAAGCAGCCAACTTCAAACGTTTTCCTACAGAAGCTAAGTCCTAAAGAGTTTTTCTTCTCTCTCTTCCCCTCTTATTAATATTCCTCCTTTTCCCAGCTATCTTTCCTGCCTCTAAGAACAGTATTCTAAGAATTAAGGAACTCACTTGTATCACCAACTCGCTGAGTATCCTTGGGCTAGTCACTCAATTTCAATGTTTATCTTTAGTCAAAAGACACTGGAGTCATTCATAAGGAGACAACACTTGCCTGGTGTGAAGAACGAGGAGCTGCAAGACAAAATCCTAGCCCTCCCAGAAATTAGAGTAAGCCAGAAAGAGGAGGGAGGTAACACAGCGAGATAAATTCCATGGCAGAAGTATGCACAGCATGCCATGAAAATACAAACACCTAATCCCTCCAAGAAGGCAGAGGAGGGCCGGGAGCGGTGGCTCACACCTGTAATCCCAGCACTTTGGGAGGCCAAGGCGGGCAGATCACGAGGTCAAGACCATCCTGGCCAACACTGTGAAACCCCGTCTCTACTAAAAATACAAAAAAATTAGCTGGGTGTGGTGGCACGCACCTGTAGTCCCAGCTACTCAGGAGGCTGAGGCAGAAGAATTGCTTGAACCTGGAAGGCGGAGGTTGCAGTGAGCCGAGATCGCACCACTGCACTCCAGCCTGGCGACAGAGCAAGACACCGTCTCAAAAAACAAAAAAAAAAAGATGAAGAAAAGAAGGCAGAGGAGAGGAGGGTCACTTTCCAGAAGAAGCCCTTGCCCTTGAGGGACTAATAGGAGCCACGAGAAAGGAACAGGGAGATTTCAGATAGAGGCAAAAGGGCTTACTCACAGGAAGCAGTTTCACGTTATGTGGACTGCAGGGTGTGAGCGAACATGGAAAGTAAGGCTGAAGAGGTAAGCCGGAATGATATTCTGGTAATATTACAGATGTAAACCTAGAAGGAGATGAGATTAGAGGCAGGGAGCAGTTTAGAGATTATTTTAGCAATTAAGAGGAAAATTAATGGAGACCTCATAAGAGAGGAGTTCCCAGGACCTCTTCAACCTATTCCACCCTTTGCCCCAGGTGACCACGCTCACTCAAAGCTTCAAGTATTCTCTATCCAAATTATCTCCAGCAGCAGCCTCTCCTGAGCTCTAGAACCACATACCCAACTTTCTATTATTTATCTCTTCTTCAAAATCTCAGAGCCTTTAAACTCAACGCAGCCGAAGCTAAGCCTATGAGCTCACCCCAGAACCTAGTTCTCTTCCTGTGTTTCCTGTCTCTGCAGATGGCAGCACCACCCATCCGCTTGTAGGAGCTGGAAACCTGGGAGGCACCCTTAGTGTCTCCTATGTCCTCTCCCTCATCCGCTGTTCAATCCATCACCAATCCCTGCCAGGCTCCTCCCCTAAGGATGTCATACGTCTATCCACTGCTTTCCTCTGTGGCCACCGTCAGAATTTGCCTTACCCCTATCTCTTGCCTAAGCCAGTGCACCAGGTTCACATCCTCTCCTATTACTATTTCATCTATTATTCCCTTCCAGTCCATTCTCAAACTGTGACAAAAGTTTGTTTTTAGTGCTCATCAGCCTGCGTCACCCTTTTATGCCCGCCTACTCACCCCGAGGAGCTCCATCAAGCCCCTCTTCACTGGTGTTGCTCACCATATGTGCACCAGCACCTTATTCCTGAAGGAATGGGGACTCAGGTTTGTTTTTTTTTTTTTCTTTTGAGACCGAGTCTCACTCTGTTGCCCAGGCCAGAGTGCGGTGGGATGAGATTGGCTCACTGCAACCGCCGCCTCCCAGGTTCAAGTGATTCTCCTGCCTCACCCTCCCGAGTATCTGGGATTGCGCACCAGCATGCCTGGCTAATTTTTATATTTTTAGTAGAGGCGGCGTTTCACCACATTGGCCAGGCAGGTCTCAAACTCCTGAGCTCAAGCAATCTGCCTGCCTCAGTCTCCCAAAGTGCTGGGATTACAGGCATGAGCAACCACCCCTGGCCAGGACTCAGTATTTGAGCAAAGGGAGACAAGAATTTTAAGAATTTGTAAAAAGTCAGTATTGCATGGCATAAAGAAACTAAGGCAAAGACTAAAAAACACTGAACTTGCCACTAGGATATCATTTAGTGACCGTGTCCGGAACAAATTCAACAGAGTTGTGGGAGCAGAAATCAGAGGACAGCAGATTAAGAGGGAAAGGGCAGAAAGGGAGTAGAGGTGAGCTGGCCTTCTTCCAATAACGTGGATGGCAAGGATGATACAGTCTAATGGCTGGAACAAACACAAGATTTAGGGAAGGGTTTGTTTTTGTTTTAAAGTTGGGAGAGACTTGTATAGGAGCACATGATGAAGAGAAAGAAGCAGGAGAGGAAGAGGAGGGTATCAGAACAGAAAGAGATCTGTGAGCACCAACAGAACAATCTGCCTTCATTTCCCCTGAAGGAAGGAACACGAATGGTGATGAATTCAGAAGAGCTTGCAGGCAGGGAAGCAACATGTGGTTCTTTTATTTTCTCCTTAAAGGAGATATAGAGCAGATTCTTCCAGCTCCACAAGAAGGTCCTCTCCCACTCTCTCTTTATTGGTCAAAATATAGAACCAAATACTGTATGCACTGTATCAAACACCAAGAGCGCAATGCTTGATGTCCACTGTGAGTTCTGGAACTTTACCTTGTCCCCTACCAGTATCAGCCCTCTTTTATTGGTATGAAGCCTCTAATAGAAAAAAGCCTCCCAGCCTGGTCTCCAGAAACTGGTGTTAACTGCTCCGAATTTTGAATTCAGCAGAGCTGTGCTAGAAAACTGCACATAAGGTTTATACTGAGAATGACAGCTATTTTCCATTCCCTTTACCTTCTAGTCGGTAGAACTTAAAGCCTGACACAGCTGCTATTACATATTCCTTAAACAGCAAACCAGATCATTCTCGTGGGTGATTTTAAGCATTAGCGAAGAGGTAATAACTTTTCAGCAGGAAAATAAAACAAAGGTTCTTTCTGGGGTCAGCCAATAGTTTATCAGTGGCTCATCAGAAAAACAATAGTTTAAAAGGACTTGCGTAGTAAGAATGGAAGAACATGGGTAAAGAAAAAAACTGCTGACATTAAAATAAAATTTTAAATTAATCTCTTGTCGCGTTAATAGTACTGCCACATAATGGAAGATGCATTTATTTTCTAAGGGGAAAATGTCCAGAAACTTGCACTCATCACTCCCTTAACTGTTATCAGGGAAGAAGTGTAGAGTCTTCCAGCTGGATTATGGGTAGTGTAAACAACTTTGCTAAATTGCTTGGCAGAGTACATCTGCATCAAACCATTAGAGTCTGGAATTCACTCTATTAAAATCAAATCATTAGCCAAGAAGAATTAACAGGCAACTATTTTCATGCAAAACAGATATAAAATAAAAATCAAGAGCAATACATGAGTAATTCTTTTTCATTCACAATTTTAGATGGTGCATAATGCAGAGTATTGTTTTAGAAACGTGCTGCTCTCTAACAGCCATCTGTATACAATATAGGATATTGTTTGGATACTGGAGCAATTTAAGCTTTTTCTATGTATCCAAAAGTCCCTGGATTAAGATCCAAAGAAACCTGGCACAGCAACAAAGTTGACTTGTAACACATCTCAGCCTTTAAGCAAATTGCTTATTAATGCAGCAGGAAAGTCGCTGTTCAGACCCTAAGTAAGCTATGTATCTCCAGAAGTGTCCCCCCATGTTGCATTCTCCAAAATTGTGCAGAATCTTCTCCTAGTTTTCCATTACACCATGGATGGTGGGAGGGCTTCAACAGGTGATGAAGAATGTGAACAAAATACTAACTGAAAAAAAAGTTCTTCCCAAAGTATCACCAACTCTGTTTAATAAACAGTGGAGCTACAGATGAATGAGAAGGGAGGCTGGGACATATATTATCTGTATATAATGTCTGTACATCCCACAGCCAAGAGTTCTCACACTCGAAGAGATGCTGGCTTCACATGGAGAAAACAACCTCTCAGGATGTGTGCACTACTTTAAAAGATCTCACAAAAAAGATACAAAAGAAGGCATACAGGCATCTCACTATACAGAGTAAAAAAAAAAAAAAAAAGCTAGAATTTGTTTAGAATCAGACACATGGTAGTAAAGGTATAAAGAAAAGCAAGTTACAATTGTGGTGATCTCTTGGGGCTGGGAGGGATCTGATCAAAAGATAATACCTGGAAGGGGCAATTTACTATTTCTTGACCTGGCCATAGTCACCGGGTTGTTCATTTCTCTAACCATAAAATACACATTTGTATACACTTTTCTGTATGTATATTTCATTATAAAACATGCTGAGAGATCGATCCCTAACACATTCCTTAGTAGAGTATAGGCATTCCATAAATGTTTAATAACAGAATCGATTTGGGATAACAAAATGGTACTAGTGCTAAGTTTTCTCTAATCACTTACTAGATATATTTCAGTTTGTCATGTTTACAGACTTCTTTGCAAACAAAAGAGTGAAATATTAAGAGTTTGGAACGATCCTATGCATAGCAACACATTAAAGAGGACTTTTAAGAATAGATTTTCTATTTTATTTAGAGTAAATAAACATTCTTTCAACTAGTCATGATTCACATTGATAGGATTAAAACATTCTATACATAATACCTTGAAATTAAAACAATCAACAGAAGTAAACAACAATGCAGAAAAGGCAAGACAGCAAAGCAAAGTGACAAAAATAATTCCTTCGAACTTACAGAACATGTAACATTCAGAAAGGAAAAGAGAGCAAATGAAGAAAGCAAAATCATTTTCAGGTCCTGCTTTTAAAAATAAGCAACCACGGTTAGGATTTTGTTGTGGAGTTGGGGGGTGGGAAATGACACGAGTTCATTAAAAAATAAAAGACGGAGAGAAAACTGTTTTGGACTACAATGCAGAGCAAGTCTTAAAAAACAGTTGCCATGAGCTTCAATGTGCAATAATAAATACCACTAAATAGAAACCGCCACTGAATAAACGTCAGATACTTTGAGATGACAAAGATCGCCAGAAACATTCCCTGGTCCGACTGTTTTTATATATTTGTGTACACGCATAAGTGCTAAATCTGGATCTAATTTCTTCCTGAAAAATTCCAGTTTTCTGCAACATCCTCACAGTCAGGGAGAACTAAACTATATTGAGAAGTTTGGAATCTCCTCACATGCCAAGGAGGATTGCTTTCTATCTTTACCGCATGTTTTAAAAAATCTTCACAGCAACACATCCAGGCACCCTAGGAATACAAGGCCACGCAGACAATAGGGAAGGGACGAAGGAGGGAGGACGACAAACCTGGCCTCCAGAAGGAGCCAAGTGTAGGCTCCAAGAGATAAACAGCCAAGTACAATAATCTTTCGAGAAGCGGGCTGAGAAACAAGGGTGGGAGCTGGAAGGAAGGAGGGTATAATCACACCTTCCTTCCCAAACTGTAATTAGGCGAAAGACACCAGCCAGGCCAGCTCTCTCGCAGAGCTCCTGGGCTCACCTGGGCATGTTTTACTAACCAAGCTCCTCCTAGTTTCTTTCTCTCTCTCTCTGTCTCCCTCTTCCTCCCTAACCGCCACTGGCCCCCACTCCCTATCCTTTACTGCAAGTAAAAAGCTAAAGTAAAATGACTTTCCACAGCAAAACAGTTACAGATGTTCTACCTCGGAATACATCCCAGATCAAGAGCTCGTCACTTGATATGCAGGGCTGGGGACCAGGAGAGGGTACGAAATGGCCCTGTGCTGTGGCCTTTTCACCTACCCAAGCCTCCTAAGTTTCCTGATGCTTCTGAGCTCATTAGACAAAGAACAATGAAGCCAGGACTCCACTCAACCGCTGGTGGTTAGACTGGTGGAAAACAAAAGATCACAGGGTCTCACTGAACTCAGCAACTCTCCAGTGTGCGTCTTTCCTTCCATTCCAGAAAATTAATTTAAAAGTTGCCAGTGATGAAACAAGGGATAACTGTGCCTAAAACAATGAACCGTTCTAAAACTTGAAGTCGGAATAATTCGCTCTTAAGCTTTGAGAGGATCACACTATGCAATGTATTCCTACTTTCTCCCAATATAAATCACGCTATTAAATTAAAAGGAGAGAATTCTTCCACCAAATTACACACTAATGGCTCTAAACCCATAATTAAAGTATCGCTACCAGCAGCGTAAAGCCCCAGCCAGCCAGGGCACGTTTGGCAGACCCAGGTCTCAGCCCCAGGGATGATGTCAGTGCAGCGACAGCCATCTTGAGGAAAGCCCGTGGTCTAACCTGTCCCTGTCCCTGCTCCCTGGGGACTGGCTCTGGAGCTGGCATCCACGCAGGCCTCCTCCTCTGCACAGGCAGACAAAAGGAAAGCAAGCCCAGTGCCAGAGCAGCACGAAGAGCACCTTCCAGCGAGGCCGGTCACTCAGAGGTGTCTCACCTACCCTTTCCCCAACATCACAACAGCCTCGGAATTTGGACCAGCAACTGGCTTCAGAGCAAGGAGAAGTGGGAGAGGCTCGACTGTGCGCTGTAATCCAGGGTGTTATCCCCGTGCTAGGCCGTGAGGGCACCCAGGACGGGGCATGACCCTAACATCACGGAACTAATGAGGAGATAAGACATGAAATAAGCCCGGTGCGGTGGCTCACGCCTGTAATCCCAGCACTTTGGAAGGCCAAGGCGGGCGGATTACCTGAGATCAGGAGTTTGAGACCAGCCTGGCCAACATGGTGAAACCCTACCTCTACCAAAAATACAAAAATTAGCTGGTCATGGTGCAGGGCACCTGTAATCCCAGCTACTAGGGAGGCTGAGGCAGGAAAATCACTTGAACCCGGGAGGCAGAGGTTGCAGTGAGTGGAGATGGCGCCACTGCACTCCAGTCTGGGTGACAGAGCAAGACTCCGTCTCAAAAAAAAAAAAAAAAAAAGACATGAAATAATTCTGGAGAGGCAGCATGGCATAGAAGATTCATAGAAGAGTCAAAACTCAATTCAATCCTGCCACAAACTTTCTAAATAAACTAAATCAACTCTCTGAAAAACAGAGTTTACCTCTCTGAGCCTCACTTTCCTTGGTGAAAACAAGGCAAAGGTATTAGATGATGTCTGAGGCCCTGGATAGCTCTGCAATAATTAGATAATTAGAGAATACAAGGCAGTATATAATCCAGTATTAAATTATACAGTAGCAACTACAGCTGCCATTGAGAGCTTGCACTGATTTTTTTTTGAGTCAGCCTTCATTCTAAACCACTTCCTGAAAGCCCACTCAGACCCTGTGCTAGGATTCAGGGATGCAGCGGTCACCAAGACAGAATGCTCTGCCTTCACGAGGCCTTCGCCAGTCTAGTAAGGTATTCTCAGGTGTTCAGAGGAGGGAAAAAATGAGGGCTGGGGTTGGCCTATGACCTCTGCATGGAGACAGAGGCAAAACTGGGCTTCAAGTGGGTATCATCTGAGCATTCAGTGGGGTGATGATCGACGCAGTGGTTAATTGCTGAGTATGGTAGTAATAAGCCATGAGGTTCTGAACACATTAGCACAAGCCCAGCTCTACTAATCTGCTCATCATTAGTGAAGGGAATTAGTTAGCTTCCAGAAGTCAGCCAGACTTCGATTCTTCCGGCCCTCTCCCTAACTTCTCCTTCTCCCACCCCAAACCTGCTAATTGTGGTTAACTTTTTCCCTTTATTCTTTTCAATTATTCTTGCAGACAACTATGGTGGAGGACAGGAGCCAGGAAGCAGTTACCAAGGAGGGAGTCCACATCTAAGCAATATAGAGTCAGTCAGGAAGGAAGACCTTGTATGCTACAAGGTAAACGGCTAAAAAGATCGATTTGCGTATTAAGTCACAAGACGGGTTTAAGAAAGACAGTACAGGCTGAGTGCGGTGGCTCACGCCTGTAATCCCAGCACTTTGGGAGGCTGAAGTGGGTGGATCACCTGAGGTCAGGAGTTTGAAACCAGCCTGCCCAACATGGTGAAACCCATCTCTATTAAAAATACAAAAATGGGCCGGGCGTGGTGGCGGGCACCTGTAATCCCAGCTACTCAGGAGGCTGAGGCAGGAGAATGGCTTGAACTCGGGAGGCAGAGGTTGCAGTGAGCCGAGATCGCGCCATTGCACTCCAGCCTGGGGGACAAGAGCAAGACTTCATCACCAAAAAAAAAAAAAAAAAAAAAAGACCAGACACATGGTTTATTTTAGAGTAGAGCTATGTCTCTTACAACTAAGGAATATGGTATAATTTAGCTGGTAAGAATAATTAACCATCCACATCTTAATTTTTAAAACTAAAATGTCATAAAATTAATTTGTCCCTTATTCTTAAGGGGCATGAAACTTGACTGTGCCCTAAATGAAATCAAATGTTGCCTACCAACAGTACATTCCATTTTCCAAACAACTTCCCTGGAATGCTGGGGAGCTGATATGTTTAAAACGAATATTCTCCAAGTCCAACTGTTGGATTTTAAAGAACCATAACCTTTCCAACTTTTCCTACAAAAAAATCCCGTGTATGATTTATGCCCATCTTCAAAACACCCTCTGGAGTTCAGACCAGATGTGTGCAGTGTTTACACTGAGAAAACCACTAGGACATCAACAATTCACTATAAACACCACTCAAATTTTGCTGTGCTTTCCTTCATTTCCTCTGTATTTACTCGGTGTTAAAATAATGTTAACTCTCCTAATAAGGAAAATAGGAGCAGATGTTTAAACCAAACAGACTTTAGCCCATTATCCCATATAGCTACTCAATCTTCAAAATCAAAGTTTCTTCCTCCCAAATACCGAGAGAGAAGAGCAGAGCAGAGCACTCTAGTTTCCTGTGTGTTGCATGCTACACAACAACTCGACCTGGGCTCGCTGTCCATAAGTTGGTCCTCACCAATCGGAGACAGGAAAAATTAATCTGGTATCAATTTCCTAACAATCTTATATTTCTCTCTTAGGCCATTATGTTTTGTTTTTAAAATATCGTATTACTTGTTGGCAAAGACAATACAACAGAAATTGCCTCAAAAGTTTTTCTTTCTTGTTGGGGGAAGCGGGGATGGTTAAAAAAAAAAACAACAAAAACAAAACCCTGACTGCAATGTGTGAATGTCACGGGAAACAAGCCCAGCAATGGCTGCTTACGGCTTTCTAAAGTCGGCTGCCTTTTTAAAGTGAGTTCAGAAGCAAGATGTTACTTAACACATCAGATGCAAAGAAAGAAATTCACGAAAATTCTCATAGCAAGAACTAGTAGGAGTAAAGAAAAACAAATACTCTTTTTAAAAAACGTTAAATATGAGATCCTCATCCATAGAGTTTTAAAAAACAACGTGAATGAGGGTTGTTGTTGTTTTTTTTCCTTGAAGGGGAAAAATACTCTTGAAAGGGTAAGTTTTCAACTGATTAGGAAACAGGCCTGAAGTTTTTAGATTAAAAAAATGCAAGTGAATCACCCTCCCAAGTTTTTGTAACTGTTTTCTTTTTCAAGAGAAATGTCCCGTGTATTATTGGAGAAAAAATGGAAACTGCTCCTGCTGAATGAGAAAGAGAAGAGTCCCGGATGTGTGTGTGGTTACAACAAAAAACACTCTTCCTGCCAGGCCGAACTCCCCCGGAGATGCCTCTCGGCGGCAGACCCAGGCCATTGCCACTTTTTCAAATCGCACGTAGAGGATGTTCCAAGAGCTTAAGAAATAGATTTTTCTCTTACTGCTACCAGAGACAGTTGGAAATACAAGACAGTGGGGGAAGCACCTCGCGGGCAGTAGGAGGTAATAAATAAGAGTTCGGCGCGGCTCTCTCTTTTTCAGGGCAGGCTGGGGGTCGGGGTGTTGTGTAATCGCTCCCACAGGGAGCAGAGCGCGAGGAACACCCCCCAGTGTCAGCGCTCCCCGGGCTGCACAGGAAGCGCCAGCGAGACAAAGAGCCGGCCTGTGCTCGCTGACACGGTGCCCTTCCAGCCCCACGCGGGAGAGGGACATTCTCCGCTGTTTGGGACACTCACTCGCGAGCACAAAAACTCGCTGTAACTTTGGCTCCCCCTCCGTGAGCTGCAGGGCGCCGTGGCCCACAGCAGGGTACAGTAGACGGTGCAATCCTTACCAGCCCCTCCCCCAAAGAGGCTCAACTTTTACCGGCGTCCTACAAGTCCTTCCCCTAAAGACAATATTAACGGAAATCAAAAATACATACATTTTAAAGAGTTAAAAATGTAAGGCGCGAGTACGTTGCAAGCAACGAGCAAACTTTGAAGGGTTTCTACTTCACTGCCTCCCCGTCCAGCCCCCTCCACCGCCCCCCGCAGCCTGAGATCCGAACACACTCGGTGCCGAACCGAACCTAAGAAACGCCGGCCTTTCAAGTGCCCTACACCCCGGAGGAGGACAGCAGGCGCTTAGAAGGCAGGCACCCAGCACACTGAGGAGGAGTGGCCGGGACGAGCAACGGGCAGTAATTCTACAACGGGACATCTACCTTCGTAGCACAGAATGCCGATATTGTTGTTCATCTTGTCCAAGTACTGATAGTTCAACAGGTCCATCTTCATAAATAGCATTTATTGGGCTAGCAAAGAAAACCAGCTCTTTGCTTTTGCCCCAAAAGAGTTAAGTTTCAAAAATCACTTGTTGCTGAGTAGCTCCTGGCTCTTCAACTTCACAAAGGCAGAGGCCCAGCCTCAGACTATCAAAACAAAGTATACAAAAGTTAAAAAAAAAAAAAAATCAGGCACAAAAAAATCGAGCTCACACGAAACCCTTCAAGGGCTTACTGGTAGACGGTGTATGTACTGTATCCCCGATCGAGTATGAAAACAGCGTTTCAGAAGTCCTTACAAGTCCTTCCTGGAAATGGAAAAGAGTGAAAGAGAAACGCGCAGCCCGTTTCCTAGGACAAAGCGGCGCCGGCCCCTCTCACAGCCCGCTGCAAGCCGGCAGCGCTGACATGCGGGCTATGCTTGGCATGACTCCTATGCCGCCGCTTCCTCTTCCCGCAGGAGGCCGAGCATGCTCACTGCGCCGCGCTGCCGAGGCAGGGAGGGCTTCTGCACAGGATCAGCCTCTCAATGTAGCAAGTGTTGGAAAGAAAGAGAAAGGGGAGGGGGAGAGACTCTAGAGACGGGGCCTTGGCAGAGTGGCTCTTGACAGGAAGCAGCCAAGCCGCTGCAAAACCGTAGGAGGAAAAAAGAAAACCTAGGAAGTTTCTTTTTCAGGAGCTAAGTACAAAGTAAAAAATCCATCATGGAAGCAAACTCCCATGGAATGCAACTTTCGTGAAACTTCATGTTGGGGCTTCGGAAACCCAAAGTGCTAGTGATGCATAAGCCATATATATATAAACATATTATATATATATATATAAACATATTTTATATATATATATAAAACATATTTTATATATATAAACATATTTTTTATATATATAAACATATTTTATATATATAAAAACATATTTATATATATATAGTGTCTTTGTTTCTTTTAAAGATTGTTTTATAATATCCATTTACACTTTAACTGGATATTTAAATTTCTGATGTTAATGTTACATATAACTTCTTCCATAATCCTCATAACAACTGAGATGGACAGGGCAAGGAGGGTATCACCCTTTCACAGCAGAGGAAACTGAGGTTCAGATGGATTCAATGACTGGCCCACAGCCCCCAAAATAGTTGACAGAACTACTTTTAAAGTGTTTTTTCCCACCTAATGTTATAATTTTATTTAAAAAAACAAGGGGGCCGGGTGTAGTGGCTCACACCTGTAATCCTAGTCGAAGCAGGCGGATCACTTGAGGTCAAGAGTTCAAGACCAGCCTGGCCAGCATGGTGAAACCCCGTCTCTACTAAAAATACATAAATTAGCCTGGTGTGGTAGCGCATGCCTGTAGTCCCAGCTACTCAGGAGGCTGAGGTGGGAGAATTGCTTGAACCTGAGAGGAGGAGGATGCAGTGAGCCAAGATCATGACACTGCACTCCAGCCTGGGCAACAGAGTGAGACTTTGTCTCAAAAAAAAAAAAAAAGAAAAGAAAAGAAAAAAAGGAGACAAGGAGAGGAGAAGAGATGGAAGAGTGTTTAAGCAAATAAGGCTATAATATCAAAAATTGAAAGTGTACTTGAAATCATAGAGGGAAAGGGTAAAATTATTTTCATTTGGTATGTATGACACCCACCTGTGTGTAAGAAGCTAGTGGCATGCAGCTGTACTATTTGCTATTGGAAGAACTTGGGGCTTAAACTTTGATTACCCAGTGCCTAGCACAACCAAGTTCAGGTGCCCAAAAACTGTTTACTGAACGAGTGAACCACTGAATGTTCAGTTTTCAGCACATCAAGAACGTGTTAACAAAACAGAAAAAAAAAAACCTAAACATTTGAATTACTATTCTAAAAATATATTTTTAATATTCCAAAATAATATTTGAATAAATAATTTGAAGGAGTTGTATGTTAAAAATCCAGCAATAGTTGCATTGGGTTTATTAGGCACACTCATGGCAAGGTGTTCTAATGAAATCTTACTTGGGAGTCCGGATGCGGTGGCTCATGCCTGTAATCCCAGCACTCTGCGAGGCTGAGACGGGCGGATCACTTGTCAGGAGTTTGAGAACAGTCTGGCCAACATGGTGAAACCCTGTCTCTACTAAAAATACAAAAATTAGCCAGGCATAGTGGCATGTGTCTGTAATCCCAGCTACTCGGGAGGCTGAGGCAGGAGAATTGTTTGAACGCGGGAGGCAGAGGCTGCAGTCAGCCAAGATTGTGCCACTGCACTCCAGCCTGGGTGACAGAACAAGACTCCGTCTCAAAAAACAAAACAAAACAAAAAAACTATATGACATCTAAATACTAAATACTGTTGCCGTCATTGCTGCAACAGTAATCACTGGGGTGACATCAGGGGAAGTAAGTAATAGGGGAATCAAGATTTCACAAGCTTTCATTTATAAGAATATTTATTGACACTATATTACATGTAATAAGCTATAGTGAAAGATGTATCCTATCAATTGTAATTTAAAAACTTAATGGTATTTGGTGGGGAGGGTTGAAGAAAACTCAAAACTCGTAACATCCAGTATACACGAGATCATTGCACTGAAAACAAACTATCAGGTATCAGATTTAAATTTAACTGATAGTTTTGGAGTACTCTTACTGTGCTACGTTTTTACATAAATTCTCAATCAGAAAACTTTATCCATCATTATCCCACATGGGAGAGAGGTGGCTGCACATTAGAACCAGGGGGGAGCTTTTAAAAATCTTGCTGCTGAGGTTGCATCCCAAACTCGTCTGAGGTGGGAACCAGCAGCAGTAGCGTCTAAAGTCCCAGGTGATTCCAATATGCAGTCAAGGTTGAGAACCATTGCTTTCATCTAGGGAGGGAAAAAAAAAAAACCCCTGCCTTAAGATATTTCATTTTATTCACTTATTTTGACATGAAGAATTTTTTTAATAGTAATTTAAGCAAATGATTCAAACAATACCATTGTAGAAAATGAATAAAATATTTGGTAACGTCCCTTAAGTGACTCAGCATCACTTAGAACAGCAGTTCTCAGCCTCCGGGTGGCAACCATTTTCGTGGACACCGTCTCACAGGTCTACCTTGACTATTGTAACATTCCCAGCCACAGCCACCACGTCTTTCCCGCTGATCCGGGAGGCTAGCACGGTGCTACCCAAGTGTGATCCAGAGGGGTTCGAGCACCAGGTGTTCCTAGTCCCCAAAAGCTAGATACATAAACTGAGAATGAACATTTAAAACTTTTATAGCAATTCGATAGACTAATTTTATGTCTCTCAAATCTTAATATTAAAGAAATTTGAGGGCTGTAGTTTTCATATTTCTAGTTATAGGGCTGCATTACATTTTATAAACTATCAGTCTGCAACAAAGTCTTGGGGAAAAATGAAACAAACCTGGTTTCACAGAGAAGCTTGTGCTCCAGAGGGGCCAGCTACAACAGCCAGCCTCTGCAGGCTGGGAGCGCCTCCTGGACCGGCTCTAGGCCTTTCCATCCCAGCTCCTGACAACTTTCACCTTAGTTTCAAGCACACTGGATGACCTGCAGTGAGTTATTCCACAAATCACATCAGTACGCTTCTCGGTGTGCAGGACGTCTCTTCTTTCCCAACCTGTCTACTCAGCAAACATCCACTCTTCCTTGAGACTTGTCAGAAAGCCCCTCTTGTCCTGTGAAATCTCCCTACGATCCCATCCTACCATCTCCTCACACCCTACGCCAAGCTATCCTTTTACAGGGTAAATAGTCCTTATCCAAAATACTTGGACCAGAAGTGTTTTGGATTTCGGACCTTCTTGGATTTTGGCATATTTGCATTATACTTACCAGTTGAGCATCTCTAATTTTAAAGTCTGAAATCTGAAATGCTCCAATATGAGCATTTTCACTTGAATGTTGTGTCAGCACTCAAAACTGTTCAGATTTTGGAGCATTTTTCATTTCAGATTTTTGGATTAGGATGCTCAACCCATACCTTAATATGTGCTTCTTTCCTAGCCTAGATCTTCGGAGCAAGGACTATGCCTTCCTCACCTTTTCGAGGTCAGTCTGGCAGAAGCCTGGCGCATGGTAGGCCATCAATAAATACCAGCTGAATAAAATCAGTAAACATCTGAACGGCAGATTCTTCATTTCCCCATCCCTACTTCCAGCACACTCTGGATTATCTTACTCGATGTCATTAGGTGGCTGTCAACATCTCTTGGAGACCACAGGTCCTTGCCTTTAAGAAACACCATGTAGATTCTGATTGTACTTCAGGGTACAATCAGCTCATCCATAAAAAAAAAAAAACAAAAAAACAAATACTAGAAAATATCAATCCTTCTCAGATTCATTCATAGGATAATATATTCATAATTAAAGTACCCACAGGATAGTTTTGTAGGGAATTGGAAAGATGAGTCTAAATTTTATCCACACACACAAATGAGATGGGAAAAGCTAGTTCTTTTTTTACGAATGAATAAGTTTGATCTATCAAATATTTAAAACATAAAGCAAAGAACATATTTTGGAGTGTTACTGGGTAGAGACTAGGTAGGACCAGACAGATACTGTGTATATAGGAATCAGAAATCCAGGCCAATGGGGAAGAAGTGGATTACAAAACAAACATTATTGAGAAAAGAATCCAAATAGCACTTTGCCTTATACTGTACATCAAAATAAATCCCAAATGTTTTAAAGATTATTTAGATGCTTTTAAAGTAAGGTTTTTGCTGCAAAAACTTACAAAACTATAAGGATATGTTCAGACTATCTGATTTGGAATAGGAAAACATTTGCTAAGCCAGAAATAAAATTTTTAATCAAAGACAGAAGCCACCAAGGAAAATGTAGAATTTGATTGAGAATACAGATTTTATGCTTTTATACATCTAAAAAAACCAAGTAAAGGCAAAATACAAAACTGAAGAATATATTTGTATCATATATTACAGTGAAGGATAAATGTTCTTGGTATTCAAAGAACATTTAAAAATAGAAAGAACAAAGGAAAAAATTGAAAAACCACTTGATCTGAATAACATTTTTTAAGAGCATGAGAAACAAATGGCCAACACATTTTTGAAAAACTATTCAACCTTACTAATAATCAAAGAAATATAAATTTTAAGAAATTAAGTGATTTTCCAGCTACCAATTTAACAAAAAGACTTTTTCAATCTTATTTCTTGCTGGTGAAACAGGATGCCATTGGAATCTTTGCTCACTGCTAATGCAGTATAAACAGATAACGCCTGTGTATAAAGCAGCCTGGCACACACTAGACTGTTTTATGAAAAATGTCCATGCCTTTGTCCTTGCATTGGACTCTACTTCTAGACTTCTGTCTTAAGAAAATAAGATTTGAAGAGTTTCATAAAGATGCTTATCATACAGCTATGTGTAAAATGAAAACCGGAAAACCTAAAGTCCAAATAAGAGGATGCATGAAAACCGTGGCTTATCGATGACAGAATATTATGCAGCCATTACAACACCTTCAATAATCTATAATGACATGAGGAAATGCTATGCTATATACTGTGTGACAGTACTACATTTGTTAACTGAAAAGAATAAAAATCGGATATAAAACTAATACACACATCATTCACCAACTGTGCTAATGTATTTATGAAAACATACATATATATATATAGAAAAAAGTATACATTAAAAAGACTGGAAAGTATACCAAAATGTTAATAGTGCCCATCTTTGAATGGTGGGCATTTTTTCCATTTTCCTGAATTTCTAACTAGCCTACAAATAGTTTATTCTTCCTATAATGAAGATGCGGATAAGGAAAGTTCTTGATTTTTAAAAAGCAGCAACACAATGAAATAATATTCCCTGGTGAGACATAAGCAATGGATATGTATATATTATTATAGCTTACATATCTCATGATATCTCCTTTTGATTTGGGTTTAACAACTTAAAAATAATAAGAATCCAAACATTTCTTTAGAACTTTGGTACATTCAAAGATGTTTAAGATGGGGTATCTGTCTCAAAGAGCAAAATTGACAGAGACAGCTCTACACTTGCAGAGCTTATAGACATGTGTACGTGCTTTTTATCTTCTACTGCTTACTAATTATGTCATATGTCAGTACCAATTCCCCCAAACTAGACCATAAGCTTCTAGAGGGAGGGAAAGCTAAGCCTCAGTCCTTAGAGTAAAACTCCCCCACAGCACACAAGTGCTCTATTTGGTTTGGTTTGGTTTGGTTTGGTTTGGTTTGGTTTTTTTGAAACAGGGTCTCCCTCCGTTGCCCAGGCTAGAGTGCAGTGGCTCAATCACAGCTCACTGCTGCCTTGACTTCCCAGGCTCAAGTGATCCTCCCAACTCAGCAGGACCACAGGTGCATGCCACCGTGTCTGGCTAATTTTTTTTTTTTAATCATTTTTTGTAGAGACAGGTTCTCACTGTGTTACCCAGGCTGGTCTTGAACTCCTGGCCTCAAGCCATCCACCCGCCTCGGCCTCCCAAAGTGCTGGGATTACTGGCATGAGCCACCACGCCTGGCCCAATAAGTGCTTTATAAATGTTAATTATGGTTGTGCCTCAGCATCTTTGTGGAATAATGGCAATATGACGATAGAAGAAAGCCCAGGCTAATTACTAGGCTGATCTGTTTACTTTGCTAGAGGTTTGACTAGCACTTTAGAATAGATCACCAAAACTGCGAGCTGCGTAATAAAAGCCAAATACTCTTCTATTTAATATCAGCCTGGGGAAAGAAAAGCCAAATGATCAAAATCACTCCCCAGACATTTATTTAAAATAAAATGCTTTCATTTGAGCACTTGAAGAGAGGGGAAAGTTTTAATGTTAAGTCTAACATAACATCTCCAAATACCACATTAGAAAATATGAGTAACCCTACTGCGCTATCTGGTTCCCCCACTGGGTTCCGCTGTGCTCTTCCTCCCAGGGTTTCAAGTAAGCTGGATATTTAGTTAATGCTTTCATTTTAAAGTGCTTTTTTTCTCTTCTTGCTACACATAGAAAACACACACATACACACACACACACACACACACACACACACACACTTTAACCTGATGTAAATAATATTCAAAACAGACCTTACTAATAACAAGAAAATAAGTTTGACTATTCCTTGAGTTAAAGCATCAGTTAAACAATAAGCTGGAGGTGCAAAACTGTCATGTTTCAGAGGATCTCTAGGTCCATCGCAATTTACCAGCACGTTCCTCAGTGTACTAAGAACAGTATCAATGATGATGATGATGGTGGTGTTTGTAAAACACTACATTGGTCAACACATTGTTGCTTCGTAATCTACTTAACTTAATTACTAAGATAAGGTTGTAAGAAGGAAAGCATAGAAAAGGGTTTAAGGGACCAGGCGCGGTGGCTCACACCTGTAATCCCAGCACTTTGGGAGGGCGGGTGGATCACCTGAGGTCAGGAGTTCGGGACCAGCCTGACTAACATATTGAAAACCCATCTCTACTAAATACAAAAAAATTAGCCAAGTGTGGTGGCAGGTGCCTATAATCCCAGCTACTTGGGAGGCTGAGGCAGGAGAACTGCTTGAACCCGGGAGGCGGAGGTTGTATTGAGCCAAGATTGTACCATTGCACTCCAGCCTAAGCGATAGAGTGAGACTCAAAAAAGAAAAAAAAGAAAGAAAGAAAGAAAAGGGTTTAAGGTAAAACCTAGCATTGAGTAATAAAAAAGGAAGACTTAAGAAACCAAACTTTCTTTTCTTTTAAACACTGTTTAGAATGCAAATTCCTTAAAGGCCTAGCTGAATTACCACCCCCCACCAAGAACCATTAGCTAGGATTAATCTCTTCATCCTGCATTATTTTAGGTTTATTCTATACTTCATTCTAAAACAAAGCAGACTATAAGACAGTTTCTGTGTCTGTCCCCTACCATATTATAAAGACTGCTTTGTACACGGTAGGTCAACAACTAAGCTGCTGAATTAAAGAAGAAACCAAAACAAAACAAACTTCAAATGCCTTAAATATCAATGACGTACAGTAAGTACCAGGGAGTAGCTGATTTAAAAAAAAAAATCAGCAACATAAACCAAATATCTAATAAGCTCCCTTTGTTGTTACTTTCTTTTAAGAATTCCTAAATACATCATAAAATAGTGATTATTTATACAACTTGGGGCTGCTCAAGGATGATTTTTTTAAAAGGACAGTATTTTGTGGAATTTTTCACAAAAGCAAATATCATTAAACTATGTCTTAGATTTTATTATTTATAAAATACTACCATTTGTAAGTTAAAACACACTCAACTTCTATTAAGTAGCGACTGATCATTCTCTGTAATATAAGATTTTAACACAAATCTATGGACTTTTCAAAAACTTTAAATGGGTCTTCAGATCATATTTAAATTTTCAATGCAACACCACCCTCTAGGGGTGAACTTTAAATTACAAAGACCATTTTGAAAAAGCAAACTGCAGAATTGGTGCTATTCTTGCCTGATGTGCATTATATTTCAAATACAAAAATAAACCTTATTTTATTTAATGTTAAAAGTCATAGAAAATATCTTTTAACAAATAGTTTAATTCTTACTAAACTCTGCAAAAGTTAAAACAAAATACAAAATCAATTAAATTGATACCAAGTGATTAAATAGGAAATGTGCTTTCACATAAATTTAACATTAATAATCCTAAAAAGTGCAGACTGGGAATGGTGTTTTTCGTTTTTTTGTTTTTTTGACATGGAGTCTAACTCTGTTGCCCAGGCTGGAGTGCAGTGGCGTGATGTCTGCTCACCGCAACTTCTGCCCCCCGGGTTCAAGCGATTCTCCTGCCTCAGCCTCCAAAGTAGCTGGGATAACAGGCACGTGCCACCACGCCCAGGTAATTTTTGTATTTTTATTAGAGATGGGGTTTCACCATGTTGGCCAGGTTGGTCTCGAACTCCTGACCTCAAGTGATCCGCCCATCTCAGCCTCCCAAAGTACTGGGACTACAGGCTAAGGAATGGTGTTTTAAATAAATCAGAATAAATCAGTGCGAGGGAAGGGAATTTAATTAGATTAGCATCCCCAAGAAAAGAGAAATCTCTTGCAAAACACTTTAACTTGTTAGTTTTACAACTACTGTCTTACATGTTTGACAATACAAATATTTTCTTGCATGTTTACATACATGATTATTTTAGTGATTTTCGCTACTACAACCAATTTAGGTTCAGTAAGTCCCATTCAAAGAACATTCACAATTAAAACGCTATTCTGATATTCACTTTGTACCAAATCATAATTACCCATAGATGTATTCCCGCAAGACTGACTAGAACTGACTTCCATGGTAAAAATAGAAGAACTGGAGAAAATGTCCCAAATATTCAACAATTGAAGGGCTAAGTTCGCTGCTAGCCCCAATGTGTGACCCAACTTCATTTCACAGGTCAGTCTGCCTGCACAGTGCTTCATTCATTATGCAGCACGCTAAGCACCTCCACAGTCATCCTTCCAACCAGTTAGGGTGCCGTCCAGGAAAGAGAAATCATG
This sequence comes from Gorilla gorilla gorilla, assembly GCF_029281585.2. Classification (NCBI taxonomy): domain Eukaryota; kingdom Metazoa; phylum Chordata; class Mammalia; order Primates; family Hominidae; genus Gorilla; species Gorilla gorilla. The sequence continues at coordinate 21,481,139 of NC_086017.1, forward strand.
GCTGTTATTTATATAGGGAGAATTTTAATGTACCCCACCTCCACCCATTCCTTCTTCCAGTAACTACCCCCATAGGGTAACTTACTATCCTAACCTTTAAGAACGTAGATCAGTTGTATAACACTTTATAGAAAGAGAATCGTATGATGCTAGCTACTCTTGTGGCTGGATTCCTTCACTCCACATATTTTATGAGTGGTAGCATTATTTTTATGTGCAGTTGCATAGCATTCATTTGCATTGCTGTCTAGTACTCCATTACTCCAATATATCGCAGATCCTTCATTCTACCACTGATGGGCATTTAGGTAGTTTCTACGTGGGGGTTATTATAAATAGCGCTGCTATGAATATTCTAGTGTGTGTCTCTTATCAGCCTCGGAATGCATTTCTGTCACACATGTACTCAGGAGCAGATACGTAGAAAGTGTATGTTCAGCTTAAGTAAATATTGCCAAATAGTTTTCCACAGCAGTTGTACCCATTTATACTCCTACCAGCAGGGTATGAGATTTCAAGTTGCTCCACATCCTTGCCAACAGTTTTCCAACTCTTTCATTCCTGTTATTCTGGTAGGTCTGGAGCAGCCACACTATGACTTTACTTCGCACTTCTCTGATGGACAGTAAGAACTCTGTGACACTTGTAGCAGGCAGAGGGATAGAATTCACCCGAGACAAAAGAGAGGGAAGGGCCCCGGCCAGAGGCTCTCAACCAAGGAGATTCTGCCCTCCTCAGGAGACATCTGGCAATGTCTGGTTATTTCAAATTTGGGGGTGTTATTAACATCTAGTGGTTAGGGGCCAGGGATGCTGCCAAACATCCTACAATGCATAGGACACCCCCCACCACCACCACAACAAAGCATTATTTGGCAAAAGTGACAATAATGCCACAAATCAAGAAACCCAGATCAAGCAAATCATTATTGGGCATTTTCTCCTTAGCCAAATCATCGTTCTCTGATACAGCTCAAGAGGTCAATGTCCTATTGTCTTAAAATGTTATTTTTCCTAGAGTTGAGGGGATAGAAAGACAACAAAGGATACTAAGTGCCACACTCCATGGCACAGTGCATATCTTCTGCATATCCTGTTTCTTTCTCAATTCTCGCGACAATGCGGAGATGAGGAAACAGATACCAAGCAGGCTCCTTGGCTCCTCTAAACTCACGCAAAGAGCAGCAGAGCTGGGACCAGAAGCTGTGATTTTCCACTGCACCCAGGGTCTTACTTTTAACTAAAAATAAGGGGAGTTTTTAGAGTCCACAATTACTGTTAACTTGCAAGGCATGAATTTTACCTTATTAGCTTTGCAAAAGGCAGGCAAATAAAACGAGGTATGAGAAAAAGATCATTTGCAATGTTAAGATTATTAACCTGCACCTGTAAGTATCTTAAAATATTTCAACAAATCCACCTTCCTCATCACACTGTGATCTCTTTGAAATGAAACCCATACCATATTTTTCTTTGTCTATGTCCAATGCCTGTAAGAGCAGGCATTCAACAGTTAACATGTCCTGGATTAATTACTGGCCTGAAACCCCAGTGAGAGAAGACAGAATCTTTATAAAACAAGCAGGTGGTTTAGATTTTATTTCATCACCAACACAACTATATTTAGTAACATTAACTAGAATAAACGGTTTTTGTTGAAAAATATTCAATTAAGTCAAATAATGGCCAATACCACAAAATTCTTTTTGAAATGCAAACAATTCAATTTTTCCAAGGATGAGTTTGCCAGCATTACCTTATCCTCCTGTGGATCTTCTATTTGAGGCTTCTATTTGTGAGGCCATTGGCATTATTAGGGCCAACAGAAATCCACCCACTATTAGAGCAGTTTTGAACCGTGGCCATACATTACAATCACCCAGGAGGTTTTGAAAGCCATGGGTGTCCAGGAGGATAATTTGGTAAATCTGCAGTAGATGAATTTTGAATTTACACCCAGGAAATAACTACACTTAGCAGTATCGTTTGAAAACAGCTACCCACGTAATTTTTGCAAGCTCCCCTCCCCTTAGGGGTCAGGACCACTACCCTGGAGATTCTGAACTGAACTGAGGAGGGCACCTGGCTGCTTTTCATACCCACCAGAGTTCAACATCCCAATGAGTTAGTTGCTCGTGGGCAGGACTAGGGGGCGACGCGAGCCCACCTAACAAACAGCCTGGCTTCCTTCCCACAGGGATGGCACCACCTGGTCATTTGTATTTAAACAATTCCCATCTGCTTTACACAGAAGGGGCAAAGGAAACCCACCACCCCCATTCTCAGCCTATCTTCTTAAATTATCAACACCCAGTAGCTGGAATAGGACTTGAAATGGATAAACCTACCAACACTTGACTGCAGTGAGCCCAGAAATGGACAAGGCAGGATTTCCTGTTTACCCCAAATAGGGTGGGGAGTGCGGGTACTAAGGGGTCCTAAGAAGAGACAGCATTTGCTGGAGGAAACAGTGGGGTTTCCAGTTTGTGTCTGGTTCCCGCTGGTGGTGGGGGGTTTCTAGTGACTCGTCTCACTGCATAGGAGCCTGCCCTCGGAGGACGCAGGCAGGTGTCATTTCAGGCCTGTGTACTCCTCTGATGAACGGCCATCTCCCTCCCATTCACAGCCGTGCTGTTTTGCCTTATCATTGTTTCCCCAGCACCTAACACAAAGCCTGACACTGGCGGGTGACCACTAAACATTTCTTGAAAGAACAAATGGGAAGGGAGAGCTCCCGAATCTAAGCTGGGAACAGAGGAAAGCAAGAAGCCTAAAAGAAGGAGCGAACTGAAGACTGAAGGAAGTCAGGAGGGAGCGCATGTGCACAGCTTTGTGATGCTCTGCGTGGTTGCAATAAAGAGATGATCAAAGTATGATTTCCTGAAGCGCACGGTCTATTGCCATACAAAGGCTCATGATCCCTAAGGAGGGGAGAATAATGAGAACAGGCCTCGCAGGGAGCACACACGACAGACGAGGTCCATTCACCACACGGAGTGCTTCCCAAATATTAAAGTCCAGTTGCTCACTTAGGATGGAAGCAGGCCTCTGTGGAAAGTGACGTCTGATTAAGTTTGAGGTGTGCCTTTTATATGAGTGGTTCTCTCCAGAGATGGTGTCCAACACAGGGAGGGATCCACAGTGACATATAAGGCCCCCGGAGGCTAGAGGAGTTCCCAGGGGTGCTGGTGTTGGCAGGGCCTTTAGGCTGGAAGGCTAACAAGGCGAGGAGCACCTGAGCTGGGGATCTTTGCAGAAGCGGCTGGCAGAGCCCAGCCTGCTGTGGCTAAGCCCTCAACGTATCTGTCAAACTCTAGAGCTAAGATGTCCACTAGGGTGCAGTAGCTGAGGTCAGTAACTCCTATAGGGTCTGACAGTGTGTGGTGTCGCATTCTCGAGGGGAGGGAGAGCACACCCCAAGTTCTCACCAGAGCAAAGCAGGCCACTCGCATAGCAAGCCAGGTAAGCACTGGGAGTCACTTCAAAGCTCCATACCACGTGAGAACCAGGGATGGCTTCGAGAAAGAACTAGGTTTCTAGCCAGGCTCTGAGGACTAGCCACAATCCAGGCTCTAAGAGAAGCAAGATGACTGTGAACCCAGCAACAACAAAGCACGGCCCTGGTCAGGGATTCAGATGCCAGGAAAGAGAAGAGGGGGTCTGGAAAGGAAGGACTGACCCGAGGAGGAGAGGACTGTCCTAAGGGCATCTGCAGGGAGGCTGGGAGTAGGCAGCAAGGAGGTGAGGAAGGCCAGCCTGGAGCTGACAGCAATGACAGGCCTCCCAAGCTGAGCCCTCTGTACTCTTCACACTGCTTTCTAGCAAAAAGAGCACTGGATACAGAGTCAGAAAAATACAGTTCCCAGGCCATAACCTTCACTAGCCATGCAATCTTCATCAAGTGATTCCACCTCTCTAAGCTTGGATGTCCGTCTCGGCAGCCTCTGTGGTGTCTGCCCAAGCCCTAAAATCCAAGGGCTCCGATCATTCCTCTTTTCCCTCTCCACTCCTCCCCACCCAACCACAGGCCGCCATTCACTGCAATCTCAAGACAGAATGTGATGTTTTATAGAATACGCGACGGTAACTGGTATTTCTAGGAGGGTTGGCTCCTGGGTTTATGCTGTTTTTCTTACAAATGTGGCAAGCAAATGAGAGCTTCACCTCCCAAGACAAAAAAATAAAAAAAGAGACATTTTAATCTTAACAATGGGCATGAAGAATACTGTTTGGCTCATTTTCCTGCTGGTCTGAATTAACAATAACAATTACAGGGAACAATGGTGAGAGGACTTAACTAACCCAAAGTTCTCTGTGTCTCTGGAGAGAACACTGAGGCAAGACAGCTGCTAACTAGGAGGAATCTGGCTTTCTCTTCTATAAAATGAAGAGATCTAAAACTCCTGGCTGTCACTAGTTCTAGGTGAGTCTGGCTACTAGAGGGTTAAGGAGACTAACCCTTTCACCCATAAAAGTTTCAGGTGTAATCCTATTACTTTGGAATGGCTAGCAGTGTTCTGCGAAACTATTCAAGGATTAAGATTAGAGAATGCCTGTGCCCTATGGTACAGGCTGCCATAAAGAAAATTATGATCCTAGATGCAGTGATGCCAATTTACATGGTATCTACATAAATGATTCTTCCAGCTCTCTCTTCTCCATTTTCTCAGTAAAACAAGTTTTTTGTTAGTTTTTCTTCTTGAGACAGGGTCTTGCTCTGTTGCCCAGGCTGTAGTGCAGTGGTGTGAACCCAGCTCACTGCAGCCTCAACCTCTGGGACTTAAGCGATCCTCCAACCTCTCAGTCTCCGGAGCAGCTGGGACTACAGATGCGCACCACCACACCTGGCTAATTTTTGTATTTTTTGTAGAGATTGTGTCTGGCCACGTTGCCCAGGCTGGACTGGAACTCCTGGGCTCAAGCGACCCACCTGCCTTGGCCTCCCAAAGTGCTGGGATTACAGACGTGAGCCACCACGCCTGGCTGAAACAAGTTTTTAAGAGGGAGAGAAATGAGCAAATACAGCATTGCACCTGCACATTCAGGACTGTCTACTCCCCAAAGCAATAATCAAACTACCATATTTTATTTATAGCTGCTCTCAAGGCACAACTGCTTCCAAAGTACAAGCTAGAACATTTCTAGTTTGGTCTGGAACCACAAAGGAAAGGTGCGCCAACATGCTGTACCTTGGAAAGCTGACCCGTAAAACGGAAGCCTTTTTCGTAATATTTAACCAAACACAGGGCCTGACACCTTCCAGTCATCTTCTGACAGATCACTGCAATATATTTGCTGTTTTAATATCATGATTAATTAAAGAGCCAGCTGACAATTTTACAAACTAGGAAGGACACAGAGGAAACAGAATACGCGAACTATTCCTGGATCTTTCCTTTTATCCAGCCGGCATGTGGCACACTATTCTTCATGAGTGAGAAAATCCATGCCCTAAATTCTCACTCATAAATGCATATTTAGTTAATATTGAACAAAAAGAAAATAGTCCAAATAATTTGTCAGATATGCACTTATAAAACGCACTGAGTCAATGAATGCAAAAATATTTTGAAGAGCCAAAAAGTGCTATCAGCTGCTAATAGAAGACACTAGACAAAGTACAGCATCTAGAATTGTTTTTATTGAGAGAAGAATGTTGCTGAGCCCAGAAGCAGAAATATCCAACATAGGTACCTAACACCACACACATACAGCACCTCCAGGCGTCAGGCACAACTATCCTGCCCAGAGTCATGATATAGGTGAACACCTAGAAGTTAAACCCAATATATATACCATTTCCATGCTTCTAAGAATTATTTACTTGTGTCTGGGACCCTAGACATACAGCAAGCAAAGCATTCAAACAACATGAACAGAGTGCCACATTAACGAAGATCTCACTCCACTGGCCCAGAAGGGATTGGGATCCAAAGATGAGTAAGACACAGTCCCTGTCCTTGAAGAGTATATCACAGAGGGCAGAACATAAGACCTACAAACAAAAAACAGAAGGCAGAGGGAGGACAAATCCTATTTTCTTTTTTTTTTTTTCTGTTTTCTTTTCTTTTTCTTTTTCTTTTTCTTTTTTTTTTTTTGAGACAGAGTTTCGCTCTTATTGCCCAGGCTGGAGTGCAATGGTGCGATCTCGGCTCACCGCAACCTCCACCTCCCGGGTTCAAGCGATTCTCCTGCCTCAGCCTCCCGAGTAGCTGGGATTAGAGGCATGCACCACCACGCCCAGCTAATTTTGTGTTTTTAGTAGAGACGGGGTTTCTCCATGTTGGTCAGGCTGGGTCTTGAACTCCCGACCTTGGGTGATTCCCCCCCGGCTCGGCCTCCCAAAGTGCTGGAACTACAGGCATGAGCCACCACGCCCAGCTTCAAATCCTATTTTGAAGGGACTTAGGTATGGATTTCATAAAGAAAGTGGCATTGGCATGGGCCCTTAAAAGAACAAGATCTCAAAGCAGGTTTGAGGAATGCGACATTCTAAACACAGTACTTCAGTAGACACAAACAAAGTATTTGCTATAACCCACTGATTATTGCAGGAGCAGATTAAGTGAATTTTAACTGATTACTAAGAACAAGAGTTCCGTAAACTGTAAAACTATTTAAAATTTCCCATCTTGGCCAGGCGCAGTGGCTCACGCCTATAATCCCAGCACTCTGGGAGGCCGAGACTAGTGGATCATGAGGTCAGGAGATTGAGACCATCCTGGCTAACACGGTGAAACCCCGTCTCTACTAAAAAATATAAAAAATTAGCCGGGCGTGGTGGTGGGCACCAGCTACTCAGGAGGCTGAGGCAGGAGAATGGTGTGAACCCAGGAGGCGGAGCTTGCAGTGAGTGGAGATCACGCCACTGCACTCCAGCCTGGGCAACAGAGTGAGACTCCATCTCAAAAAAAAAAAAAAAATTTCCCATGCTGCCAGCCAGCAGTTAGCTAGAAGGAGGTTCTGATCTTGGTTCTGCCACAGACTGGCTGCGTGAGTTTAGGCGTGTTACAGAATCTCTCTGATCTACTTCTGCATCTTTGAAAAATATGGATAATGATACAGCCTGACCATTCTCCTTTGATCATACCACTTTTCTCATGGCATTTAATATGGCCTACTATAATTACGCATGGCTTTATCTCCCCTGTAGACCAAACCAAGAGCTCCTGAGGGCAAAGGCCTTTGCTTATTTACTCTGAAACGCAGCCCAGTGCTAGCTGTGCTAGCAGACACATTGTCAATGCCAGCTTCTACCCTTTCTGTTGGATTCCCACTCGCTATGAAAATCCTTTGTTCTACAAAGTACACTGTTCTTCAAATCATGAAGTAACCCAGTTTCAAAATTTTAGTTTTACTTTGTAAGTTTCAGCATATCTCTATCCCAGTATGGTGGGGTTTCTTCTTGTTGTTGTTTTTGTTTTGTTTTGTTTTTAATATTGTAAATGTTATAGGTTTCAAAGATTATCTATTTGGGAACTTGGGCATAAACTCAACATATACACTTCTCATGCTTCCAAGTACTGGAAGCATGTGGAACCCGAGTGGAAAAATCATTTAAATTTAGCTCTAAAAATTAAAAAATTAAATAACTTTGGGATCCAAAGGAAAGACTCTTAAACTTTATGTTAACTGAACTTTCATTTCGGCCTTGTTTCCAATAGATTGAGAAAAAGACTGAATACCAAACAGCAACAAAAGCAGCCCATGACGCATTTCAGTGTCATCAGGGTGGCTGTGGGGCTGAATTGTAGGATTATCATAGCCAAAATTCTTTACAAAACTGAACACTACCCTGCTTGTTGATCGATTCAAACACAAAGTGTGAGCAGCAGTCAAAATTCCTTCTGTCCTAGAGAGGAGAAATGCCCTCAGGATGGAGGGCTGGAAAGAAAGCTCTCTGAGGCAGCTGACTGCAATGAAGGTTGCCAGTGCCCCCCCCACTCCACCCCAGCTCTTCCCAGTCACAACCACTCAGCAGGCTGGTAACCCAGAAAGAACCATCCACATTGAAAACTGAGTCATCGTGAGAAAGGCTCCATCACAGACGATGCAAATAAGATACAGGACAAAGGAAGGAAAGGAATATTGCCAAGAAAAAGTCAATGAAGACACACCAGACAGCCAGAGAGATTATGCTGGAAAGAATTGGAAAGTTATGAACCAACATTTTTCCTTTTATTTATTTATTTATTTATTTTTGAGAGGAAGTCTTATTCTATTGCCCAGGCTGGAGTGCAGTGGCATGATCCGGGCTCACTGCAACCTTTGCCTCCTGGGTTCAAGCGATTCTCCTGCCTCAGCCTCCTGGAGTAGCTGGGACTACAGGTGTCCGCCACCAAGCCCAGCTAATTTTTGTGTTTTTAGTAGAGATGGGGTTTTGCCGTGTTGGCCATGCTGGTCTCCAACCCCTGACCTCAGGTGATCTGCCCGCCTCGGCTTCCCAAAGTGCTGAGATTACAGGCGTGAGCCACTGCGCCCAGCCTGAACCAATATTTCTCTATGAGACTTTAAAAAATAGGCATAGCCCCCTGAAACAGGAACTCAAATAAGAAACAGGACAACAAGGGGAGATTAAAAGATAGCAAAGTTCAGGGAAGAAATGAAGTTCAGGAAGAGTGAGGCAATCCCGGAAACGGATGCCGCACTAAACAGCAATAAAGGAAGTAGAGACACTGATGGAAACACAACCAAATATATGGAGGACACATTCCAGAAAATCCCAGTGATTGGCTCAAGAAGGAGCACATGACTCACAGACGTTAGCTGCAGACTTTCTGGAACAAAGCCCAAGAAAGCTATCAGAAGAAACATTCTCCCTGGCTAACATTATGTCGCCATCTGCTACCACGGTGGAAGTCAGCCCAAAGACAAGGCCACATAACAAGAAAACCACAAGAGAAATGAAGGCAGAACCTGAGAACACCATGATCCTCTGAGTCAAACTGCACCCGAAGCCCACCAGAGCCTCAGACTTTTCAGCTATGTGAATCACTAAATTCCTTTTATTTTAAAAAATTCATTAGAATAAGTTTTCCATTACTGGCAATTGAAAGCTTCTTGATACATTTAAGAACAGCTGAAATGAAAAAAGCAAAATGTTCGTAATTCCAAAACAATACATTGGGAAGGCAAACAACTGAAAAATTATTCAAAACAGGAGAATGTAGTAAGGTAGCTTATTATAAAATGGATTTATCAAAATCCAATATGAAAACAACATCTTATGTGCAGTAGGCACAATCCAATGGCCAACTCAAAACATACTCCCAATTCCCTTCTCCCACTGCCTCCACTAGAGGGACTGAGAAAGCTGAATGCTCTCTATTCCAGAATTTCTCCTAACTAGGAGTGCCATGTAATACGGATCTGGCCAATGAGACAGGAACAGAAGTCTGCTTTGAGCTTCTGGGAAAGTTTTTGCTTTTCTTAATTAAAAAAGGCCAGATATGGCTCATGATATCTCATTTTCTCTCTCCTTGTCTTACTGCCTGGAATGGAAATGTGATGCCTGGAGATAAGGCAGCCATTTTGTGACTGTGACATGAAAAGCAGGAGAAGGCTACAAAATAAACAACAGTGATTACCTCAGAAAAACTAGGAACTTGAGATGGGAGGGACCTTCTTCACAAACCGAGTTTTCTTTTTTTAAAAAACACATTTTATAACATAAACTAGGAAATAAAATTATTTTGGAAATATAAAGGAAAGATTATTAGGGTTTACTCGCAGTAGTTAGGAGGTTTCTGAGAGGGGAAGAGTAAAAGTTGGGAAAGCGAGGCAGCAGAGTAAAAGGTGATCAAGCTATGAAAACAACACAAGCCAGGAGTTTACTGAAGCAGAGTTTTTCAAAGTAAAAGCAGTAGAATATACGAGTGAAAAGATAAAGGGGGCTGGAGGATGAGGATAAGCCAGACAGAAATCAGACCTGACTCTACAGTGATGGACACTCCTGAATAGTCCCTAGAGGTTCCTTTTTAGTGGGGCCGGGGAAGTGGTACAATAAAAACAAAGTTTGAAGTCCAGGATACAGAATAAGTTGGCGTTTAAAGCTAAAGAAAACAGAAGTGAAAATCAGAACAAATTCATCCAATTCAGTTCTCAAGATTTCAAGATTAAAACAGCAACATTTAACTGTAAGAATTCTAGGCAAGGCGCGGTGGCTCACGCCTGCGATCCCAGCACTTAGGGAGGCCGAGGCAGGCAAATCACCTGAGGTCAGGAGTTTGAAACCAGCCTGGCCAACATGGCAAAACCTTGTCTCTACTAAAAATACAAAAATTAGCCAGGCGTGGTGGTGGGCACCTGTAATCCCAGCTGCTTGGGAGGCTGAGGCGGGAGAATAGCTTGAACCTGGAACACAGTGGTTGCAGTAAGCCGAGATCATGCCACTGCACTCCAGCCTGGGTGACAGAGCAAGGCTCCACCTCAAAATAAAAAAATAAAATAAAATAAATAAAGAATTTTATTGCTGTACACACTGAAGGGTTTGGACGGTTCTGTTATTACATACTTTCTTTACATATCCTTGTTTCTGAAGTAAGCAAAACAATGGAATTTAATTTCTCTATGCTGTAAGAAAACACATTTGTCATTTCTTTTTACATTTCATTAAAAGTAATGGCAAAAAACACAATTACTGTTGCACCAACCTAATACAATGTAATGTAAAAAGAAATGTAGGCTGGGCGCAGTGGCTCACAGCTGTAACCCCAGCATTTTGGGAGTCCGAGGCGGGAAGATCACCTGAGGTAAGGAGTTCCAGACCAGCCTGGCCAAATCTCTACTAAAAACACAAAAATTAGCCAGGCATGCTGGTGCACGCCTATAATTCCAGCTACTCAGGAGGCTGAGGCAGGAGAATAGCTTGAACCCGGGAGGCGGAGGTTGCAGTGAGCCCAGATCACACCACTGCACTCCAGCCTGGGCAACAGATCAAGAGTCCATCTCAAAAAGAGAAAAATAAAAAAGAAATGCAGCTGCAAATAGAACAGAAGCTGGACACAGACTGGTCCCTGGAAGGAAGGCAACCAGAGTCCAGTGCACTACTTTTGGATAGGGAGGTAATCAAGAGAGCACTCTATGGGGAGTCCAAAGACCTGGACTCTGGTTTCAAGTCTACCTCTAGCTCCCATATGGCCCTGGGCAATCACCTCTGCTTTCTGAAGCTCAGCATGCTCGTCTGTAAAATAAGGGAATTGGACCAAAAATTCGCTACAGTCCTTTTCAATTCTAAATTCTGTGAATAGTTTACTTCAGCCTTGGAGCTGGCAGGGACGGCGGCTGAGAGAAGAATCTGGGGACCAGGGCTGGAGAACCAGGGCTGAATAACGTGGGACTGTGCAGTAAGGGGTCACCCATGAAACCTGGAGTGTGTAGCCATCTAATAATACCATTTACATTCTTGAATATTCCAGCAGTCCTACACTTAGGAACAGGTACTACCAAATTCCCTATTTGCCCTGCATATGGGGACACGTAAGAGCTACAGTAACTATAAAACATGTTTTATAGATCTTTTTTAAAATTGTGTAATTAGTGCCTTAATACGTATGACAAAGAGTAAAAATTCATCCAGAACGCCATGATCTTCAGCCAATTCATACCAGTAACTAGTGATCAGGCATCCCAATTTTCTTTTTTCTAATTTTTTTTGAGACAAGGTCTGGCTCTATCACCCAGGCTGGAGTGCAGCAGCAACTACTAGAGATTGTCTTAAATGTCTCTAGTTAATTTCTAAATCATTTTGATTAATTCCAAAATAAAGTTCCAAATGCTGTTCACCAAAATGAAAGCAATTTGAACATTTTTTTTTTTTTTTTTTTTGAGACGGAGTCTCGCTCTGTCCGCCAGGCTGGAGTGCAGTGGCGCTATCTCCGCTCACTGCAAGTTCCGCCTCCCGGGTTCACGCCATTCTCCTGCCTCAGCCTCCCGAGTAGCTGGGACTACAGGCGCCCACCACCGCGTCCGGCTAATTTTTTGCATTTTTAGTAGAGACGGGGTTTCACCGTGTTAGCCAGGATGGTCTCGATCTCCTGACCTCGTGATCCGCCCGCCTCGGCCTCCCAAAGTGCTGGGATTACAGGCGTGAGCCACCGCGCCCGGCCGAACATCTTAATCCACTCTAAAAAGTCCCCCATATTGAAATCCCAACACGCCTTCATACACCTGCAGCTTCACCAAAGCAACTTCACACTGTGCTGCCAGCCACAGCCTGAGGCTGAGTGACTCCGGAGTGGCAGAAAGAGCCTGCTGAGCAGCTGTGGGGGAAGAGGGCATCCAGCATTGCTCCCTGCAAAGGAAGCCAAGTCCTGACCATGCCTGAAGGCGCCTGACAAAGTCTCCACAGAACACCACGGCCAGGAGAGGCTGTGACAGCACTCATTCATTCAGCATATATTTACTGATCACCTCCCAGGTGCCAGGCACTGTGCTAGGCACTGGAGATTCCACAGTCAACAAAATGAGACAAAACTCCCTCCTTTCGTGAGCTGCACATTCTAGTGCATGTGAAAGACAAATGAGAGAAATCAAAATAAAGCAGGAAAGTGCAAGCAAGGCACAGGTAGGGGCAAGAGACAAGGAAGGCTGCTCTGAGAAGGTGCCTCTGAGTGACGACAGGAAGGGAGGACACAATCCCCGAGGATTAGAAAGTTCATTCTGGGCCGGGCACGGTGGCTCACGCCTGTAATCCCAGCACTTTGGGAGGCCGAGGCGGGCGGATCACGAGGTCAGGAGATCGAGACCATCCTGGCTAACACAGTGAAACCCCGTCTTTACTAAAAATACAAAAAAAATTAGCCGGGCATGGTAGTGGGCGCCTGTAGTCCCAGCTACTTGGGAGGCTGAGGCAGGAGGGTGGCGTGAACCCGGGAGGCGGAGCTTGCAGTGAGCCGAGATCGTGCCACTGCACTCCAGCCTGGGAGAGAGCCAGACTGCGCCTCAAAAAAAAAAAAAAAAAAAAAAGAAAGTTCATTCTGTGCTGCGGGAAAGCACATGCAAAGGCCCCGAGGCAGGAGGAGGCCAGTGTGACTTAAAGGTCATGGAGGAGCCACAGTTCTTATCTCCACATGAGATGGGAAGCTCCTGGAGGGCTTCTGAACAGAGCATGGCCAGAATCTGAGTTCCCATTTTAAAGGCCCACTCCAGCACCAGCGTGGAGAACAGAGAGAAAGGAGATGGAGTTAGAAACGGGAAAGCAGCTATCTGTGGACTAGGGTGCTAGTCAGAGTGATGGCAAAAAGTGATCAGATGTGAGATATATCTGAAGGCAGAACAAACAGAATTTGCTAGCAGACAGTTTGAGATGTGAGAGAAACGGAATCGAGGATGACTGTAAACTTTCTGGGCTCCATAAGAGACAAATGCATATCTGGGCATAATTACTACTCACACTGGACACAGGCTTGGAAATCCAGAGCCAAAGACATTCTGTAAACACCAAAAAAGGGCATCTCTAAGGACCTGAAAACCTACAGGCTTCTAAGGCTCCTTAAAACTCCAACCTTACAAAGAAATTCACTATAATAAGTTGTTACTTACAAAACATGAATGCTACAACCGTCCTCTGTGCTCCCCTCCACTCCGGTGTGCATGCGCTCTCCTATCTGCGGCGCCTGCTCTCAGGTTCCCCCTCTCCAGCCTCCTTCCTGACTCCACTTCCTCATTCCACACACCTTGATGCAGATCTTCTCCAAAGATCTAGCCTCATTTGCCTTTTCTTCTATCTCTACAGTCCTTCACTCAGCAATCTCAATCACTTCCAGCAACAATCTCTTCAAAGAAAAGACCCCATAAATTTCTATCTCTGGCCTCTTTGCACCACAGGTTGAGAATTCAAATTACATCCTTGATGCTACTACTTAATATGCCTGCCACATCTCAAACTCACAAAGCCCTACACTGAGACTCCAATCTTCCCATCTCTTTGGCTAAAGCCAGGGGCTTATGACTGAGTGACAGGTTACAGAGCTTGGGCTTCATTCCATAGGTTAACATGGTGCAAAATACGATTGCTGAGTTTTGCAATGATCTGTCCTTATCTTTCCTTCTGAACGTTCATACATGTTATCTGTTTAACCTCTTTAGCATGTTACTTTCTACCTTTATATTAGGTACCTTTATATTAGGTAAAATGTGACATATACTATTTACATATTGACATATAGTATATGCTATGATCATTTATCATATACCATTTATCTGCATGTTTTATCTTACCTATTAGGCTATATCACCATTTAGGACCTATTGGATTTACCTTTACATAACTTCTGTGTACTACCAGTGTACAGGTGCTGCCCATAGAAAGGCCTCAATAAACATTTGTTTGATACAAAACACATGTGTAGAAGACCATGGAAAGCGACCAAACATCAAAGCCATCTCATTACAAATTTCTTCAAAAGGTGCTTCCTTTAAAACTCCCCCAGTATCATTATCCCTTGGGTTACATTTTCTTTGTTCTACAATTAACAAATGTTCCTTACAAATAGAGAACCTTTCTGACTCATTTCATTTCAAATTTCTATCTTCTTCTTCTTTTCTTTTTTTTTTTTTTTTTTGAGATGGTGTCTCACTCTGCTGCCCAGGCTGGAGTGCAGTGGCGTGATCTCAGCTCACTGTAACCTCCGCCTCCCGGGTTCAAGCATTTCTCCTGCCTCAGCCTCCCAAGTAGGTGGGATTACAGGCACACACCACCACACCTGGCTAATTTTTGTATTTTTTTGTAGAGACTGGGTTTCACCATGTTGCCCAGGCTGGTCTTGAACTCCTGGCCTCAAGTGATCTGCCTGCCTTGGCCTCCCAAAGTGCTGGGATTACAGATGTGAGCCACAAATCCAGCCTCAAATTCCTATCTTCAAGCCACAGGAAACAACTCATTTCTTCAAGATATAAATAAATAAATAAATAAATAAAGAGCAAACAAACCCCAAGACTAGTATTTTGGAGGCAGACAGAATTTCAAATGTCAAAACAACTTTGCTCTCATCTTCTGAGATGCCCTTTAGGGTAACCATTTTTTCTAAATGCATCATGCTTACTATTGCTTGTGGAAATTTGCTTATTCAAATGGTCCAATCCCTTCTCCTTGCTACTAAAAGTGCAGCCACCTACCAGCAGCATCAGTGGCAGCTGGGAGCTTGTCACAAATGCAAACTAACGAGCCCTGTCCCAGACATACTGAGTCAGACTCTTCGGGGCCCAGGAATCTTAATTTAACAAGCTCTCTGGGTAAACGTTTGAGAAGGACAGGCCTATCCCATGGCCAGAGTTACCTTTCGAAAACCCATCTCAACGTGTCATCAGAAACCTTCAATGGCCACAGTATAAAGTCCAAGCCTCTGCAGAAAGTGAAGGATCTTATCATTTAATTGCCACAATCTTCCCATTAAGTCAATCAGCATGTGTTGACCACCTGCTCACATGCCAGGCTCTCTTGCAGGTTTGGAGAAGATAGCAGTCAACTTGGCTGACAGCCCTGCTCTCATGGAACTTACCTTCTCAGAGGGAAACTGACCTCAGAACTCAACTCCCAACTAACCATCCCATTACCTGTGTTCTACTCACACTGCTGTCTTCACCCTTCTCCAAGTACATCCACACATTTTACAGACTTCATGCCAGGGTTCATGCTGTTTCAAACTCAATACCAACCAGGCTGAAATCATCCTCCTTACTCTGGGCTTCTGCTCGTCCTCTAACACAGCAAAGGCTGCATCCCTAGACTGTGATTCATATTTAAATGTCTTTTTCTCCTCTGCTGGGCAGTGTGAGCCTCAGGGGCAGAACCGTAGATCCTTCATCCTTGTATACGTGGCACCTAGCCACATGGCTTAGAATAAATAGCATTTAATTAAATATTCTTAAAAATACAACTCAGGGATAGAATTTTGGCAGTGTTCAAAATGCTTCCTTTGGAAATCTTTAAATTTTCCTCTAAAGCCGGTGTGGTGGTGAGAGCCTGTACTCCCAGCTCAGGAGAAAGCCAGGAGGATCCTTGAGCCCAGGAGTTCAAGGTTGTGATAAGCTGTGACGCCACTGCACTCCAGCCCGTGTGACAGAGTAAGACCCCACCTCTAAAAAAAGAAGAAAGTTTTCCTCTAAAGTCTAAGACCTTCTTTTTTAATGACATTCATTTAAATAGTGGAAAATGTCCTTTGACAGTATAATTAGAATTTTGGCAATGGTCTAATAAATGGTGTAAGAGGGGGATGAAGATGGGCAATGCAACTGCTATTCTAAAACGAACTTTAAGTATTAATAGAACTCATTATTTTGGTACATTTTATGACTGAAGGCAACTCCAAAAATGTCTTGCACAGTGACAGCCTCACTGTAATATTTTTATTCTAGAGTAAGGAATTAGAATAACTTTTTTTTTTTTTTTCATTTTATAGACACAGGGTATCGCTCTGTAGCCCAGGCTGGAGAACAATGGTGTGATCACAGCTCATTATAACCTCGACCTCCTGGTCCCAAGAAATCCTCCCATCTCAGCCTCCTGAATAGCTGGGACTACAGGGCACACACCACCATGTACTGCTAATTTTTTAATTTTTTGTAGAGATAAGGCAAGATTCCTGGCCTCAAGTGATCTTCTTGCCTTGGCCTCCCAAAGTGCTAAGATTACAGGCTTGAGCCACCACGCCCAGCTAGAATATCACTCTTTTCAATGTTTCAATTCTGCCATGCTTCGGTAAAACTAAACAGAATCCCTCTTCCAGCAGGTAAATCTTCTGTTAAGACAATCATTCATGTTTTCAAGAATGCATTATGTATGGGAGGAGGGTGCGGGGAACATGTCTGTTTCTAAAACAAAAAAAAAAAAGCAAGAATATTCAGATGCGGATGGGCTACCATAAGTCTTCCCTATCATCCTCCCTTTTTCTACCCCCCTCCCACAACTTGGCACTTGAGGCACCTCCAGTGTTCCCTGGAAGACATTCAAAAGCAAAATAAATAATGGAAAGAAAACTGAAGTCTACGTTGGAAAACCTTTGTCCTAATCCCAAATGTTATGACCTCAGGAAAGTACTTCTACTGTCTGCACCTCAGTTTCTTAAAAGGAAAGCTGAGGTTCCTTCCAATTTAAAATGCTAGCACTTTCAAATGTTTTCGTCTCTAGAGATCAGAGAACATGCCAATTCACCTGTGTCCCAACAGCCCTTTTGGGAGGTATGCACACAACTCTACTTAAGATTTGATTGAATGAAGTCACACACCATTAAACATTTTCAACATTCCTATCCTAAATATGCCTTCATTTTTGCATTTTATATATAAGTAATATAACCAATAGCTATAGTAAACTTTACTGAGGCTTTCTTTTTTTAAGACAAAAATAAGTAAATGTCTATACTGACTTCCCATACTGTCTTTGGAACCCACTGATTGAGAGACCAGTATCCTGCCTGGATATTAATGGGCACCTGCCACATAAAAGAGAGAGTGGTGAGCCAGGCACAGTGGCTCATGCCTGCAATCCCAGCACTTTGGGAGGCTGAGGCTGGCGGATCACCTGAGGTCAGGAGTTTGAGACCAGCCTGGCCAACATGATGAAACCCCACCTCTACTAAAAATACAAAATTAGCCAGGTGTGGTGGCGCATGCCTGTAATTGCAGCTACTCGGGAGGCTGAGGCAGAAGAATTGCTTGAACCCAGGAGGCAGAGGTTGCAGTGAGCTGAGATCGTGCCATTGCACTCCAGCCTGGGCGGCAGAGATTCCATCTCAAAGATACATTTTAAAAAGGAGAGGGTGGTGGATTAAGCAGAATCGACAGCAGCTGCCCCCGTCCTTAAGGCCACAGTCAGGACTCAAGCACAAAAAGTGTCTTCATGAAGTAATGAGGCTTTAGATAAACATACCACACTTTTCTTTGCAATACTATTTTGCAAATTAATTAATTTCAATTAAGAAATGTCAATTAAGAAAATGTGAAAATCAAAAGAACATTTTTACCATGGTGCAGACCTGGATGTCTCCAATTTTTGAGTGCACAGGACTCAGGGATTTTGTCAAAATGCGTATTCTCAGTCATCAGTTCCGCAGCGAGGACTACGATTCTGCATTTCTAACAAGTTCCCAAGTGATGCTGTGGGCCACATGTAAGTAACAAAGAGGTAGAAAACACAGTTGTCCCTCAGTATTCGCCCGGGATTGGTCCCAGGACCCCCAGGTGTACCAAAATCCATGCATACTCAAGTTTCGCAGTCTGCCCTGCAGAGCCCACCTGTATGAAAAGTCAAGGGTTCCACATCCCACAAATACCCTATTCTTGATCTGCTTTGAAAAACATTCCCATATGGGGTGGTGGACCCTCGCAGATCAAAGACGTTGCTCAAGGGTCAACTGTATATGCCAGGCAGCAATATGCTTCCTAAAGGGACTCATTCTGAAGATATGTGATCTAAAAATTCACTTTTTTTTTTAAATAACTTCAACTGGGAAAATTCCACGAAGCCAGACCCTGGGCTCAAAGCCCAGGATCCCAGCCACACATCTCTTAAAAATAGGTTTTCAAAATGCCTTGCATTTTTTAAAAAAGAATAGCATATTTGCCTAAAATTCTAGCCAAAATTCTTGATATTCACCACTCTATTATTATTTTTTGACTAACTTCTTCCTTGTTCAGTTCTCACTTCCTCCTCGCCTGTCATTAAGCTGAGTCACAAAGCTGTCAACGCTCTGCTGCTTGCCAGGTAGATGCAACTCCTTTCTCCATTTGTTTATCTCCTGCAAAGCGGAATAATTTTTCTAAATTCACTCAGATTCCCAGTGGCACACAGTATCATGCAGAACAGTTGTGGAATTAGGAAACCAACAAGAAATTTTGTACTTCCTGAAATTTTGTGGTTACTTCAAATCATCATCCTGTAAAGATAACAAGGATGAGTCCCTTTGCAAAGCAAAAATGCTAGTTAACTACAAAACTGGAATTTAAGTACGGAAGGTCAATTTCAAATGAATTCAGGATGCAAAAATCTTTCAGACACCTGAGAAGTAACTTGACTACTGAACACTGCACTCATAGAGTTAAAATAGCTCAAGAAGAACGCATATGCTTCTATTTAGTGTTTTTTTTTTAATCCTGTTACAAATTCTCTTATCCTAGTATTTTCTTATGTTTAAAAATATCTTAATTCTCATTTACTATCCCTGGAGCAATATCCCTGGCAAATTCTTCATAATTCCCCATGAGTCTTCCAGCACAGATGCAGCTTTCCAAGTCAAAATTTGTACAAACATCATCTGTCAAACTTCTGCAAGGTAATGACATACTCATCCTGAGCTGTCACCTCCCCTTGCAGAGACTTTGCTAAAATTCTTAGCATAGCAAGGACTTTCAAACAGCTTTCTCCAGCCCACTCACTGTACAGGTGAGGACACGGAGAACCAGTAACTTGCTTTACTTCTACAAAAATGCTACAATGCAAATTTATAATGCTACGGAAAAGATTATCCTGGCTTCTTCACTTGTGCATTTTCTAATAATCTACAGAAGGCAGAGACAGCCAATGATGAGAAATAAGAGCTCTCTATTTATAAACACGTACCTAAGAAGCTACTAATAAAAAATTCTATAAAAGGAAAACGAGAACGCTGAACTCTCTATCATATTTGAAAAAGAAAGGGCAGACATCGCACAATTCAAACCCAGCTTCCAGACTTCAGGGAGTTCTAGAAACCTGACCAGCCCACAACAAAAGACCCAGCCACTGGACTGGGGGTTCCACAAACAGCCCTCAGAGATCACCCAACATTGGGGCTCAGAATATAAGTTTTGCACATCCCCTTTTTTGAATTCAGGAATGTCTTCCCTGCCCTTAATCACAAGCAGACAACCAGATATCTGAGGAAAGCTACTAACGTGGAAGATAGAGACCAAGTTAAACCAGAAAAGCAAATCAGAGGACACAGAGACTATACAAGAAGAAAATTAAAATATATATATATACCAAGTACCTCAGAATTACAGTATCCATAAAACAGGGTGTGATTTTTTAAATAGTTCTAGAAAACAAAAAACACAATAGCAGAAGTTTTGAAAATATTGACAGAAGGATTAGAAAATAAAGTTGAGAAAAATCTTCCAAAAAGCAGAACAAGTCCGGAAGGGAGAAAGGGGGAAGGGGGGGAAGTAGACTAGTCCGGGAGGTCCAAAAACTGAAAAGTACAATTGCCAGAAGAAGAAAAGAAAGGAAGCTGAAATATGAAAATGTATCAGTGGAATCTAAGAAATATCCCCCAGGAATGAGTTTCTAGATTGAAGGGGTTTACTGAGTGCCCAATATAATAGTTGCTTTTTCTTCTAAACCCCCAAGTCATGGTATTTGAAATTTCAGAACACTAGGGACAAACAGATGATCCCAACAGTTTCCAGAGAGAAAAAACTGGTCACACACCAGCAGATACAAAATCAGAATGGCCGGATGTGGTGGCTCACGCATGTAATCCTAGCAATTTGGGAGGCCAAGGTGGGTGGATCACTTGAGGTCAGGGGTTCGAAACCAGCCTGGGCAACATGGTGAAACCCCGTCTCTACTAAAAATACAAAATTAGCTGGGCGTGGTAGCGGCGCCTATAATCCCAGCAACTCAGGAGGCTGAGGCAGGAGAATCACTTGAACCCAGGAGGTGGAGGTTGCAGTGAGCTGAGATCGCAGCACTGCACTCCAGCCTGGGTGACAGAGCGAGACTTTGTCTCAAAAAAAAAAAAAAAAGAAATCAGAATGGTTTCACATTTCCCAATGGTAACACAAAGCCAGAAGGCAATGGAGCTCGCCTCCAAAACCCTGAAGAAAAATCTACAACTGGGAATTCTACACTCAACCTATCAATCCAATGAGAATGGAGAATAAAGATGTTTTCTGCAATATCTCAAAATTTATCTTCCACACACTCTTTGTCAGGATAAGCTCTTCCAGCATGGAAGAGTGACCCCGGAAAGAGGACCACATGAGATACAGCACATGGGAGAAAAGTGAAGGATTCCCCAGAACGAATGCGAAGAGGGATCCCAGCATGGCACTTGTGTGTCCCAGACATGGAACTGCGGCTAGAGAGCCAAGACACAATCCCCGAGAGTTACTCTCTGCAGTCACTGTGCTAAGCAGTGCACAGACAGCATCTCATTTAAATTCTACAATAAGCCTGGAGATCAGCAATTATTAGCTGCTATTACGGGAATTTTAAAGATGGGAAAAGAGTCAGCTAGGTTAATCTCCCCACTGTCATGCAGCTTTACATGGCAGAGATGAAAATTCAAACCCAGGCCTGCCACCCTTTTACACCTACACACGTGTCCACTGCAGGATTCTGTGAGATCAAACAGAAACCTGGAAATGTGAAGGAAAGAAAGGAAACACGGATTAAAAAGGCAAAGAGGACAGACACAAGAAACGGGACACCCAGGAAGAGATGAGCGATGGGTGTTATGCTGTTCTGTATTTATTTCCTATTTTAATGATTTTTCCAAATTGAAAAAGGAAGGGGAGAAATATAAGTGAACAGGAGGAGAAGAAAGTAATAAGGGGGGAAAATGGAAAGACATAGGAAAAAGACATGAGACTAAGGAATACAACTGGAATGACACTCTTTGGCATTCAGAAAGTGTAGTCTTAAATAGCATATTCTCCCTCAATGATGTGAAGTGATACATCTCATTCATTACTAAATGTTCAAATCCAAGGGATTCCCAAATTCCTTCCAACCATCTTTTCGGTTTTAACCAAAATGCAACATAGGCTGGGCGCAGTGGCTCACGCCCGTAATCCCAACACTTTGGGAGGCCGAGGTGGGTGGATCACCTGAGGTCAGGAGTTCGAGACCAGCCTGGCCAACATGGCGAAATCCTGTCTCTACTAAAAATACAAAAATTAGCCAGTCATAGTGGCAGGCGCCTGTAATCCCAGCTACTCAGGAGGCTGAGGCATGAGAACCACTTGAACCTGGGGAGCAGAGGGCGCAGTGAGCCGAGACTACGCCACTCACTGCACTCCAGCCTGGGGGACAGAGCAAGGCACTGTCTCAAAAAATAAAAAAAATAAAAAAAAAAAAATGTAACATAGGCCAGAACAGGCATGAACTATGCTTGATGTGCTTACTACATTCAGGGGTTCTAGGGCAGTACGGGGCTTGTCTAACTCCGTGGACTCTTCTACCCATAAACCAACTCAGATGTGTTTGTTCAGATGCTTTTAAACAAATAAAATGTTTTACACAAATGTAAAACCCCACGGAGAAAGAAAAAATTTAAAAGTGTAATATATAAGTTATCCATTCCATAGACCTTTATAGAAGCTCACCTTAACAATGCTGTTACTTAGATATGGAAAACTCATTTGCCTAACATCTGCAAAACTGCTCAGAGATAACAAACTTAATTCTTTTTAGATACCTTTCTTAAGAGATTAGGCAATAAACATCATTTAGTTAATAATTTTCAACTAAAGCAAATACATTATATAAGTTATACCCAATAGAGTTGAAATATCCAATTCAGTAAAACAAACTGTTCAGTTAACTAGATTAATGGTAGCCTCATTAACAGATGTTCTGACTTGATTTGCGTGTTTTTCTTACATTTTACTCTCATACAAAAATGTCTGCTTGCCTTACATAAAGATATACATTGCCTTCAACAGAACCTAATTTACTGTATCATATTTTATTCTTTACTCTCACTTTATCTTAGTTACACACCATATGTGACCTCCAAAAACCACAGAGAGCCAAGGACTATGAGCAGTTCAGAAATCCCATGGATTTGTATAATTAAAAATAATTTTTGGCCGGGCGCGGTGGCTCATGCCTGTAATCCCAGCACTTTGGGAGGCTGAGGCGGGTGGATCACGAGGTCAGGATATCGAGACCATCCAAGCTAACACGGTGAAACCCCGTCTCTACTAAAAATACAAAAAATTAGCCGGGTGTGGCGGGTGCCTGTAGTCCCAGCTACTCGGGAAGCTGAGGCAGAAGAATGGCATGAACCCAGGAGGCGGAGCTTGCAGTGAGCCGAGATTGCACCACTGCATTCCAGCATTCCAGCCTGGGTGACAGAGCGAGACTCTGTCTCAAAAAAAATAATAATAATAAAAAAATAATAATAGTAATAATAATTTTACAACACCTATAGGCTATTGATCTGAGTTAATAATTAAATAAATATAAAAGAACATGATGCTGAAGTATAATATTTCATCTACTGAATCACAAATCTTGAAAAGAAAGGCCAATATCCAATACAGGTGAAATTAATACAACTGTAACTATTTTGTGGCATGATAAACTGTTACAAACCATTTAGAACAGTTTGAATATATTTGGATATAAATATAAAAGGTTTGCATATAAATATAAAAAACATCTAAGAAGTGTTATTATTTTATTCAGCAATCTTCCTAGAATTAGGAAAAAACTGAAAAGAAGAAAAAGAATATTAAAAAATAGTCCCTACAATAATTATTATAAAGCAGCCTACTTAATAAAAAGGGTAACGGATTAATAAGTAAATTATATTACATCAACTCCACATAATATTATGCTGCCACAGTAGCACTGTAAAATGGTTTAAAGCATTTGATCACTTTGTATTTAATCTATTCATTAAATTTTTTTGATATAAAAAATTAAAAAAATAAAACTCATGCGTAATTCTACCATTAAGAGATAACTACAGCTAAAACTGTTATACTTTTTTACTGTGCAACACATGCATTTATGGCAGAGTTACTATCATACTATATATGTAGTTTTATTGTTAAATATTTTGGTTGTTTTCAGTATTTTACAACACTACAATAAATATCACTGTGCAAATCTCAGATGATTTTCTTAGCATACATTCCTAAAAGGAGAACTATTGAGTTAATGGTATGAGTAGTGTGCCAACTGGTACTCCCATAAGTGAGTGAGTGTGGGTATAATTTGTAATATTTTTTAAAAGAGCAGACTGCAATTTTTTTTTTTTTTGACAGGGTCTCACTCTGTTGTCCAGGCTGGAGAGCAATGGTGTGATCATGGTTCACCATAGCCTCAACCTCCCAGACAAGTGATCCTCCCACTTCAGCCTCCTGAGTAGATGGAACTACAGGCAAGTGCCACCACACCCAGCTAATTTTTTTTGTATTTTTCGGGAAAACATGAGGTCTCGCTATGTTGCCCATGGTGGTCTCAAACTCCTGGGCTCAAGTGATCCACCCACCTTGGCCTCCCGAAGTCCTGAGACCACAGACATGAGCCACCGCACCCAGCCCAGATTGCAAATTTTTAGAAGTGCTATAGCGCATATGAACAAAAACTAGAATATACAAGTAACCAAGTTTTAAAATTTCAGTTAGGCCAGGCACAGTGGCTCACGCCTGTAATCCCTGCACTTTGGGGAGCTGAGGTGGGTGGATCATGGTAAAACCTAGTCTCTACTAAAAAACAAAAAATTAGCCGGGTGTGGTGGCATGCACCTGTAGTCCCAGCTACTTAAGAGGTTGAGGCAGGGGAATCGCTTGAACCCTGGAGGCGGAGGTTGCAGTGAGCTGAGATCGCACCACTGTACTCCATCCAGCCTGGCAACAGAGCAAGACTTTGTCTCTCAAAAAAAAAAAAAAAAAAAAAAGGAAAAGAAAAAAAATCAGTTAATGTGTAGCCATATTGCTTTACAGTCTAAATGAATAACTTCTGGGCTAGCTTCAACGGACGCCATCATTCTCAGATTTTAGCCCTCAAGAATAGAGGCTCCCTAGTTTGCTTTCTGTTTTTGAGGCAATAGAGTCTCACTCTGTCGCCCAGGCTAGAGTGCAGTAGCGCCATCTCAGCTCAATGCAACCTCCCACCTCCTGGGTTCAAGTGATTCTGGTGCCTCAGCCTCCCAAGTAGCTGGGACTACAGGCATGCGCCACCACATCTGGCTAATTTTTTGTATTTTTAGTAGAGATGAGGTTTCACTATGTTGGTCAGGCTGGTCTCAAACTCCTGATCTAAAATGATGCATCCGCCTCAGCCTCCCAAAGTGCTGGGATTACAGGCATGAGCCTCCGCACCCAGCCCAAGGCTCCCTAGTTTGATTCACACCACATAAAATGCCTCTCTGACCCACAGCTACATTCTTAGTGTCATGGTATTTTCCCTCCAGAACACAGAGTAGTAATTCTGACCTAATGACCTTTCTGCAGGAATGCCACTCGTGGCAGCAACATTCCTTTCCTTTAAAGTGGCTTTTGCTTAGCTGTGACCTTAGCATTTCATCCTAACCCAGGTGAGGGATATAAAGTCATTCATTATAATATTCTCCCTCAATCACTTGAGTCCAGGAGGTCGAGGCTGCAGTGAGCCATGATCGCACCACGGCACTACAGCCTGGGCAACAGAGTGAGACCCTTAATATACATACGTTCTCCCTCTTTGTTTATGTTGGAAATTTTTTATAATAAAAAAAATTTAAGTACATTAATTTTTAAAACAACTCATAGCAAAGGAATGTTCCAAAGAAGTGCCATCTAATTTTGTAAGTACAGTCATGCCCTGCATAATGACGTTTCAGTCAATGACAGACAGCATATGCCACGGTGGTTTCATAAGACTATAAAGAGCTAAAAAATTCCTACTGCCTACTGACATCATAGCTGTCATAATGTTGTGCAACGCCTTACGTGTTTGAGGTGATGCTGGCGTAAACACACCTGCGCTGTCAGTCATATAAAAGTTTGGCAGATACAATTACGTGCAGTATATAATAATAATGATAATAAATGACCCTGTTATTGGTTTATGTATTTACTGTACTTTTTATCACTCCTTTAGTGTACACTCCTTCTACTTACATGTATTTTTTAAAGTTAACTGTAAAACAACCCCAGGCAGGTCCCTCAGGAGGTGTCCAGAAGAAGGCATTGTTATCACAGGAGGCAACAGCTTCATGCAGTTACTGCCCCTGAAGACCTTCCAGTGGGACAAAATGTGGAGGTGCAAGACAGTGATATTGAGAATCCTGACCCTTGTCTAGGATAATGCATGTGTTTGTGCCTGAGTTTTTAACAAAAAAGTTTTAAAAGTAAAAATTGAAAAAAAAAAAAAATTAGTAGAAAAATGTTTACAGAGCTGGGCGCGGTAGCTCATGCCTGTAATCCCAGCACTTTGGGAGGCCGAGGCGGGCGGATCATGAGGTCAGGAGATCGAGACGAGCCTGGCCAGCATGGTGAAACCCCGTCTCTACTAAAAATACAAAACTTAGCCAGGCGTGGTAGCATGTGCCTGTAATCCCTGCTACTCGGGAGGCTGAGGCAGGAGAACTGCTTGAACCTGGGAGGCGGAGCTTGCAGTGAGCCGAGATTGCGCCACTGTACTTCAGCCTGGGCGACAGAGCGACACTCTGTCTCAAAAAAAAGAAGAAAAATGTTTATAGAATGAGAATATAAAGAAAGAAAATATTTTTGTTCAGCTGTACAATGTGTTTGGTTTTAAGCTAAGTATTATTATGAGTCAAAAAGTTTTTTTAAAAAAAGTTTATCAAGTTAAAGGTACAGTAACCTAAGGTTAGTAATTTACTGTTGAAGAGAGAAATATATTTTAAAAATAAAGTTAGTGTAGCCTTCATGTACAGTGTTTGCAGAGTCGTAGGGCACACGACTGTCGTTGGCCCTCCCATTCACTCACCACTCACTACTCACCCAGTGCAACTTCCAGTCATGGTAAGTGCCCTATACAGGTATTTCAATGCTTATCTTTTATACTGTATTTTTACTGTAACTTTTCTATGTTTAGATACACAAATACTCATCACTGTGTTCAAACTGCCCACAGTATCCTGTGCAGTCGCGTGCCACAGGGGTTTGTAGCCCAGATGCAACAGGTGATCCCACACAGCCTAGGTGTGCAGTGGGCTGAGTGCAGTGGGCTGTGAGCCTGGGTTCATCAAGCACGCTCTGCAATGTTCGCAGATGACACAATTGCCTAAGGACGCATTCTCAGGAGTATCCCTGCTATGCAAAGCCTGACTGTACTCCCTGTTATAACCACGAGCTGTTTTCCACAGCAGCATGGTCATCACTATCCCCAGACACCACCAAATTTACATCTACTCAGAGAAATAATTATATTCAATTTAAAATTTTAAATAAGTACTACACAAAGATACTCTGGAAGGTCAAAAGCCGCATCATCCTTGGCCTGAGGAAATCAAGATGATCACAGGGCTGTGCGGAAGACCAGCAGTGCCAAAACACAAGGTCCAGTAACACACTAAGACGAATCCCAGGAAGACAGCGGGAGGACATCGCACAACGTCTCAGTGCACACCATTCAGCCGCTCTTTTCTCACCCACACACTGATGCCAACTTCCTGAGTAACATTCCGAGTAAAACGTGCACGACTCACTCCAGACAGTCCACTTAGTGTCCACCCACACTCACGTGGTATAATGGAAAGGACACCTGCTAGGAAGTCAGCCAGGCCTGGTTTCCCATCCCATCTCTGCCACCGACTTGCTGTGAGACCACAGGCAAGCTGCGAGCCCTACAAAGCAGAGATGACGCTTCTCACTTCAGCACTTAGCATGGCACCTGGTGTGGCACAGGCACGCGATGAGTATCTGTTGAGTGAATGGGAGGGTGGCGGAATCCCCGCCGTGAAGCTGCCTACACGATTTCAATGGGAGCCTCCCACTCCCCCGCCCCCACGCCTCCCTTCCCTTCTCTTTCTATGGGTCTCTGCCTTCCCTCCCTCAGAAACGTGCTAGTCCCATGGCGTTCATAATTGTTCTTTCTAAATACATTCCAAATCATATTTCTTTTTTGTTTGTTTTGTTTTGTTTTGTGACGGAGTCTCGCTCTGTCGCCCAGGCTGGAGTGCAGTGGCGCGATCTCGGCTCACTGCAAGCTCCGCCTCCTGGGTTCACGCCATTCTCCTGCCTCAGCCTCCCGAGCAGCTGGGACTACAGGCGCCCGCCACCACGCCCGGCTAATTTTTTTGTATTTTTAGTAGAGACGGGGTTTCACCATGTTCGGCAGGATGGTCTCCAACTCCTGACCTTGTGATCCACCCGCCCCAGACTCCCAAAGTGCTGGGATTACAATACCCAGTGTGCCTTTCTTCATTCATTCATTCAGGAGCCTGGCTGTGCTCTAGACACTGCGAACACAGCATTAAGTAGGCTCGGCGTTGGGAGCCCGCTGTGATACAGCCCGGCGGCTCATGGAGGAGCTGACCTTCCACCGGGCACCATGGGCGCAGGGCCTTGGGCCCACAGCACTTTTGGGGCCCATGAAAATTGTTTGTTTCCACAATCTCAGAAGAAAAAACATGAACTATTAGGACGAAAAAAAAACTTTTACCATACAGTATTAATATTTCATTTGCATACCAATGCAGTTGTAAAATATAATTTGTAATATCTTTTTAATGAAGGAAAGGGCCTACAGAGGCACAGATGCCTCAGGCTCATGAGTGTCGGATGCAGCCCAAGGAAACACATGCCAAGGATGGAATGCAAAGGAGCCAGCAAGTAAGATTCGAGAAGGGCGTTTCAGGCAGAGAGCATAGCTGCTGCACAGGTCCTGAAACAGGCGACGGCCATAACAGCGTGAGGGAAATGGGCGACATGACAAAGGCCAGGTGTGGCCACATCTCCAAGGCATAAAGACAAAGTGGGACACAGTTAAAAATGATACAGGATTTAGGCCGGGCGCAGTGGCTCACACCTGTAATCCCAGCACTTTGGGAGGCCAAGTGGGTGGATCACTTGAGGTCAGGAGTTCGAGACCAGTCTGGCCAACAAGGCGAAACCCTGTCTCTACTAAAATTACAAAAATTAGCCAGGTGTGGCCGGGTGCAGTGGCTCACGCCTGTAATCCTAGCACTTTGGGAGGCTGAGGCAGGTGGATCACTTGAGGTCAGGAGTTTGAGACCAGCCTGGCCAACATGGTGAAACCCCATCTCTACTACAAATACAAAAAATTAGCTGGGCGTGGTGGTGGGCACCTGTAATCCCAGCTACTTGGGAGGCTGAGGCAGGAGAATAGCTTGAACCCGGGAGGTGGAGGTTGCAGTGAGCTGAGATCGCACCACTGCACTCCAGCCCAGGTGACAGTACAAGACCCTGTCTCAAAAAAAAAAAAAAAAAAATTAGCCAGTTGTGGTGGTGGGCACCTGTAATCTCAGCTACTCAGGAGGCTGTGACACGAGAATCACTCGAGCCCAGGAGGTGGAGGCTGCAATAAGCCAAGATCTCACAATTGCACTCCAGCTTGTGTGACAGAGTGAGACTTTCTCCAATGAAGAATATAACTTTCTCTGATGCTATTGAAATGCCTCCTTTCAATAGCAATGGAAAGTGGAAGAGTACCAGGAGTAGTTATAAGGGTGTAGATTTCCACATAATTGAACTTGTCCAACTCCTAAAACTGTTTAACAATGGACAGTTTAGTGAAGTAACAAACTTTCCATCTCTTACATCCAAGCAGAGGATAGAAGCCAAATGTCAGGAATCTTGCAAAGGGAACCCTGCATAAAAAGGAAGATTGAACAAGAGGACAATCAAGGTCCTATCCATTCCTACAGGCCTAAATTAGCATCTTCTGCATGGAAGTCTTCAAAGGGAAGCAGAGGTTTCCTGTAAGTGGGGCAAATTAAACCACACAAGAGGCCAGGCGCGGTGGCTCACACCTGTAATCCCAGAACTTTGGGAAGCCGAGGTGGGCAGATCACCTGAGGTCAGGAGTTCAAGACCAACTGGCCAACATGGTGAAACCCTGTCTCTACTAAAAATACAAAAACCAGCCGAGCGTGGTGCTGGGCACCTGTAATCCCAGCTACTCAGGAGGCTGAGGCAAGAGAATTGCTTGAACCTGGGAAGCGGAGGTTGCAGTGAGCCAAGATCACAACAGAGCGAGACTCTGTCTCAAAAAAATAAAAACAAACAACATGAGATATGACCTTACCCCAATCAGAATGGCCATTTATTAAAAAGTCAGGAAATAATAGATGTTGGCATAGACATGGTGAAAAGGGAACACTTAAATACTACTGGTGGGATAATAAATTAGTACAACCTCTATGGAAAGCAGTATAGAGATTTCTCAAAGAACTAAAAGTAGATCTACCATTCAATCCAGCAATCCCACTACTGGGTATCTATCAAAAGGAAAAGAAGTCCTTATATTAAAAAGACACCTGCATGTGTACATTTGTTGCAACACAATTCACAATTGCAAAGATACTGAATCAACTTCAGTGCTCATCAATCGATGAGTGGATAAAGAAAATGTGATGTGATAACCTGAGGTCAAAAGTTCGAGACCAGCCTAGCCAACATGGTGAAACCCTGTGTCAACCAAAAATACAAAAATTAGCCAGGCATGGTAGTGCATGCCTGTAATCCCAGCTACTCCAGAGGCTGAGACAGGAGAATTGCTTCAACCCAGGAGGCAGAGTTTGCAGTGAGCCAAGATTAGACGACTGCACTCCAGCCTGGGTGACAGAGGGAAAAAAAAAACCAAAAAACTCAACTTTGTAAAAATAACTCAACTCTTACCTTTGATTATGGCATCCTGTAATAGAAAATTTTAAATCCTATATATTCTAAAGGTTTTACTTTTTAACTTCTGGGTATTAGTCTTACTTAAGGACTTCCCAGACAGGTGTGATGGATCACACCTATAATCCCAGAACTTTAGGAGGCCAAGGCGGGTGGATCACTTGAGGTCAGGAGTTCGAGGCCAGCCTGGCCAACATGGTAAAACCCCGTCTCTACTAAAAATGCAAAAATTAGCTGGGCCTGATGGCACTTACCTGTAGTCCCAGCTACTTGGGAGGCTGAGACAGGACAATTGCTTAAACCTAGGAGGTGGAGGTTGCAGTGAGCTGAAATCACACCACTGCACTCCAGTCAGGGTGAGAGTGAGACCCTGTCACAAAAAAAAAGGAAGGACTTCCCTACCACAAGTTTGTTATTCTAATATATATGAAGAATATAAACTTTTAAATATGTGGTTAAGTTCTTTAATCCATATGAAATTTATTTTGGATAGATTTTGGGATGGAAATTTATGCTAACAAATTTAGCATGAGGTAAAAAACTTTCCCTTTTTTTTCTTTAAAAAAAAGACAGGGTCTCACTTTGTCACCCAGGCTGGAATGCAGTGGCATGATCATGGCTCACTGAAGCCTTGAACTCCCAGGCTCAAGTGATCCTCCCACCTCAGCCTCCCAAGTAGCTGGGACCACAGGCATGCACCACCATGCCCAGCTAATTTTTTTATTTTTTGCAGAGACAGGGTTTTGCTATTTTGCCCAGACGAGGCTTGAACTCCTGAGCTCAAGCTATTGGACCACCCCGGCCTCTCAAAGTGCTGGGATTACAGATGTGAGCCACCACGCCTGGTCCCTAACATAACTTTCTTCCAAATAACTGGCCAACTGTTTCAACCTTTCCCTGTGTGTGTGCGCGCGCGCGTGTGTGTGTGTGTGTGTAAACAGAAAAGTAAAATTTCTATTTTCATTTGCAATTCCTTTTGGTTTTCTTTTCCGTTTGTTTGCTTTTTGAGTTTTTTGTGATTTTTTTAAGTTCAGAAATAAATGTGCAGGTTTGTTTTATAGGTAAACTTGTGTCACAGGGTTTGTAGTACAGATTATTTTGTCACTCAGGTACTAAGCCAAGTACTCAATGGTGATTTTTTCTGATCCTCTCCCTACACCCGCCTTCCATCCTCAAGTAGGCCCCAGTATCTGTTATTCCCCTCTTTGTGTCATTAGTTCTCATCATTTAGCTCCCACTTATAAGTGAGAATGTGAGGTATTTGGTTTTCTGTTCCTGCGTTAGTTTACTAAGGATGATAGCCTCCAGCTCCATCTATGTTCCTGCAAAAGACATGATCTCGTGCTTTTTTGTAGCTGCATAGTATTCCATGGTGTATTTTTTTTTTTGAGATGGAGTCTCGCTCTGTTGCCCAGGCTGGAGTGCAGTGGCGCGATCTCGGCTTACTGCAACCTCCGCCTCCTGGGTTCAGGCAATTCTCATGCCTCAGCCTCCTGAGTAGCTGGGAATAGAGGCACGCGCCCCCACAGCTGGCTAATTTTTGTATTTTTAGTAGAGACAGGGTTTCATCATGTTGGTCAGGCTGGTCTCGAACTCCTGACCTTGTGATCTGCCTGCCTCAGCCTCCCAAAGTGCTGGGATTACAGGTGCGAGCCACCATGCCTGGCCACATTTTCTTTAAGTAATCTGTCACTGATGCACAGTTAGGCTAATTCCAAGTCTTTGTTATTGTGAATAGAGCTGTAATCAACATTCACATGTGTCTTTATGGTAAAATGATTTACATTCCTTTGGGTATATACCCAGAAATGTGAAAAGATAATCTACAAAATGGGAGAAAATATTTGCAAATCATTCATCTGATGAGAGTCTAGTAGCCAGAATAGATAAAGAATTGTTACAACTCAACAACAGAAAGACAACAACTCAACTCAAAAATGGGCAAAGCAAGAGGTCAAGGCGGTGGTGAGCTATGATCGCACTGCTGCACTCTAGCTTGGGTGACAGAGCGAGACTCCATCTCAAAAAAAAAAGCTTTTTTAAATGGGCAAAGGACTTAAACAGTCATTTTTCCAAATCAGCTATACAAATAGCCAACCGGCACATGAAAAGATGCTCAACATCACTAATCATTAGGCAAATACAAATCAAAACAACGAGATACCACCTCACGCTTACTAGGATAGCTACTATTTAAAAAACAAAACAACAAATGTTGGTGAGGATGTGGAGAAACTGGAACCCTTGTGTATGGGAATGTAAAATGGTCCAGTCTCTATGGAAAACAGTAGGGCAGTTCCTCAAAAAATTTTTAAAAAATTTCCGTATGATCCAGCAGCTCTGATTCTGGGTATATACCGAAAAGAACTGAAAGCAGGCTCTCACAAAAAATATTTGCACACTCATGTTC
This sequence comes from Gorilla gorilla gorilla, assembly GCF_029281585.2. NCBI lineage: Eukaryota > Metazoa > Chordata > Mammalia > Primates > Hominidae > Gorilla > Gorilla gorilla. The sequence goes on from NC_086017.1 coordinate 21,514,076, forward strand.
ATAGCAGCATTATTCACTTGGGTCTGTTGATCTGTCCATCCACAGATAAATGAACAGTGGCCTATACATACAATGGAATATTATTTCGTCCTAAAAATGAAGGAAATCCTGATACATGCTACAATATGGATGAAACTTGAGGATATTATGGTAAATGAAGTCAGTCAGTCACAAAAAGTCAACTATCGTATGATTCCACATATACGAAGTACCCAGAATAGTCAAATTCCTAGAGACAGTGGAACAGTGGTTGCCAGGGGCTGGTAAATGGGGAAATGGGGAGTTACGTGTTCAAGGGATGTAGAGTTTCAGTTTTACACAATGAAAAGAGTTATGGATGGGTGGTGGTGATGGTTGCCCATCACATGTATTTAATACCACTGAACTGTACACTTAAAATGGTTAAGATGGTAAATTTCATGTTATGTGTATTTCATCACAATAAAAAACAATTTTTTAATCATTCTTTCTCCATGGATTTTAAATTTTGTCCCTATGACATATAAATTCCTATATCTCACGTGTATACGTGTTTCTGAGCTCCATTCTGTTTCGTTTATTCTCCCTCAGCATTTTTCAAACAATAAGGCACAATCCACTGGTGGTTCCTAAAATAGGTTGAATAGATTATAACCACCATTATTGTTGTTATCTTCTAATGAAGTAGAATAGGATAGAAAACAGAATATGTCTAACATAGTAAAGTATTAACCCATGAAATTTGTTTATATACATACATATGTATAGGTAGTGTTGGCTAAATTGTAAAATACATTTGTTACTATGGATTTGTAGCTCAAAAAGTTTAAGAAACACTGCTGTAATTATCCCTATGTCAGTATTATCCCATTCCAACTACTTCATAGCAATAAAATGTATAAAGTGTTTTAATGTCTGATATTAAAATAAGCAAGCAACTCCCTTCCCTCCCCACCTCTTTTCTTTCAAAATTTTTCAGGTAAACTTAAGAATCAGCTTATCAATTAAAAATAATACTTTTGATATTCCAATTAGGATGTATTTAATGTATAGATTAATTTGAATGTAGCTGACATCTTTGACTGAATTTTCCTATGTAGAAACATAGTATTTCCTTTTATTCAGAAAAGGAAATACATGCCATATTTCTATTTCAGTAGTTTTATGATTTATTCACAAAGGTCTTAACATGTATCTTGTTAGATATGTCCCTAAATAATTGAAGTCTATGGTTGATATGGGAATGAGTTTTGTTTTTGTTTTTGTTTTTTTGTTTAAGAGATATGGCTCTTGCTATGTTACCCAGGCTGGTGTCAAACTCCTGGCTTTAAGCAATCCTCCCACCTCAGCCTCCCACAGTGCTGGGATTACAGGTGTGAGGCACTGTACCCTGCCCTGAGACTTTTGAGATAATTTCTAACTGGTTATTTCAAGTGAACAGAGATAATATTGATTTTTACATATCACTCTTATAACCAGCTGCGTTACTTAAGTCTCTGATCAGTCCTAGGAGGTTTTCCCCCATTTATTGTTATGATTTTCTGGTAGGCTATTATGACATCTGAAAATTAGAGTTTTTCCTATATCTTTTCAGTTTTTATATATCCCTTTTTTAAGAAAAATCACTAGCTAGAATGTCAAGTTCAATGCTACTTGAGTTGTGTCTTGCTCCTAACTTAATCTGTTCCACCATTAAACATATTCATTGTAAGTTTCTATCAGATATATTTTATCAATTAAAGACAGTTTCTTTTGATTTACATCTTATTGTTTTTATCACAAATAGGTGCTGAATTTCATGAAATACTTTTTTAGACTTCTGTCATAAATATATTAATTTTTCCTTTAATCTGTTAAAGTAATATAATTTACTACATTATAAAAGTTACTATTATTGAAACATCCTTGCATTCCTGTGATGCAAATGGCTTACTTCGACATGGAATATGTTACTCTTTCAATATAACTGCTAGCCTGAATTTTATTTAACTTTGTACTCTCATATCTATGTACTTGATTTTATATACATACAACTTTGTGTTTTATTTGGCTTTAGTATCATGTTATATTAGCCTCACAGAAAGAATTACAAAGTGCTCTATACTATAAAATAGTCTTACAGGGAAATCTGTTTCTTTAGGATTTGGTAAAATTCACCTATAAAACCATATGGGCCTCACATCTCTGACTACTTGTTAAATTTTTACCATGATTATTGACCAATTTAGGTTTTTAACCTCTTTCTGATTCAAACAGAATCATCTATTTCATCTACATTTTCCATTTTTTGGTTACATGTGCATATATTTGTATAGTATTCTCATCTATATACATAGTAATATCCCTTTTCTTGTTTCATATATGTTCTATAATTATACATTTTGTTCTTTTTCTTAATGAATTCACCAAAGGTTTGTTGAATTTATTGTTCTATTTTAGAAAACAGTTTTTGGTTGTCAGTTTTTGGTTGTATTTTTTAGGTTTATTGGCTTATCTTCATTTGTAAAGATAAAAGTAGACTGGGCGTGGTGGCTCATGCCTGTAATCCCAGCACTTTGGGAGGCCGAGGCGGGTGGATCACCTGAGGTCAGGAGTTCAAGACCACCCTGGTCAACATGGTGAAACCCCATCTCTACAAAAATACAAAAATTAGCCGGGCATGATGGTGAGTGCCTGTAATCCCAGCTACTCGGGAGGCTGTGACAGGAGAATCGCTTGAACCCGGGAGCCGGAGGGAGGTTGCACTGAGCCAGTATCGTGACACTACACTCTAGCCTGGGGACTGAGTGAGACTCCATCTCAAAAAAAAAAGAGAGAGATCAATTTTTTTTCTTTTGGAGGGATTGAGGAGATACTGGTTAAAAAATACAAAATTTCAGCACAATGAAAAAATGTTCTTAACTGAAAACAGAGGAAAAAAGTTTTCTTCTTTCTGCTTTGGGTTTGTCTTGTAGTGGAGGGTGTTCCTTTGGCTCACTTACTTCCCATTTTTCTAATAAATGCATCTTCTTTTCAATGTTTCTTGGCCTCAGCCCACCAGAACATGCATCTGATGCATGTTAAAACTCTGGGGTTGATCTCCATGCCTGTTCCTTTCCTTGTCCTGCTTCCCATCTCTGACTTTTTGATCATTCTGCAATGTTCTGCTATCTACCTTCCAGATCGCTACTTTTGTCTTTAATTCTATTTGCTTCTCAAGCCAACCTAGTTAACCTTTTAAGTTCAATCACCACATTTTTAATGTCCATGAACTTTCTTGTTCTAAATGATCTTTTTTCACAACAGGCTACTTAGATTCACTATACAGTAGCTCAAATCTCTTTGAAGATACTGACTAACATGTTTTTAGCTTCTGCTATGCTCCCCAAAGTCTGCTTACTCTGGGCTTTTTCTTTCATACTATTTATTCTCCTCAAATGTCTGGTGATCCTTTGATGTGCATTCACACTTTGGAATAAAAGACTGGGCCAATCAACAAGGGAAACCACTGCATGCTTCCAGTCTGGTATTAACACTCTCCTGGGGAAGGCCAGCTACCTGCAGGCTCCGTGTAAGAGGACAGAAAGTGTCCAATGATGGGCTTTGCTTTAAGGTATACAAGTAAACAAGCACGGAGGCAGAGTGGGGGACAAACACCAAATCTGCCAAAACAGTCTCTCCTCCAGTGGTGAAGGACGTTCACAGACACTGCCTGCTAGAGGGCCTACATTTCCTTCCCAGGACCCTTGTTACTGCAGGAGCCCACAGGGATCTGACGCTCTGCTCGGCTTCTCTCTCAGGCCCCAACACCCACTCAAGGATCCCTCCCCAGACACAGTTCTCAGTTTTTAGCCAGAGACCATTGTATAAATGTAATGCTTTGATTTCCTAAATATTACTCTAGGGCCCCTTCCTGTTGGTGGTTGTTAGTCACTGTAAACTCGGCTTTTAATTCCCCCCTTTTCTTTTGCACCTGTGTTTTGAGTTACAATTGTTTTGTTTTTGTTTTCCTTTTGTCAATATAATCCCATCTGTTTTCAGTCTTCCAGGAATTCTTCATAACTTTTAGTTTAATAGAGGTAGGCATCCTTTCAAATTTTCTAATACTATTACAGATGTTTTAAAATATTTACCTTTTGTTATTTAAAAAGATTTTTGGCAAGAGGGAAGCTGGATGCATGTGTTCAGTCTGCCATTTTACTCCTAAAAATCCAGATGGTCCTCCTGAATGCCTAAATTCTTTTTTCTAATTTAAAATGCTTTATTCAAAGCACCCTAAACTAGTACTTTGCTAGGAAACTGAAAAATATTCCTCTTAACTCTGCTTGCTAGTGAACAGAACAGACTTTTGGCCTCTTGAATTCATTTTAAAAGTAACTACAGTCCAGTTAAACAAGGTAAGGTCCACAAAAGAAAAGACATTTAAGCAACATTTTCCAAAGAGAGAAAAAAAAAACACATATATGTAAGGTTTGATGAGACAGGCAGTCCTAGAAAAACAAATGGTACTTCACCAGATTTCAAATGTAAAGATTTATTCATTTACAAGGAATCAAAAGTTTGATCCAATAAAAAGGCAGTTACAATAAATCTAAAGCCACTAAGGATTAAGTTTGATTTTTTCAAGCTTGATTTGATTTCTATAAAAGTATAAACCCCAAATATATTGCTTCTACACATTATATGCACATCAGATGCCAAGTCAACGAGTATTTCATAAATGTATAACATAAATATTTAAGAAAGCAAAAGAGTATAAAGAAAAGATGTGGCCTTTGTCTTTTAAAAACAGAAAATCTGAATAGGAAAAAACTATACACGTATCTAAATTTCCACACAGAGATAATGATAGATGTAGAAGATGGTGTCATGTTACATCCCACCTTTTCAGCTCTTACAGAATTGCTACAGTAATTCACAAGTATAGTGAGGGAGGGCGAGTAGCTGAAACAGGTTGTTGTTGTTGTTGTTGTTTTTTATCTGTTATTTTAGGTTTTACTAATGGAAGTATTGAGACTAGAACAAAAAGCACATACTAGATAGATACTTACCTGACCAATCCTGGCAAGAGGACTATTGTCTCACTCACATGGAATTTTAAAAATCTGGAAGTCTTACATGAAAATCCAGGTTTCCAGTTTGTCTTGAGTAATCAGAAAAGCTGACAAATCCAGCCCCACGTTCCTATGGGAAATCATCAGCTGGTGTGCTCGTAAACGTTAACAACTGGCTCTCTATAGAAGAAAAACAAAAGCAAAAGCCCCTGACCTGTATAGCGTTTGCCGTGGTGTAAATACTCCCATCATGGCTGATTTCAAGCTCCCAACGTGATGCCCGGAAATGACAGGCACAATCAGCTCATGGACAACAGTGGCCAGAGCTGAGTGGTGGCTGCCCCTTGGACAGGAGTTACGGGCCTTCCGTCCTCACTGCTCCCTACAGTCTTACAGTGGCTGCTACCTGCCCTGGCACCAGCCCGCCCCACCCCTTTCTCTCTCTTCACCCCCAAGAATTCCTGAGCCAGATCCAAGCTGGTGGTAGTGCTGGGCACAATGTCCTCCTAATCCTCATCAGACCACATGGAAAAATCATTGCTTAGGTACCACATTTTAGGAGGGGCACTGCCAAGCCTGAGTAGGTAAAGACAGCAATGAGCTCAGAAGACATCTCCAACACAGGATGGCTGACAGCACTGGAGATGTTCACACCAGATACTGACCGGGGCAGTGACTCTCAAAGTGGAGAGAGAAGAGATGATGGGGAGGGAGAAGTGCACCAAATGGAAAAAAAAAAAAGAACTACTTCATCCAAAAATGCTTGACTCTGATATGTTAAATTGAATTGCAAATGACATTAACCGTCCACAACACTTTTAAGTGTATTAAAGGAAAATATGGATCTCTAAGGATTGTGAAACATTTGTTTAAAGGAAACAGTCACCCTCCTCAAGTGTCTAAACAGCTGTTCAGTGGAAGAATCTATTTTCAGCATCCATTATGCTAATTAACAAGGCATGTTATTTTCACCAGTGGATATCCAATTTCTAACATTTATTATGCTAATTTGATCTGATATAAAACTATAAAAATAGCAGAGACACTGGTAGTAGCTGTCTCTGGAGGGCAGCCCTTCTGATTAAAGGCCAGATGTCTAGCCCTGGATGCCCCCACTTAGAGAATGGCTTAAATAAGCACCTAATCCACCTGATGTTTTATGAAGCTTTTTGAATTAGAATAGACTACTGGGAGATGGTATTTTTTGATGTCATTGTTCACAAAAGGGAAGCAACTGAAAGCGCCAACTTTTAGAAAGAACAGAAACATCAGTGCTTATTTTAAAACTAAGGGGAGCTTAGGAACATGGTCCAGTCAGAGGAGGAGCGCTCCCCTGTGGTGCCTGAAGCACTCGACTGTCCACAGCTGCCGACACTCACCTGGGAACTACTGTTCTGATGATCCCAGCAGCAACGCACAATTCAGTGCGCCAGCACCAAAGGAGGAAGGAAGACAGAGGTTTGCCTGGGTTGGTTTTTTTGAGGGGGGTGGGGGGATGTTTATTTTACTTTAATCTTGAATTAGGCATCCAACTTCTCCTAATTTTTATTCTCTTAATTTTTTCTCTGATACCTCCCCCACCCAGTCTACTGTAAAGGCTCTTGCTATAAGAAGTAATGAAAATAGGCCAGGCGCAGGGTCTCATGCCTGTAATCCCAGCACTTTGGGAGGCTGAGACAGCGGAGTTGCTTGAGCACAGGAGTTCAAGACCAACCTGGGTGACGTGGCGACACCCTGTCTCTACCAAAAATACAAAAAATTAGCTGGGGGTGGTGGTGTGCACCTGTGGTCCTGTGGTCCCAGCTACTAGAGAGGCTGAGGTGGGAGGATCACTTGAGCCCTGGGGGGCAGAGCTTGCAGTGAGCCGAAATTGTGCCACTATACTCCAGTCTGGGCAACAGAGCAAGACCCTGTCTCAAAAAAAAAGTAAATGAAAATGTTTTGTAAACTACAAAGTATTATCAAATAGAAATAGTATTCCTTGGAATTTGTACATTATTAGTAGCAACAGTGATCATTAAAATGAGTCATTTCTGCTAGTGTTTAATAAATTAATTCCTTAGAGATAAGCCTCCCTGCAGGGGCTACTTCATTACCAATAAATGTTCACTAAATGCCCACCATATGCACCAAATGGTAGATGATTGGAATACAAAAGCAGAAGGGAGCAGGATTCTCGTCCTCAACAGGCAAGGATCTGCTATAGACTCACACCATCCTTCAAGTCTGGCCACCCTCCCCATGACACTCCCTTCCATGTTGCCTCTGGGTTATCTTGTCTCTAACTAAACACTTTGGCAAAGTGGGATCTCGTTACCTGGGGAAGCAGCCCTTTTCCCCTGAATCAGTTCCTTTCCTTCAGTTAGCTGAGGTACTTACTGGGAAAGAAAACTCCATACATATGAAGGGGAGTCCTGTGGCAGCGTGCACCTGAACCATCACACACACAAGAGGGCAGAGCCATGAACGGGGGATGAAGGACTGTCCCCGAGCACATGCTACCACACATCCTGAACGTACGGCTGGTTACAGCTAGTTAATATTTTGGAAATGCTATTTTATTGGCTAGGAAGCCTTTTCCAAATGAAAATCTCTTTACTGATAGATTAGTGAAGGTAGTATAGAGGAGTTTTATTTTGTTTTTTTTTTTTAATCAGAAGAAAAGTCTTTCCCGTCCTCTGGGCAGACAGATAGCAGAGAATTACGGGCTTAGGTTTCACAGCCAGGCTGCTTCCGTTAAATTCTCAGCACTGCCACAACCAGCTAAGTGTACCTGGGCAAACTACAGAAGCCCTATAAACCTCAGTTTCCTTATCTATAAAATGGGACTAATTATAGTGCCTACTTAATAGGGGTGTTCTGAGAACTGAATGAGATGATACTGTAATCCTTCAACTGAGGTCCCCAGACAAATGCTCAGGAGTTCATGAGAAATTTTTACTTTCGTTATTTCATGGAGAATCTTTTTTAAAATTTGACATAAGCATCCTCTGAATCAGATGGCTAGCTGCTATGTCACCAAGTATTGCTGTATGATTTCAGTGACTATGTTTGTATTTTTCTGGTCTAATGAAAAAAGGGGTCAGGCGCAGTGGCTCACGCCTGTAATCCCAGCACTTTGGGAGGCCAAGGCGGGTAGATCACTTGAGGTTAGGAGTTCAAGACCACTCTGGCCAACATGGTGAAACCCTGTCTCTACTAAACAATACAAAAATTAGCTGGGCATGGTGGCCAGTGCCTATAATCCCAGCTACTGGGGAGGCTGAATCAGGAGAATTGCTTGAATCTGTAGGGCAGAGGTTGCAGTAAGCCAAGATTGTGCCACTGTACTCCAGCCTGGGCAAGAGTGAGACACTGTCTCAAAAAAAAGAAAGAAAAAAGGACAGAGACAAACCCAATATAAAACTGAGGCATTTGCACTAAGAAATAGTCAAATTATGTCACCACAACCTGTATGATGAAAAATTTTACAAGAGTTTGCAAGATGAAAGTGGAGGGGAAACTGCATTAACCGGTAAGTGGCATGATAGGTAGGCTAACATTACAGAATCAAATCCGGCAGACTGGCAGCAGATGCCACAGTTAGTGGAACAGAGGTTTGGTTGCAGCGGATCTTCATCTATTGTGTCACGGCTAGCTTTTATTGGCTATATTTAGTTTATAAATGTGTATTCTAGTTATGAAGTTGTAAAGAAACTGCAAGCATAAAGGCCAGGCCCATTTTTATGCTTTATATATTCAAGTAACATAATAAAGATAATCATATTGTACTTATGTAAGGGAATGTTCTCATTCTTTTTTTTATTTTTGAAATGGAGTCTCGCTCTGTTGCCCAGGCTGGAGTGCAGTGGTGCAATTTCGGCTCACTGCAACCTCTGCCTCCCAGGTTCAAGCAATTCTCTGCCTCAGCCTCCCGAGTAGCTGGGATTACAGGTGCCTGCCACCACAGCTGGCTAATTTTTGCATTTTTAGTAGAGACGGGGTTTCACCATCTTGGCCAGGCTGGTCTCAAACTCCTGACCTCATGATCCACCTGCCTCAGCCTCCCAAAGTGCTGGGATTACAGGTGTGAGCCACCGTGCCCGGCCCGGGAATGTTCTCATTCTTAAGAAATGCACACTGAATTCTTTAGGAGTAAGGAGGAATGATACTGGCCACTTACTCTCATATAGAAAAATAATATGCAAATATATATACATACCTATGTGTGTATATGTATATAAAACATGTACCAAAAGACAGAGAGAACATGTGCATGATGAAGGAAATAGGGGGAGATAAAAACAACTGGTGAATCTGGTTAAAGGACATGTGGTAGCCAAAGAACTATAGCTTCTCATAACTAGAAGGACTGCACTTAAAGGTTCAGATCCAGAGTTCCCCTAGGAGGATCATTATTAGACCAGTGATTTGTGTGGGGAAAGGGACCTGATGTCAGATGCACCTGGGAAGGCTTTGTCAGAATGCCAGCAAGTACCCCGTCTCCTCTCTGAGGATCGCGGATAGCAGCGAGCCACTCTTATGGATGAAAATGCACAGCACACCCCTCTGGTATTTCAGGATATGAAAGTAAAAATCACTGATGCAGTGATCAGATAAGCCTCCAAATTATCTGAAATGATCACAGAAGGAAGTACTTAATGAACACTACAGAAGAGCTGGCAGAAAAACGATCCAAAGGCCATGTTATATTGAGCATTATTTTTAGACTTAACTTTTCTAAAGTGCAACTTTACAAAACCAGGAGTCCTCGAAATACACAGAGAAACAGACAGACATAGACAACAAAACAACAACTGCATTTCCCGTTTGGGCTTTCCTGATGAAATTCTCCCACAGTTGCACTCACAGTTGCTAGAAAGCAAGAGTACAGTGCTCTTTCCCTCACTAAGGGAAAACCAGACTCAACACCAAGACTCCAAGGGGAATGGGCAGGAATGACATCAGTATGTTGTTCTCTTTCCAGGGCACCAGAGGACTTGGCACTCTGATCACAAGTAAACACAACTACTCCATTAGAGGCAGTTCCTCCCTATTCTAAGCCTTTATTATTCCTGGGTTTTAGAGTCAGTACTCCAAAAAATGGTCACTCCCTTTGGTGAAACCTATTTGTCTCCCTCCTGTGCTCTGGGGCATGCCTGCCCCTTTGCTGTACCACGCCTCAATCGAGTCCACCTTGTAGATGCTGATCTACTCCGGCATGTCTGAATATTACCGGCTCCTTTTATTTTCATGGACCACGTAGCAGTCAGATCATCCCAGTGCATACAACGGAGGAGCCAGGAGTAAAGTTTATCCCACGAAGGAGATGTAAACCAAATCATGTTTTTTCAAACTGTCGGTTCCAATGCGTTAGTGGATCCTAAAATCAATGTAAGGAGCCATGACTCAACTTCTATTTAAATAGAGTGCAAAGACCAGAAAAGACACATCAAACTGCACTGTGCAAAGTAAGGGTAACCATTGTCTCCTCTTTTTATTTTTTTTAAACATATTTTAGAGACAGGGTCTCACTCGTCGCCCAGGCTGGAGTGCAGTGGCACCATCATAGTTCACAGCAGCCTAGTATTCCCAGGATCAGGTGATCCTCCCACCTCTGCCTCCCGAGTAGCTGGGACCCCGCCGGGTATGTGCCACCCACGCCCACCTAATTTTTAAATTTTTTGTAGAGATGGGGTCTCATTTTGTTGCCTACGCTGGTCTCAGACTCCTGGTCTGACCATCCCACCTTGGTCTCCCAAAGTGCTGGGATTAGAGGTGTAAGCCACCACCTGAGCCAGTACTGTCTCTTAAAACTTTTGGATTGGTTATCTCAGTATATGTATATGAAGATCACAATATGAAATGGCTTTTTTGAGATGAGGTCTTGCTCTGTGGCCCAGGCCTGAGGGCAGTGGCGCAATCACAGCTCTCTGCAGCCTTTAACTCCTGGGCTCAAGCCATCCTCCTGCCTCAGCCTCTGGAGTAGATGGGACTGTAGGCACACACCACCACACCCAGCTAATTGGTTTTTTTTTTTTTTTTGGAGGATGAGGTCTTCCTATTTTTCCCAGGCTAGTCTCAAACTCCTGGGCTCAAGCAATCCTCCCTCCTCAGCCTGCCAAAGTGCTGGCATTACAGGCATGAGCCACCATGCCCAGCCTAAAATGCTTTTTTACTGTGTGCCACAGTCAACCATATTCAAAAGCCACAGTATTAGATGCTTAGAGAAAAGGAGAGAGAAAGAGACAGAAAGATCAGGAGTGGGCCTAGCTGAACTAGTCACAGGAGCAAACCCCATAAGAGGTTCACTTGGCTGATGCAGAAGCCGACCAGAAGTCACCATGATCTTGAGGAAAGAAATCAATCAGAGAAAAGAGTATATGAGTGCAACTAAACATTACGTTATCATTAATCTGATCTGGTTTGCTTTCCTTTTTTTAAGGCAAATGTAGACTACAACCTAGAAATATAAACATATTCCATACAAGAGGGCCATGTGTCCCCATTATAATAAAAGCTTGGGTTCTTAGGAATGCTTACTTGAAAGGATTATGGTAATCAATGCTTCATCAATTAGTCAACCTTCAATAATCATCTCCAAACAAGGAGTTAGTGAATTTCTTGGGGCAGATGCAAATGCAACCCCTGCAAAAGCTGCTGTCCTTGCCACATCACTCACACCAGCCCCATCCAGCCTTGCTGATCATCTGCATATTCATTCAAAAGCACTATTCCCTCCACCAAAACCCTCAAAGTTTTAATTTAAAGTTATTTTAATCTAAGTGAGGAAGTCAGCGGATGCAATTAGATCTTAAAATTAGAAGATATGGTTACCAAACTTAACCATTTTGTAAACATTGCAATAAAATGGAATATCATGTTAAAGACATGCCAAGGTGTTGCTTTATACATTAGCACCAAGCACCTTGTCCTCCCATTTTCATCAATTTACCCTATGAAGAAAGAGCTGGAGGCTGGCACAGTGGCTCACACCTGTAATCCTAGGTGTGAGGATTACTTTGGGAGGCCAAGGTGGGTGGATTGCCTGAGCTCAGTAGTTTGAGACCAGCTTGGGCAACATGGTGAAACCCCACCTCTACTAAAATACAAAAAATTAGCTGGGCGTGGTGACACACGCCTGTAGTCCCAGTTACTCAGGAGGCTAAGGCACAAGAATCATTTGAACCCGGGAGGCAGAGATTGCAGTGAGCCGTGATCCCACTACTGCATTCCAGCCTGGGCGACAGAGCAAGACTCTGTCTCCAGAAAAAAATAGCTGGAAAAAAGCTGGGACTTCCCAGTACCGCTATCACCAATCACTGAAAGGAGAGGTTCCTCAAGCACAAGGAAGAACAGCAATCTCAAGTTGTATTTCCATTCAGTACCTTCCAGGGTTACCCTAGACACTGATTACATCAATGTCTCATGAGCAGTGGAATGATTATTTTAAGTAAATTTATCCCTTCTAGGCCATCCAGATAAGCAACTATTGTGTTACTACAAAACCACCATTTTACTATTTATTTTAGCTCTACAGTGTACTATTGAAATATTTCTTTTATTCTCCACTAGTAGACATACTGAAGCCTTAATACTATCAGGTATTATAGACTCAAGTCATAATAGGTACTGTTCCCTTCAAAATGCTGAAACAATAACATCCTCAAAAATCCCCAAGTTTTCAGTTCTCCAGGAGCAAAGGAAAAGAGAATCATTTAGGTCACCTTGATGAATTGGGAAACTGATCTCAAGTAGTAGAACATTTTTCTGTTTGTAATAAGAGGCCCAAATCAGATTACATTCACAAGGCTTTTTTAAAGTGTTGAGGAGAACGTTAACCTCCCCTAAAGTCTGAGAGCAATTTACAACAAAAGCTAAAATAGAATTAATGTAGGGCAGAGAAAGCTGAGTCAGGCTGAATCAGCCCAAATAAGTCTAAGAAATCAACTGAAAGACATTGAAACCTAATGTTCAACTTTGTCTATAAATTGTATGACTTTTCACACACTTACATAATAATACATAACTAATGAATTAGGTAACAGAAAATACAACGCCTGGTTTTCGAGCTCGGCATACTTGAGAGTGGTACACATAACACAAGAGTAAGAAAGGTTTCCCAAAAATGTTAATAATAATTAAAGACATCTTTGGACTTTTTTCCTCTTATTCAAATGTAAAAAATGATCCTAAGAAGCTGAAACCATGATACAGGGATTCTAGAATTATGCCAGCCCATCTCTAAAGCAACTGGAGTCATTTGAGTCAAAAGAATGTTCCGCTAGGCATGGTAGCTCACACCTGTAATCACAGCAGTTTGGGAGGCCAAGGCGGATGGACTGCTGGAGGCCAGGAGTTTGAGACCAGCCTGGGCAACATGATGAAACCCCATCTCTACAAAAAAAAAGAAATAGAAAAATTAGGTAGGTGTGGTGGCACATGCCTGTAATCTCAGCTACTCAGGAGGCTGAAGCAGGAGGATTACTTGAGCCTGGGAGGCAGAGGTTGCAATGAGCTGAGATCATGCTATTGCACTCCAGCCTAGGTGACAGAGCAAGTTCTGTCTCAAAAAAAAAAAGGAGAATGATCTAGGATAAAGTCTACAGTCTATTTTCTGATTGTTAGAGCCTTATAAGTGAATTTATCCTCATTCTTCAAAAACACCAATGGGCTGTGTTCAACACAGAAGGAAAGTAAGAGTTCCTCTTTCCCTTAGCAGTATCGTTTTGTTTCTCTGAAAACAGCTCTCCCAAACCATAGGTTCCAAAGGGAGTCTTGCATCTACATTACCAGCTGTGCTTGTCCCCACTTCTATACATTTTACAGCCATAAGCGTCTGCACACAAACATATTCATGAGTCCCATGAAGGCAGGAACTGTCCCTTCTTTATCTTTATATGCCCCTTATACATAAGGGTTCAATCATCACTCACTAAATTGGAAACTAGGTAGGCCTCCAACTGGAACAGAATGATCAAAAGAGGAGAGAAGAAAGTCTTTACTCTCCCCACTTAAAGACACAAAAGCTTACCCTGAGGTAATTATTTCTATTTTTCATTGTATAAACAGTATTTTGTTTTATTATTCCTAACTAAAGTTGGGCACTGTGAAAGAGAGAAATTCAAACTGCTACCTTATATAAAAACTTCTAAACTAACTATATTGGCGCTCAACAAAGTCTGCAAATAGCTATTCAAATCAGCCACTTCTCCAGGGTCGTCACTGCTCCCTACAGTCTTACAGTGGCTGCTCCCTGCCCTGGCACCAGCCCGCCCTACCCCTTTTTCTCCCTTCACCCCCAAAAACTCCTGAGCTAGATCCAAGCTGGTGGTAGGCCTGGACACAATGTCCTCCTAATCCTCATCAGATCACATAGAAAAATCATTGCTTAGGTATCACATTTTAGGAGGGGCACTGCCAAGCCTGGGTAGGTGAAGACACAGCAATGAGCTCAGAAGACATCCCCGACACAGGATGGCTGACAGCTCTGGAGAGAGGTGATATCCAATTGTAGAAAGTCATATTTCTTGCAATCTTAGAGGAATAAAGGAGTTTTGTTGTTGTTTAGGTAAAAAGCCTTCGGCCTGAGCTGCCTCTCCCGAGCTCCAATTCCTCAGATTCCCATTTAACATCCTTGAACTTCAATTTCTTTAGTAAGGAATAATTATACCTCACCATCAGGTGGTTATATCCTCACAACAATCAAAAGCTAAGTAAGTGTGAATTATACAAGAGGTTGAAAAAACCTTACTAGATACCTCACCCAATCACTGGCAGAATGATGATCTTGTAGGGGGTGGTGGCAGGAGGGTGGAAGACACAGACGCATGATGATAAGGTTTGGATATTTGTCTCCTCCAGATCTCATGTCAGAATGTGATCCCGAACGTTGGAAGCAAGGCCTAGTGGGAGGTGTTTGGGTCATGGGGGTGGATCCCTCATGAATGGCACGGTGATGAGTGAGTTCTCACTCTATTAGTTCAGTCAAGAGCTGGTTGTTTAACAGAGCCTGGCACCTCTTCCTCTTTCTTGCCCCTCCTCTCACATGTGACATGCCTGCTCTCCGTCACCTTCTGCCAGGAGTAAAAGCTCTCTGAGGCCTCTCCAGAAGCCAAGCAGACACTCGTGCCATGCTTGTACAGCCTACAGCACCGTGAGCCAATTAAACTTCTTTTCTTAATAAATCGCCCAGTCTCAGGTATTCTTTTACAGCAATGTAAATGGACTAAGACACATGTTAATACAGAAGACTGGGAGAAGCCCTATCAGAAGCCAACAATGTGCCAGGAGAGAGGGCAAGGCAGTCCCAACCAGGAGTCAAAAGCTAATTAGTAAGCTCAGTACACACAACAGCCCGTTAATCCTCATGTACACTTTGTAAGTAGGTATTGTTGCTCCATGTTACTAATGAGAAAACTGAGGCTTAGAAAAATAAAAGTCTAACAGCCAGTAGAGAGGTAGACCTCAGATTTTAAGAACATACACTTGCTGTCTGCCAATCCAGGAAGGACTAAACTGGAAAGAGCTCATCTTTGAGAACTTACAACGTATAAAACGTCAACCTAAATTTTTTTGTTGTTATTAATATTTTAGTGCTTAGAAAAAGAACTGTTCCTACATGAAACAGTAATTCTTACAATATTGTTTAGCAAGTAACCTTAACTTTGAACAAGAACGTTTAAAAATAAATATATTGTTGGATGAGCAGGAAAATCACTTTAAAATGTTGTAGAATAATCTTCCAATATTGTTCCTTTCACCCATCCCTCAAACTACACTAATGAACATTTTTTTCTCCCAGTATTTGCTCTTTCTCAGCAATGCAAACATAATTTTCATGACTGTTTTCCATTATGACACATACTGTACATTTCCAACGACATAAATGACGTTCGATGATTTTTTTCCCATCTCTAGCTCTCTACTGGTCAATTAGTCTATCAACTAACACATATTTATCTCAACATCTGAGACACATAAGGAGTATCTTCATTCCAGATCACTGATAGTAACCTGAGAAGGAAAGAACGACCTACAATTAACGGTTCAAACTCTAGTATACAAAGTTAAAATACTGATTAAGGCCAGGCGTGGCAGCTCCCGTGTGTAATCCCAGAATTTTGGGAGGCCGAGGTGGACGGATCATTTGAGGTCAGGAGTTTGAGACCAGCCTGGCCAACATGGTAAAACCCCGCCTCTACTAAAAATACAAAAAAAAAAAAAAAAATTAGCTGGGCATTGTGGCAGGCACCTGTAATCCCAGCTACTTGGGAGGCTGAGGCAGGAGAATCACTTGAACCTGGGAGGTGGAGGTTGCAGTGAGCCGAGATTGCACCACTGCAATCCAGTCTGGGTGACAGAGTGAGACTCCATCTCAAATAAATAAATAAATAAAATAAAATACCAGTTAAATACCAGTACCCACGCTTGAGTCCAGGAGTTTGACACCAGCCTGGGCAACACAGCATGATCCCATCACAAAAAAAAAAAAAAAACTAGTATCCATAGTTAAATGCCAGTTAAAAGACTTACATGTTCTTGAAAATACAAATGAGGATGTGAAGCTGTTATCTCTAAGGAAAACCACCAAAATTAACAGCAAATAGCCAGAAAACCATGTAGAGAAGCATGTAATTTTGTTATGGAGCAGGAGACAAGGGATCATTAAAGCATTTAAGCTATTTTATAATAGACTCCTCACTTACGTTTTTCGTCATCAGCATGCACCAGAGATGCTGCCCTGGACAAAACATCCAATGGCGTCTCCATTCCTGGTTGGAGCCTAAGAGGAAAAAATAAAAGGGGAAAAAAATAATTTAAACAGAATTCAAAAGACTCTTAGAATCCTAGTCATTAACAGAATGAGTCCTCAACCAAATGCAAATCATTCTTCTAAGGATGAAATTCTTCCCACATGAGGAAACAGAATGGGCTTGGTTCAGGGAGAGAGAAAAGGGTTAAACTCCATTTAGTCTACTAAGCTAAACTTTGCCAACTACAGGAAGCAGCTGATGTAGGAACTAAAAGAAGGGATATTGTGAATATTCATGCCCATGTTATTTGGTGCTTATGTTTATGTGCATGCATAACATGCCTGTATAAACATGCCCAATAAAAGAAAGGTTTTCAGAACAACGGCTGCTCTATGAACGCAGCATCACTACCAGTGAGGTGGTGATGCAGCTTAACACACGCCACATACTCATGGAAAGCTGTGTGAGAAACCCACTGGTAGGTTAATTGATATTTTAAGTCCAATAAGAATCTTTATGTTAAAACGTCATGTTTTGTATAGTAGTATATTATATAATCACCACCTATCATCAATTTATCTAGCATCATGTTTTTTAATAAGACTGGATTTTTATTGTTGTTTCCTTAAATTACAGCATACTATAAAAGCTAAAACAGCAAAAGATTTAAAGCTCGAGGAAAGCCCTGGAAAACCAGAATGCTTTTTACCCAGTTTCCCTTTTCTGGGTTATTTAAACACACACATAGTTACTGGCACACACACCCTTCTAGCTCACCAGCTGAGAAAAACAACTCCTTAACTGTACCACTTTACAGACACTTGGAATTTATTCAGCATTCTTCAACACTTATGGAGTACCTACTACGTATGCACCGGTCACAACATGTGGCAGACCAGCTTTTCTTTGTAATATTCATACCTCAGGCCTCCAAAGAAACACTGATCCACCAGGCATGGTAGCTCACACCTGTAATCCCAGCACTTTGGGAGGCCAAGGCGGGCAGATCACTTGAGGTCAGGAGTTCAAGACTAGCCTGGCGAACATGGTGAAACCCCATCTCTATTAAAATTACAAAAAATTAGGTCGGGCGTGGTGGCTCACGCCTGTAATCCCAGCACTTTGGGAGGCCGAGGCGGGCAGGTAACCTGAGGTCAGGAGTTTGAGACCAGCCTGAACAACATGGAGAAACCCCATCTCTACTAAAAATACAAAAAAATTAGCCGGGCATGGTGGCCCATGCTTGTAATCCCAGCTACTCAAGAGGCTCAGGCAGGAAGATGGCTTGTACCCGGGAGGCAGAGGTTGCGGTGAGCCGAGATCTAGCCATTGCACTCCAGCCTGGGCAACAAAAGGGAAACTCCGTCTCAAAAAAAAAAAGAAAGAAAAAAAGAAAAGAAAAGAAAGAAACATAGATCCCTGATCATGCAATATGACTTCATTCAGTGAACGTTAAATATCTACAAGGAGCTCCAGGCGGGAAAAATAAACAAAGCCCAGTAGCTGCCTTCGAGGAGCTTTCAATCTGCACGGGAGGCAGGCCACCGAGACATCTAGCTTAAGGCAGCATTCTTCCAAAGCATTCTGCACTGGGTGTTCACATTTTGTAAGAAAAAAACGTTTTTCTATGGTAAATAAGTTTGAGGAAGCCTGGAGTAAATCAAGCTAAGCAGCGTATTTTCCTCCCCGTGCCTTTAATCTCCCGTTGTGGGGACAGAAAGCCCTGTACACGCGAAACCTCGTAGACGTCATGAGCCATTTTTAACCCAAAACGCATCTCAGGGAACATCTGGGGAAAATACTGGGTTAGGGCAAAATGTGCAAAGCGTCAAAACAGTGCTAGAAACAAAGTCCTACAGAAATACAGATGAATTCTGAAAGGCTTTGTGAAGAAAACAGAACTTGAGCGGAGGCTTTGAAGAACGAATATAAAAGTTCCTCCCCCAGAAGGGAAGAACAGAAGCAGAATCGGTTTAACAACACGCTGCCCAAATCGCCTACAAGAGTAAAATGGGGACAGAAAGTAAGCGACAAGGTTGGAAATTTAGATTGGGACCACATCGTGAAAGGACTGAGGGCTTCGATGGGACCGCGGCTTGACACGCATTAAGGAGCCACTGAAAACTCCATCTGAGCAGAAAAGCGGCTTAGTCGTCCATGCGTTCTGGGCAAGTTATCCTGGCCGCACCACGTGGAACGGAGTAGAGCTCGGGAAGCTGAGCGCAGGGCGGACAACGGGAAGGCCAGAGCCGTGGGCAGGCACGCGGAGGGCAGCGAGGGGCACTGGCATCGGAGCCGCGGGGATGCAGGAAAACGCAGAGGCGGAACTCACTGAGCTTGGCAGGCAGAGAGGGGAGGGGAGGGCCATGGAAGACTAAGAGTGGCAGGGAGGCAACGACCTCCTAACACACGCACATGTCTTTTTCAGAGAGGATAGGTAAAAGCAGCGGTCTAAGAGGGAAAACCTAACAGTGCTCACATTCCTGATCTTCTTTGTAAAAACAGAAAAGACCATCTCCTGAGAGGAAGGATTTGTGAACTTGTTCAACAATGGAGAAAACCAACAAGAACTTGGAACTGACTAACAGAAAAAAGTCTGCTGAACTCCCAAGAACTAGGTAATATTCTCTTCACCCAAGCCAGTTTCCTATTCAGGAAAGATCTGGGTTTAAAGTCTTGTGATTTGGTCGAGACCATCCTGGCTAACACGGGAAACCCCGTCTCTACTAAAAACACAAAAAATTAGCCAGGCGCGGTGGCGGGCACCGTGGTCCCAGCTACTGGGGAGGCTGACGCAGGAGAATGGCATGAACCCACGAGGCGGAGCTTGCAGTGAGCTGAGATCGCGCCACTGCACTCCAGCCTGGGCAACAGAGCGAGACTCCGTCTCAAAAAAAAAAAAAAAAAAAAAAAAAAAGATCTTGTGATTTGGGGTAGTAACTGCTGATAAGCATCCTACTCTGCAATAATACAGCATTTAGACTCATAATTCTCTAAATTAATTTTACCCCATTAAGTTGAAGGACAATGCTTTCAAAATTCTAGACCTAAATAGATTAATACATACCTTAGGTTATATAAAGTATGCACAGAAACAAAATACCAAAGCATAAAAGTATCAAATGACATAAGGTAGACCCAGAATTCCAGCATAGTGGAAGATTAGACATTTAAGTTTATACAGATGCTATGAAATCCTAAACCCCCAAGCAACTTACATTCAAAGTAGGTAGATAAGATAATGGGTATTAAAGGTTCATCCACAAGGCACCTGCCATCTGCTGCAACCTTATTAATGAAATCAACCAATGTTTATTACACAATTATTCTAAGCTCAGCAAAGTGCCCAGGAAAGGTTAAGGAGAAACAGAAGATAGATCTCTGCTTTCAAGGAGTCACACTCTTGTTCAGAAACTAAATTTTATAAGATAGGATAATGACAGGCAAAATTAAAAAGAGGATAAACAAAGACTAAATATTATTTAAAACTAAAATGGGTACTGTGTGATAAAAGAGATCAATGTCAGCTAATGTGTTTGCCTTGTGCACATCTATTTTTTGTTTGGGGGTGGTTTGTGGATGCGTGTGTGTTTCAAAAAGCCACTTCGAAAATTTCCTTCCCCGATTGCTCTGCCCAAGGCAGTCACTCTCCTCTCTGGCCTCCCTCACCTTCCTGGATCGCACTGTGTTTCTGTATACTTCCTAGGTGCAAGGACCCTGTCTTATCCCCAGTGCAGTCATCCTGAGTCAACAGTCTGAGAAAAGGCACAGGGGCAGGAATGAGCACCTGGGACAGGTGGCCAGACCTGCCTAGCTAGAACTGAAAATCCACATTAGGAAGCAGCAGAAGCTAAATTCAGGTGAGCCTGATGCGGGTGACCTTAGGAAAGAGCTGACAGCTGGCCTTCAGGTTTATACTTAATGTCACAGGCAACAGGCAGTTGTCATCATCTGTCCCTGAGCTGGCCCGTGACATGATGTTCACACTATTTTAGTTTAGAAGTTCCATGCGTCTAGGCATGTGGCTCACGCCTATAGTCCCAGCACTTTAGGAGGCTGAAGCACAATAATTGCTTGAGCTCAGCAGTTGGAGAACAGCCTGGGCAACATAGTGAGACCCCATTTCTAAAAAAAAAATTTAAAAATAAAAAATGAGCTGGAAGTGGTGGCATGGGCCTATGGTCCCAGCTACTCAGGGAGCTGAGGTGGGAGGATCACTTGACCATGGAGGGTTGAGGCTGCAGTGAGCCGTAATTGCACCACTGCACTCCAGCCTGAGCAACAGAGCCAGACCCTGCCTCAAAAAAAAAAAAAAAAAGAAAAAAAAAAGAAGAAGAAGAAGTTCTGTGTAGGATGGTTTGACTGGAGAGGGTGACTCCAGAAGTTACTGGAGGTGGATGAGTTAAGAGGCTTCTGCAGGAAGCAGGTGCAAGATAAGGACAATACAGCTGGGAAATGAGGGACGGGGACCAAGCATTATCTAGCCACGGAAGAACAAAGCAAAGGTGGAAGATAACAGTTATTAAAAAAAAAAAAAAATGGTCTTCCAGGTGGGTGTGGTGGCTCAGCCATGTAATCCCAGTGCTTTGAGAGGCCAAGGCAGGAGGATCGCTTGAGCCCAGGAGTTCCAGACCAGCCTGAGCAACACAGAAATTTAGAAATTTACTCATTTCTACAAAAGATTAAAAAATTAGCCGGGCATAGGGACGTATACCTATAGTCCCAGCTACTCGGGAGGCTGAGGTGGGAGGCTCCCTTGAAGCCAGGAGGTCGATGCTGCAGTGAGCTATGATCACACCACTGCACTCCAGCCTGAGTGACAGGGTGAGACCCCATCTCTAAAAAACAAACAAAAAGTCTTCTGCATTTTATGTCTTATATACATCCTATCCACAGCACTAAATAAACCCAATAAAACATATTGATAATGTGGGCGGAAAAACCATGGCTACAGTATTAGATGGAGGATCACACCACATTGACAGGCAAATCAGCATCATGATTATTTCAGCATCAAATTAGCATCAGGATTAATATGAATCCAGGTAAACCACTTCCAATCTATGTAACCCTGGGAAATGACAACCTCTGTGTGTCTATTTCCTCATCTGGAAAATGGAGACATTAATATTACCTCCCTCATACGGTTTTCTGAGAAGCGAATGGGCCTTACAGGTATTGAAATAATTATTTGCCAAAACATAGGCAAATATATTGAATAAATCACAAATGACAGTAAATGTACTGAAAATGACAGGGCACTGTCCACTACTTTAGCTAGCATGGTCTGGGAAGATTTCGCTGAAGAGATGAACGGAAGTTGAGACCTAAAGAATGTGAAGAATTAGACCCAGAAAGAACAGGGAAGGTGGGGGAAGGTGGGAGACAGCAGCACATGCTGAGACCAACACACAAAAAAGCTGGGCAGTTGATGTGGGGGGCGGCCAGGGTGGCTGCCCTGAAGTCAGCAAAAGGGAGGCCTGAGGTGGGCAGCACAGGGCGAGGTCACGTGTGCCTGAAGGGCCTGCAACACCGATATTTTATTTTAAGTCCGTGAAAAGTCCTGGAATGGCCCGAAAAGCTTTAAGCAAGGAGGTGACAAGTTTATTTTATTTCCTTTATGAGCCACAAACTATCCTCTACCTTGCACAAAAAATTTTGCTGCATCTGAAAAACAAATCTAGGTATATCCCAATAATGTCTTATTTCTGTGGTAGTTTTGCATTAGGATATAGTGATAACCAAAAATAATCCATTGAGGACCAGGCATGGTGGCTCACACCTGTAATCCCAGCACTTTGGGAGGCTGAGGCGGGTGGATCACTTGAGGTCGGGGGTTCGAGACTAGCCTGGACAACATGGTGAAACTCAGTCTCTACTAAAAATACAAAAATTAGCCAGGCATGGTGGTGATGGCGCCGGTAATCCCAGCTACTCAGGAGGCTGAGGCAGGAGAACTGCTTGAACCCGGGAGACGGAGGTTGCGGTGAGCCGAGATTGCGAAAGTGCACTCCAGCCTGGGCAACAGAGTAAGATTCCATCTCAAAAATAATAATAATAATAATAATCCATTGAAATGCTGACACCTGGAACATAACAACATTTAAGTGAGTGGAGTGTGGCTCTAGAAAAAGATACAGAGGGCCAGGTGCAGTGGCTCATGCCTGTAATCCCAGTACTTTGGGAGGCCAAGGTGGGCGGATCACAAGGTCAGGAGTTCAAGACGAGCCTGGCCAACATAGTGAAACCCCGTCTCTTCTAAAAATACAATTAGCCAGGCATGGTAGCAGGCACCTGTAATCCCAGCTACTCGGGAGGCTGAGGCAGGAGAATAGCTTGAATCTGAGAGGCAGAGGTTGCAGTGAGCTGAGATTGCACCGTTGCACTCCAGCCCAGGGAACAGTGCAAGACTCTGTCTAAAAAAAAAAAAAAAAAGATACAAAGTACATTGTGTGCTCCACTGCACTGCAAACCAGTTTCTGGTCTATCCATCCACCTTTTTCGTGGTTGTCAAATGTGAACTTAATTCATCATGAATAGACATATATTTTGTTGTGGATTTTTTTTTTTTTCAGGTAATGGTCATATATTTTCTCTGCCAGTCCACATGCCTTTCCTCACACTCCCTTAGCCTCAATTAATATGTTCTTCCAAATAACTAAAGGTTGAGAATTAGGGAACAAGAGGTATCGATTTTAAAGCTACAAAAACTTAGGGGCACTCAGTGCTAACGGCAAGCTCAGCTATAAATCTGACAGCCATTTTTTGGCCTTCCACAAAGAACTGTCCCTTTTTAGTCAACAAGGGGACACGAGTACCTATCTTGGTGTGTTAGTCCATTTTGTGTCACTATAAAGTAATACCTGAGGCTGTGTAATTTATAAGAAAAGAGGTTTAACTGGCTCACAGTAGACTGTATAAGCATGGTGCCAGCATCTGCTCAGCTTCTGGTGAGACCTCAGGAAGCTTCCAATCATAATGGAAGGCAAAGCAGAAGCCAGCAGATCACATGGCGAGGGCAGGAGCAAAAGAGGCAAGAAGGTGCCACATTCTTTTCAACAACCAGATCTCCCATGAACTACCAGAGAACCCACCCATCACCAAGGGGATAGCACTAAACCATTCATGAGGGATCGCTCCCATGATCCAACTTCTCCCACCAGGACCCACCTCCAACATTGAGGATCACATTTCCACATAACATTTGGAGGGGACAAACATCCAAACCAAATCACTTGGGAACAGCACTGTGGGGTATATTAGATTATATTGTTTTTCAAGCAATGGAACAAAACTCCAAAATATGTTATGGAAGTTTTCCAAGAAGATTTGCACAATAAAAGTTACAGCACCAGGCATGTTCACTCCATGTCTGTCCCATGGCAGTGGCTAGATACGATATACTTTAGGTAAGAGTACGAGAACATGGAGCAACTACCTTGTCTAGATGTGGAGGCCAGGGGGGTGAGCATCGGAGGAATCACATTCAAACTGCCAGGTGTTCCTGACACACACAGTAACAGGGCCAAAAGTCAGAAACAGACAGACATCACTATCCTTAAACACCTGATGGCCTCTCCAACTTCCAGATGCACACAATAAAATACCCTAATTCCTGTTGGCCCTGTTCCTTCATGAGTCCAAACTCTGGCCTCCCCAGGACCACTCCCTGAGCTAAAACCAATTTGGTTTCAGCTAATAATATACAATGGTAGGACAAACCCAAAAGTATGAACTATCACACCACAGCATGGGGTGTACTTCTTGGCCATCAGGAATTTAGAGATGTGGCTGGGCACCGTGGCTCATGCATATAATTCCAGCACTTTGAGAGGCTGAGGCAGGCAGATCACTTGAGGTCAGGAGTTCGAAACCAGTCTGGCCAACATGGTGAAACCCCGTCTCTACTAAAAATACAAAAATTAGCTGGGCGTGGTGGTGAGCACCTGTAATCCCAGCTACTCAGGAGGCTGAGGCAGGAGAATCACTTGAACCTGGGAGGCGGAGTTTGCAGTAAGCTGAGATCGCACCATAGCACTCAGCCTGAGCAACAGAGTGAGACTCCATCTCAAAAAAAGAAAAGAATTTAGAGGTGGCTGGGCACAATGGCTCATGCCCGTAATTCCAGCACTTTGGGAGGCCGAGGTGGGCAGATTACCTGGGCCCAGGAGTTTGAGACCAGCCTGGGCAACATAGCAAAACCTCATCTCAACAAAAAATACAAAAATTGGCCAGGCGTGGTGGTTCACCCCTGTAATCCCAGCACTTTGGGAGGCTGAGGCAGGCAGATCACGAGGTAAGGAGATCGAGACCATCCCGGCTAACATGGTGAAACCCCATCTCGGCTAAAAGTACAAAAAATTAGCCGGGCATGGTGGCGGGCACCTGTGGTCCCAGGCACCTGTGGTCCCAGCTACTCGGGAGGCTGAGGAGGGAGAAGAATGGCGTGAACCCGGGAGGCAGAGCTTGCAGTGAGCCGAGGTTGCGCCACTGCACTCCAGCCTGGGCTCCATCTCAAAAAAAAAAAAAAATTAGCCAGGTATGGTGGCGTATGCCTGTAGTCCCAGCTACTTGGGAGGCTGAGGCAGAAGGATGGCTTGAGCCCGGGAAGTTGAAGCTGCAATGAGCTGAGATCACGCCACTGTACTCCAGCCTGGGTGACAGAGGGAGACCCTGTCTCAAAAAAAAAATAAAAAAGAATTTAGAGGTATTTATTGGGTATCTCCTCTATTAAAACACTGTACTTAGACGTTACAAAAAAGGAAAAGTAAACTCCCTGCCCTTGAGCACCGTACACCAAATATGGATGATACTGGGTGATACGCTGGCTGTCAGGCTCAGTGAGAAGGAAAACTGAAATGAGAATCAGACCAAATGTCACCAGATTCTGGTGGCGACATGCAAGCACAGTTTCACGGTTTTAAATCCTCCAGCTCTTTCTCCTCCCCAGTGTCCGGTGATGCCCCACCAACTTCGTGCAGCACATATTCTTCCTGTTAACATCCCATTCTCAGACCACCCCTCTCTGCTCTTCTTGCTAAAAATATCTCTCATTTGAGTAATCCTTTTTTCTTCTCGCACTTTACCATCTGTTAAGTCAACAGAGCCAAGACTTTAGCATCAGGAAGCCCAAGTTTGAGCCCTACTTTAAATCTTTCACTCATTCAGTCAACAATCCCTGAAAGCCTATTTTGCTCTAGGCTTTGCCCTAGATGTCTAACACTTAATTGTATGGGCCAGTCATTTACCCTCTCCAGGCCCTAGTTTCCTCCTTAAAGAAAAAAGTAAAAAACATTGCCTAACTAACTTCATATGATCACAAGCTTATCACATAGATTAAACGATGTAACTGAGAATGTCTTACAAACTAAAGAGAGAAACAGATTTTATTAGTCTACCACCACCATCTTCCAGGTGTATAGCATACATGTTTTCAAAATACATTCACATAAATGACCTCATTGGATTCTCACAATCGAATTATTACTTAGGCCAAATGGCCAAATATGATTATTATTTTTCTTCTACAGATTAAAAAAAAGAAAAATTGAGGCACCAAGAATGGAAGTGACTTCCTGAAGCAACTAAGACTAGAATTCAAGTCTCTCAATTCTCCCTCCAATGCTATTTTTACTACTCTTAAGTTGATCATGCTAAAGAGGTTTTAGTGACAAGCACAATTATTTAGCCTAGGTCAAAGCAAACCTTCCATTAGCAAGCACGACTTCTAGCCCTGTGCTCTTTCCTCTACACCTTGAGATACCTATCAGGCAATAATGTGACCATTTCAACAGCGAGCAAGGGGAAGCAAGCCCTTACCCCTCAGGAACACGCAAACCATGATATATTTGAAATTCTTCTAACAGAGGTAGGCATGGAGTCACATTAATAGTAACGAAGGCAGGTAAGAAAAGAAGACTGTCACAGCAGGTCAATTGATGCTGAGACTGTGGCCAACAACGACACCGGCAACAAACTACCAAGACATAGAGGTTTCTGGGGCCACAGCTACAGAGGAGTCAAGCAAAAACCCTGAGGACTTTGGGATCCACGAACAGGTACAGTAGTAGGAAGGATGGTGTCGACTTCACCATGCTCAGGAAGACCTGTGGTCAAGCTCCAATGGCTAACTGTTAAGGTTCAGTGAGAACATTTTTAAAATTTCACCTTGGTGCTTGAACTGCTCACAACCTTAAATTGTATGCTACCTTTCTAAATAGAAGCCAGCCCTTATTCAAAATATTCTCTCAATAGTCATATTATCAAAGAAAGAGCATGAACAGACGGATCATTTGCTATTCCAGCTTTCCTCATGGAGGCATGTCCCAAGCAGGTATAACTGACTCACGCTGCCGTAATTTGAAGCATCAATGCCAGAAGAACTTGGCTGCTTCTGCTTGCGTCAAATTCCTTATTTCTACACATGATCACTCCTGAAAATTCATTAGAAGGCCAAACGTTCTAATATTTGAACAATATATCTACATGTTCTATATCTACCTCCTGAGAACTGTGTGTATATATATTATATATATATCCCTAATTAGGATTTTTTCAGGTACCTGCCAACCTCAAGTGTGAGCCCCAGATCACACCCTTTCCATAAGGCTTAGCACCCCTCCTGTGAAACCTCTGCAGGAGGGAGGTCTACAGGCTGGGCAGCCGTCAATCTCTTACCCTCCAATGTAGGCTGGAGGCTGTATAGCAGGAACAGGTAACCTTAGGTGCCTCCACCTCCCATGACCTCAACAGAAAGTGAGACCCCCATTAACTCAGACCAAATAAAGGGCTAACACTCTGGATGGAAACCCTGAATGAATGCTCTGCTCAACCACTCAAGGTTTCCTGACGCTAACGTGGCTCAGGGCTTGAGTCTATGGGATTTCTCAGCCCTGCAGGAGAGCAGGGGTACGATATTTAGTCATCACAACTACCCTGGCAGCAGGAGCTAGCAGATAGTGCCACCACACAGTGACAAAAATCCTCGGTTATTGTAATACAGTTTGGTATCAGTGTAAACTATACAAATGCACAGACTGTATGAAAGTTGATCATGTACCCGGTGAGGTACATCTACACAGGCTCTGGGCTGCAAAACCCAACTTACATTACAACACATTTCACGGCCCTATGCAATGCTGCCTGATGCTGGTGCAAAATTCTTACTGCTGGCTGAAGTCCACCCATCTCCCTAAAGTGTCCCATGGAAAGTGACTATATGGTGGGCCCACACTGAAACCACTGTTATCTAAGGGGGACAATTAAAAATCAAGTCTGAACTTTCTGAGCAGACTACCAATTCCCAACATTTTTCAACACTGTTGTCAGCCCAAATAAAAATGAGGCCAGGCACGGTGGCTCACACCTGTAATCCCAGCACTTTGGGAGGCCAAGGCAGGTGGATCCCTTGAGGCCAGAGGTTCGAGTCCAGCCTGGCCTACATGGTGAAATCCCATTTCTACTAAAAATACAAAAAATAAAATAAAATAAATAAATAAAAATACGAAAAAAAAAACAGAAAAAATGAACCATGTTTTTCTCTCTCATTTTAGGATGTTATGAATCTCTCTCTCTTCATTTTCAAGACCGCAGCCTTATACAGCAAGGCATATGAAATAACAGAAACTCTTTGGCATTTTTAGTTTACTCTGGATATGCTTGCTCTTGCATTTATTTGAAGACTTAAAATTTGAATACTTATGTGAATAGTTAGTATTTCCTATTCACAAGTGCTAAAGCGACACATATTCTTAGGGACCTATTACTCCCAAGAATAAAAGATGAATTTGGGCCGGGCGCAGTGGCTCACGCCTGTAATCCCAGCAGTTTGGGAGGCTGAGGCGGGCGGATCACGAGGTCAGGAGATCGAGACCATCCTGGCTAACACAGTGAAACCCCATCTCTACCAAAAATACAAAAAATTAGCCAGGCATGGTGGCGGGCGCCTGTAGTCCCAGCTACTCGGGAGGCTGAGGCAGGAGAATGGCGTGAATCCGGGGGGCGGAGCTTGCAGTGAGCCGAGATCGCGCCACTGCACTCCAGCCTGGGTGACAGAGCGAGACTCCGTCTCAAAAAAAAAAAAAAAAAAAAAAAAAGATGAATTTGCATCACAGCCCAAGTTAGCAAGCTTCCCAGAACAGCCCAGGTCTAACTCTCCATTGTTCCAAAATCAAATCTCAGCCCTCAGCCTATTAAAGCCTACATAAAGTCATCTAATTAATGACACAGTGCAACATTAGGTAGCACTGTAGTTATTACCATCAGTAAATATTATTGGTTCTTTTTTTTATTTTTTGAGATGGAGCCTTGATCTGTCGCCTAGCCTGGAGTGCAATGGTGCGATCTCAGCTCACTGCAACCTCCACTTTCCGGGTTCAAGCAATTCTCCTGATTCAGCCTCCCTAGTAGTTGGGATCACAGGTGCCCACCACCATGCCCAGCTAATTTTTGTATTTTTAGTAGAGACGGGGTTTCACCATGTTGGCCAGGCTGGTCTCAAACTCCTGACCTCAGGTGATCCGCCTGCCTCCGCCTCCCAAAGTGCTGGGATTATAGGCATGAGCCACCGGGCCCGGCCTAGTTCTTGTTATTCATAGTAGGTGCGTTCTGTAAAATCTCTGTGAACATTGAATTAGTGAATATTGAACCAGTGTTCCTAGGGGAAATGAGAGTGAGATTCCTTCCGGCTTCTGGTCACATTTTTGCAAACTGATCAATACACAACCTTGTTTTACGTATGTTTCTGTTTAAAGACACCTTATTTAATACCTATTGTTGATTCATTAATGTTGAACTCAAGGCCAACAGCACCGTAACTCAAGCCTGAATGAAGCTCATCTAACATGTATATTTTCTCCATGAGGCTCATCACAGCCTTCTTGGCTGAGGAACATTAGACAGCATTTTAGCACCATACTTGGGGGCCACTGTAAATAGCAAAATCCCCAGTAAAAAGCACAAAAATGGGCAGGGTGCGGTGGCTCACACCTGTAATCCCAGCACTTTGGGAGGCCGAGGCAGGCAGATCACAAAGTCAAGAGTTCAAGACCAGCTTGGCCAACATGGTGAAGCCCCGTATCTACTAAAAATACAAAAATTACCCAGGTGTGGTGGCGGGTGCCTGTAATCCCAGCTACTCGGGAGGCTGAGGCAGGAGAATCACTTGAAACCGGAAGATGGAAGTTGCAGTGAGCCGAGATCGCACCACTGCACTCCAGCCTGGGCAACAAGAGTGAAACTCTGTCTCAAAAAAAAAAAAAAAAAGCACAAAAATATATAAAAACATGTTACTAAATAGACTGCAAAAAGCACACTTGTTTACAGCATGAGAGCTCAAACAAGAAGGCAGGGTAGTGCCTTGTCTGAGCTCTACTGGGAACATGTGCATCGGGAGGCTCAAATTTTTCCCCATACTGCACATGTCCACAAATGTCGAAGAAAGTGTCAGAGGCATTGATTTGGGGCTTACAAATAAATTTTAGTGAGTAGACAAATTTATAAACATGGAACCCACGAAAAATGAGGATCGACTATATCTGGTTATCAGACCTGAGGCATGAGACACAGAAAGTACATTCTACAAAGTTTTCTCTCTTTGCAAAAGTGCTATTATTCTGTATATCAAGAAGGTATAATTGTTCTGGTTTTAGCACCTCCTACATTCCTTTTCCTACCTTGGCAGTTTGTATCTGCCAAATCTTGCATCAAGATTTTGCAATCTAGTTCTTATGATACTGGGTTTTTTTTGGGGGGGGGGGAGGTGGTTAATGTGGACAGATCCTAAATGCTACAGATTAGCAGCATTCACTTTACTCTTCTATTAAACACCCACCCATAGCTTCATTAACTTTAGGTGAGCTCCCTGAAAGAAGCACAAATGAGCCTCAGTTAACATACCTCGAAGAAATTTCTTAACTCACACACACAAAAAACTTTCTCTTTCACCAGGTTCTCATAGCTGCAACAGCTCATCTCACACAAGCAATAAGCAGACACATTGGTATGTTAAAATCACCACACCAAAACAAGAAGGCAATACCCTGCCTTCTTGTTTGAGCTCTCATGCTGTAAACAAGTGTGCTTTTTGCAGTCTATTTAGTAACATGTTTTTATATATTTTTGTGCTTTTTTTTTTTTGAGACGGAGTTTCACAATTTCAGTGACGTTAAAATTTTCCCGTGTATTTTATTTTTCCCTCCTGAGCTTACAACTTTTAGTACTTTTGTTAGGTCATGTTCAAAGTTACAAAACAACTTTTATTGTTAACCTACTCATTATTTTACTAAGGCAAATTAAAAGCTGCACAGCAAAACTCTCCAAGAGAGATACCTAGAAGAGACACGAAATAAACTCTCCCTTTGGATTTGTTTTGGCAACCACCAGAGACTGGTAACAGGGCTGCCTCCATAAGGAGTTAAGAGGAATTTCCCACTACAGATTTTTTTTTTTTTTTTTTTTTTTTTTGGGTACAGTTGGGAGCCGGGAGTCTCTCTGTTGTCCAGGCTGGTCTGGAACTCCTGGCCTCAAGCGATCCTCTTATCTCAGGCTCCCAAAGTTCTGGGATTACATAGGTGAGACACCTCGCCCAGCCCAGAACATTTAAAAGTGAAAGTTTTTACATAATTATCATGTCTGTAAGAAGTGTTAAAATCTTCAGATAAAGTCATAATTTTAAATCAGTTGGGGGATAGCAGTAACAACTGTGTTTATGTAGCTCTTTCAAAGCTTCAAAGAATTTATAAATAACACAAAATACTTTCAAAGCACATTATTCTCTGTAATTCCTGAAACTCTGTGATGTATTGGAACTGATATTACCACCCTTTTACAAAGGAAAATAAGATATAAAGTTTGAGTACGAGTAACATTTCTGGTCATAAAGCTAGTCAGTGACACTGATAGGACTAGAACTCAAGTCTCCAGAAATAATAACCCAGAGCTGTTTTTACTACAACATTCACAGTTTTGGAATGTAGTCCATAGTTATTTATAGCAGAATTATCTTCTTAATTGTATTGTGTTTTGGTCAACATAAAAATTAGTTTGCATTCACTTCCAAATGGAAAGCAAAGGCAGGCTGCCCAGAAGTGTGAAAAAACGGTGGCCGGGGAAATTATCCTGGGATTAAAATTTTGCCAAAGTTAAACAACGAATTGAAGGGTTTACATCATTTCCACCGTGGGGGAGATGACTTTTCAGGCCAGATATAACAGGAAATACAAGAAAAAATTCAAAACTGTCTTGAGTGTAAGACAAGAAACTTCTGAATCAAGTATTTCTAAACCCTTTATTTAAATTGAGAGCATTGGGACTTAGAGATAATAAATAACTTGTCCCAAGATCACACCACAGGGACAGCTTTACTGCTCCGACCCCAAAGGTCTCCTTAAACTGCCCACTCTACTCCCTCCCAGTCATGCGCAGACTCTTCATTAGATGCAAGCAGGAAACAATGAACAGTACAAGTCCGTGGACTCAGCGAGTAGAGAAAGAGTTAAAGTTTGGTATGCTAACATGGTATGCAAAACTGACCTTCAAATCCTAATAGGCAAATTAATTTTTTTTTGTCTTTGACTATTTAGAGGAAACAACTGCCAGACTCCTTCTGAGTAGAGGTAGGCTTGGGTATAGAACAAGATATTGAAACTCCACAAACTGGGAGACAGTGCCTTTCAAAGAGAGGGCAACCAGCTGTTGATAAAACCCTGAAGAACCGCCTCCACTTCCCCCACACCCCTACCCTCCCGCGCCAGGCTGCTGGTTCTTATTAATCACAGAGAAGGGACTACAATTAGCAAACATACAGCACCGACGATCAAAGTGAAACCGATTTTTTAATCATCTAACTTAAACAGACGAACACATGCCAGCAACGTACATAAATACTAATAGCCCCAGCAAGCACTGTCTTCATAACCTAAGACAGTTAAATGTCTCAGGGTGATGAATCAAAGGAGACTTCAAGCAAAACAAAAAGCGAACAGCCCTGTGCTCTTCGGCGAGGCCTGCACTGGGTGCAGGGAGAGTATGCAGTCCTGTTTTGGGGACCGGGCAGGAAGCACAGGAAGAGTACGGTGCCCCTTCCCGCAGTCCACATCACAGCCCTCCCTGAGGCCGGCGGGGACCGCGGGGTGCCAGGCGGGGGCCTCCTCGCCCGCCCCGCGCCTCCGAATCCCAGGACGACCTCCGGGAGCCTAAGCGCTTCCGCTCCCACCGGCGCCTCCCGAGCGGCCCGGCAAGGACCCGCCACCTCCTCCCTCCCGCAGGGCATCCCGGTTCTGCTCCGACAGCCCACCCCAAGGCCCCTCTCAGGCCAGCCCTCGCCCAGCCCGGGTCCCGCCCCGCCGACCGGGTCAACCGCACTCACCGCCCGGCGGCTCTGGGCGCGCCCGCCTGG
Organism: Gorilla gorilla gorilla; assembly: GCF_029281585.2. NCBI lineage: Eukaryota > Metazoa > Chordata > Mammalia > Primates > Hominidae > Gorilla > Gorilla gorilla. The sequence goes on from NC_086017.1 coordinate 21,547,219, forward strand.
GGCCGGCCTGGGGCCGGCCTTGCCCTGCGGGGGACCCAGGGGCGGGGACGGGACCCGGGCAAGCGGGGCGCACCCCGAGGGCGCGCAGACGCACAGGCGCGCTCGCGCCCGAGCCCCCGCACGGGCCCCCGCCAAACACGCACACGCACACGCACACGCACACGCACGCGCGGACCGGGCCGGCGGACGCGAGCGCGGAGCGCGAAGAATCCCTGGAATGAGGCACCGCCCACCCTGAGCCGGGCTCCGCCAGGCCAGCCAGGCCACGCCCTCGGTCACGCCCCTCACGGAGCAGGTGGGGGCTGAGCCCAGGTGAGCCGGGAGGGAGATGGGGGGGGGCCTCCCGCGGCAGGGAGCGGCCGCTTTCCCTCCCCCGCCAGCTGCGCGCCCGGTGCCAGCTCGCACCTCCCGGGCCGATGCCGGCGCGCTGGGGCAGTGAGGTTTGTCGGGGCGGGCACTCCCGAGAGGCGCCAGCGGGCAGGGCGAGTGGACATGGCGCACACTGCTGTGGACACGGCATCTCGCACGCCCCCGGCCCCCGAGGCCCCGCCAGGGGACACAGCTCCGTGCAAATGTACAAACACAAACGCACATTTCGTGCGCGCCCAGGTGCCCGCCGCGCTCCCCACGCGCTCACAGTAGGTCCCTGCTCCCGGGGGACAGCGCACGGGACGCCGACGTTCACAGTCCAACCAGACCCGTCCCGCGGACCTGCTGCCCTTCCCGCCACACACACCCCGCCAAGTGCCCGGAGTTCAGCCGAACCTGCGGCACCCACGCCGCCCTCCGCTTCCCCCGGCTCGCCGAGCAGCCGGGGAAGGGCGCACCACCCGCCCGCGCCGGTTCGCCATCCACACCCGCTCACCCCCGGAACGCGGCGCACCTTCCGTCCCCCGCCTCCCGGGCCCCGTCGCCCCCTCTCGGCACCCGCATGCCCGAGCCGCGCTCCCCGACGGGCCGACGGCCACGCACCTGAAGGGACAGGTCACACCGGCTGCGGGAGGGGCTGCTCGGCGCCACTGCGCTCAGAACGGCCGCGGCGGTCCAGGGCGCTCCGACGCCGCTGGGTTTCCTCCCATTACAGCATGTTGCACTCCAGCGCTGCACTTCACACTCGCACACGCACACGCGCACAACTCCAGGCGCTCGGCGGCGTCCTTCCCCCGCCTCGCCCGGAGGAGGAAGTCCTAGTAAATCAAAACAGGCTGGGAGGGAGGGAGATCGGAGTGGAAAGAGTCTCCTTCAGCCGCTCACACACCAGTGTTTGCTGTGTTTGGCAAACTCCTGGCGTCCACAACCCGGACTGCTCTGAAATGTGCCCGGGGAGGGGCAGGGAGGAGGAGGTAAAACGTTTCTAATTGGCACAGGTTCTTATATTACAGCAGCAGGGCAGACATGTGACCACGAAAAGAAAAGGCCTGTCTTTAATTTTTTCCTGTCTTTCTCTGGGGATTTGGTGGTGGGGGGCCGGGGGATAGAGGCCTGATACCCGCCCCCCGCCATCCCCAGCAACCCTTGCCCTATTGTTTTCTTGTACTGCCACAATTAAGAAAACATTTGCTTAACATATCCAGCCGCTAACTTCATAAAATAAATAGAGACTGGACTTCCTCTGGTTTGCTTTAAAAGGCTTCATGTTGCTTGCCTTCTGGCTGTTCTCAAACCTCAGTCATTATTAGGAGCCCCTACTGTAAGGGCTTTCCCTGGGAGAGGGCTCTGCTGAAAGGGAATGATAACAATGAAAACAAATACCAGCTTACATTCGTGCTGGAAAAAAAAAAAATGCTTTGCAGTTTTCAAACTGTTTTCCCATCTGTTGCCTCATCTGATCATATCAAGGAACAGCACGGTGTCTCACTGGATCTTAGCCCCTGTTGGATATGCAAAGACAGGTATGCGTAGTTCCATGTTTCAGTGAGATTAAATGGTTTACCTAAAGCAGGTGGAGGTGTTGCCCGAAACTTGGGGCCCCTTGTGAACTGTACTCTCCTCCAGTCCATACAGGGCCTCTGGAGATGGGACAACCAACTTACAAGTCAACCTAGGCATAGGTCCCCTGGCTTTCCTGATTCCTGGATAAACATTCACAGATTAAAGCTCGGAAGGTTCCCAGTCTTCCCAAAGGTACTCTTACATAGACTCCGTTTTAGTCCATCAGTAGTCTCAGACTAGGAAAAGAGAAATCCTGAGAAAGACTGTAAATAGGAGATTCATCCTGCCAAACTCAGACAGGGAATGAGGAAGGAATGAGGACTGCCTGGGCAGATTCCAGGAAATATGGTAAGACAGAAAAAGGGTTTTAGATTCAGACAGAATTTGAATCCAAACTCCGCCTCTATTTATTATAGGATTTGGGGCAAGTTATCAAACCTCAGTTTTCTCATCCGTAAAACAGAGATAATGCTTCTTCGAAGAGCCGGTGTGGGGTTACAGGCTTCGCAGAGACGTTAAATGAATACTCACATCTTCCTTCTCTTCTGACTTAAATCCAGTCCAGGTGGGCACCTTATAAACAGAGAAAATGAAATGCCCAGACAACGCAAATGAATAATGATAACAATAATAGTGCAACTGCATATTTATAAAAATGGCCCAAGGTTTACAAAGTGTTCCCACGTATTATTATCTCATTTGATCTTTATGACAACATTGCCATTTGTTTGCTGCTAAATGATTTCCATTTTGGGTCAGTGCGGAGGTCCTAAAGCTGCCTCTTTAATTTCCATCACTGCTTGGAGCGAACCTTACTCTGCAAATAAATCATGGGGACAGAAGACCTTTTCTCATGGATGTGACCAGTCTTCGACCTTTGCAAGGATTAATCTCACTCTTTGCCTTACATCAGCATTAGCGTGACTTAGCTCTGGCAACATCTAAGCCTGGTCGTTTTAGTCTGGCTCTTTTAGTTGTGCAAAGGAGAGACACACTCAAGTTACCACTGTAAGAAAAAGGGGGGTTGTTGTAAAGGTCTAGGGGGACTGGAAGTGGAACATGGCAGACACATAGAATATTATACAGTAACCTAAATTAAAATGACTTACAGTGACCTGCAGCAATACAGATGCATCTTGACAATGTTAACTGAAAAAATTAAGTCCCAAAAGATTACATACAGCATAATACTCTATTTGTAATGTTAAAAATAAAATTAAAAATAATTTTAGCGATACATATATCTGCAATAAAATGATATAAAAAATAAGTCAGGGCCAGCCTGGCCAACATGGCAAAGCCCATCTCTACTAAAAATACAAAAAAAACAATGGTCAGGCGTGGTGGCTCACACCTGTAATCCCAGCACTTTGGGAGGCCAAGGTGGGCGAATCACGAGGTCAGGAGTTCAAGTCCAGGCTGGCCAACATGGTGAAACCCCGCCTCTACTAAAAATACAAAAATTAGCCAGATGTGGTGGCACGCTGCTATAATCCCAGCTACTCAGGAGGCTGAGTCAGGAGAATTGTTTGAACCCGGGAGGCTGCAGTGAGCTGAGGTCATGCCATTGCAGTCCAGCCTGGGCAACAGAGTGAGACTCCGTCTCAAAACAAAAAACAAAAAATTAGCTGGGGATGGTGGCTCACACCTGTAGTCCCAGCTACTCAGGAGGCTGAAGCAGGAGAATCACTTGAACCCGGGAGGCAGAGGTTGCAGTGAGTCGAGATGACACCACTGTACTCCAGCCTAGGCGACAGAGCTGAGTCTCAAAAATAAAATAAAATAAAATAAAAACAAAATAAAAATTGAGGGGATGATGATGCCAGGATTACCTGGGTGGGGGTGGGGGCAGGCATGGGACTGGATGGGAGAAAACCATTTGGTTAAACATTGTTGTCTAGGTCCTAGCTTGGTAGGTTCACAGGTTCTCTATTAAAGATAACTACCTAGGCCAGGCGCAGTGGCTTATGCCTGTATTCCCAGCACTTTGGGAGGCCAAGGCGGGTGCATTGCTTTAGCTCAGGAGTTTGAGACCAGCCTGGGCAACATGGCAAAACCCCATCTCTACAAAAAAATCCAGAAATTAGCTGGGCGTGGTGGCACATGCCTGTAAGTCCCAGCTACTTGGGAGGCTGAGATGGTAGGATCACCTGAGTCCAGGAAGTTGAGGCTACAGTGATCTGTGTTGATACCACTACATTCCAGCCTGGGTGACAGAGTGAGACCCTGTCTCAAAAAAAAAAAAAAAAAAACTTAAGTGATGGTTGTACAGTAGTGTGAATGTACTTAATGCCATACTGAACTAAACGCTTCAAAATGGTTAAAGTGGTACATTTTATGTTATGTATATTTTACCACAAGTTTAAAAAATGTATAAGGAACATAACTGGGCAAATCAAAAAGAAAACAATACTACTTAAGTAGCTAATAAATAAAGGTAGGCTGTACATAGACCACTGATGAGAATATATTTCAACCCAAGGATTTTATAAATGCGCCAGAAGTGTATTTTAAAAACAAAATAATCAAGGGGGTGACTGAGTGGAGGTAGCAAAGACACAAGATTGGCCCAGAATTGATCGTTGTTGAAGCTGAGGATGGGTGCAGAGGAGGGTGTTGAGGTAGCCCCTCAGTGGGGGATGAGGTGGGGGTTACACTACTCTATCTGCTCTTACATGTTTGGATTGTTTCATAGCAAAACATTTTATTTTATTTTTATATTTTTATTTATTTATTTATTTTTTATTTTTGAGATGGAGTCTCACTCTTGCCCAGGCTGGAGTGCAGTGGCACGATCTCGACTCACTGCAACCTCCACCTCCCAGGTTCAAGCGATTCTCCTGCCTCAGCCTCCTGAGTAGCTGGGATCACAGGCATGCGCCACCATGCCTGGCTAATTTTGTATTTTTAGTAGAGATGGGGTTTTACCATGTTACCCAGGCTAGTCTCAAACTCCTGACCTCAGGTGATCAACCTGCCTCGGGCTCCCAAAGTGCTGGGATTACAGGCGTGAGCCACCGCACCTGGCCTATTTTTTATTTTTATTTTTATTTTGAGACGGAGTCTCGCTCTCTCACCCAGGCTGGAGTGCAGTGGCATAATCTCAGCTCACTGCAACCTCCACCTCCTGGGTTCAAGCAATTCTCCTGCCTCAGCCTCCTGAGTAGCTAAGATAGCAGGCGCCTGCCACCACGCCCAGCTAAGTTTTGTATTTTTAGTAGAGACGGGGTTTCGCCATGTTGACCAAGTTGGTCTCGAACTCCTGACCTCAAGTGATCCTCAGTCACCTCTGGGTGATTCTCCACTTCTGCCTCCCAATGTGCTGGGATTACAGGCATGAGCCACTGCACCCGGCCCTGTTTCATAGTAAAACATTGTAAAAAGGAAAATGAAAAAAAAGTGCAGAGTAGGAAGGACGCGTTGTGGCTGTGTTGTGCTCTCACCCATCGACTGCACAGCTTCTCAGTTTCCCTTTCGCTCTGTTTCTTTGTGCGTCCTCCCCAATCTAGTTCTGTCTCATCTCTCTGCCAAGGACTTTCCTCACAGCTTTGGCTCCCTTATTGCTATCTCTATTACCCCTTTTAGCTTTTGCCCCCATAGGTAACTGACTCCTTCCGTATCTTCATAGTTCAAATTGCTCAGAGAATCTGATTCTTCTCTTTCTTCTTCCTGTTCTTCTTCCTCTTCCTCCTCCTCTTTTTCTTCTTCCTCTTCCTCTTACACTTCCTCCTCCTGCCCCTCCTCTTCTCCTCTCTCCTCTTCTCCTTCCTCTTTTTCTCCCTCCTCCTCCCCCTCCTCCTTCTCCTCCCCCTCCTCCTTCTCCTTCTCCTCCCCCTCCTCCTTCTCCTCCCCCTCCTCCTCCTCCTTCTCCTCCCCCTCCTCCTTCTCCTTTTCTTCCTCCCTCTTCTCCTCCTTCTCCCTCTTCTCCCCCTCCTCCTTCTCCTTCTCCTCCCCCTCCTCCTTTTTTTCTTCTCCTCCCCCTCCTCCTTCTCCTCCTCCTCCCCCTCCTCCTTCTCCTCCCCCTCCTCCTTCTCCTTTTCTTCCTCCCTCTTCTCCTCCTTTTTTTCTTCTCCTCCTCCTCCTTTTTTTTTCTTCTTCTCCTCCTCCTCTTCCTTCTTCTTCTTCTTCTTCTCACTCTGTCACCCAGGCTGGAGTGAAGTGGGACAATCTCAGCTCACTGCAGCCTCAACCTCCTAGGCTCAGGTGATTCTCCCACCTCAGCCTCCTGAGTAGCTGGGACTACAGGCATATACCACCATGCCCGGCTAACTTTTTGTATTTTTAGTAGCGATGGGGTTTCAGTGAGTTGTGCAGGCTGGTCTTGAACTCCTGGGCTCAAGCGATCATCCCACCTCAGCTTCTTAAAGTGCTGGGACTACAGGCGTAAGCCACCATGCCCAGCCTGATTCTTCCCTTTCCACTAATCCATAGAAATGATTGCCGGCTGATCTCCCTGGAAGCCACACAGCCATGAGGGTCAGTGAAGTCAAGCACAGTCCAGTGATGAGAAACATGGTCCATGTGGGCGTGGGGTGGAATGGCTCTAAGATGGCTACAACCAATGACACGTGTGGAAGGGGCTAAGGAGTTCAGTTCATCAGTTAACAATTTCTTAAGGCTGTTCAATGGGTGAGTGTTACAAAAAAAGTTTTCCCTTCCACGCCAATTGCCAATAAGTAGTTTATATTCCAGTTTGTCCTCCCATGTCATACTTCTAAGGGGCAAATAAGGGGAATATCAACAGCTGCCAATCTGAATTGCTCGTAGTACATATAGACTTCTACTGTTCCCCTCATTGCAGTAACCTGGCTGTGGAAAATGTGTTTTTCTAGTCCATATCCCTTTGCTTATGATGTACTTTCATGAATCTCTCCTGTTTTCTTCTCTTCACTCCGACTTGTTCCACAAAAAGCACTGAGGAATCAGAAGATGTGGGTTCTAGTTCAGACTCCTCTCTAGGTGACAAAGTGAGTCATTCTATACCTCTGCATATTCCAAGTCTTCCCCTCTGTGGGGAGCTGAGACCAGATCAGGTTTGGCAAACAGGTTTCCTTTTGAGCACGTGCTCTGCTTGGAGCCCTCTCTTGAGAAGGGCTCTGGCAGCACAGTTGAGGCTTAGTGACAAAGTATCAAGACTGATTATTAACGTATGCTATGGGCAGGGAATAAAAATGAGTGAACCTGGCCGGGTGCAGTGGCTCATGCCTGTAATCCCAGCACTTTGGGAGGCTGAGGTGGGCAGATCACTTGAGGTCAGGAGTTTGAGACCAGCCTGGGCCAACATGGTGAAACCCCGTCTCTACCAAAAGTACAAAAATTAGCCAGGCATTGTGGAATGTGCCTGTAATCCCAGCTACTTGGGAGGCTGAGGCAGAAGAATTGCTTGAACCTGGGAGGTGGAGTTTGCAGTGAGTTGAGATCGTGCTGCTGCACTCCAGCCTGGCAGCCTGGGCAACTCTGTCTCAAAAAAAAAAAAAGAAAAAAGAAAAGAAAAGAATGAGTGAAGAGTGAACCAGATGTTTGCCATTTTTGGTGGAGGAGCGCTAAAAATCCCATGTAGTAATAACTTCTTTCTTTTCTCATAGTGTGAGAACAGGTGCATTTCTACTTTTCTGGGAACCAAAGAACTTAGTGGAAAAACAAAATGATCTTATTTCAGGGAGAGAGGAAAGAATAAGAAATAATCTAAAATAATAATAATAACTAATGTTTGAGAAGCACTCACTATGTTTCAGGCACCACTCTAAGTGCTTTACAACAAGTATCGAATTTTGGCCTCATAACAATCCTATTGTAAGGTAGGAACTGTAGGCATCCTCCTTATGCACACAAAGAAACTGAAACATGCAGACATTAAATTACTTGTCCAAGGTCTTAAAGACAGTAAGAGTGCAACTAGAATTAAACCCTGGTGGTCCAATTCCGGAGTCCACCTGCTTATGCCCCTCACTCCTCAGGATTGCCTGCAGACTAATTGCATCCGGCATCCCCTGAGAGCCTGCTACAAATGCAGGCTTGCAGGACCCACCCAGACCTGCTGAATTGGATCTGCATTTCAGCAAGCTTCCCAAGTGACTCATATTCACAGTGCACTGAGAAGCAACTGCTTGCTAACAGATGTTACTATTATTATTATTATTTCAGACAGGGTCTTGCTCTGTTGCCCAGACTGTGGTGTAGTGGTGCAATCTCTGCTCACTGCAGCCTCCACCGCCAGGGCTTCAGTGATCCTCACACCTCAGCCTCCTGAGGAGCTGAGACTACAAGCATGTGCCACCACACTAGGCTAATTTTTGTATTTTTTTCTAGAGACAAAGTTTTGCCATGTTGCCCAGGCTGGTCTCAAACTCCTGGACTCAAGTGATCCTCCCGCCTTGGCCTCCCAAAGTGATGGATTACAGACATAAGCCACTGTACCTGGCCTATTTCTTTTTTTTTTAATTTAATTTTTTTTTTTTTTTTTGAGACAGAGTCTAGCTCTATCGCCCAGGCTGGAGTGCAATGGCGCAATCTCGGCTCACAGCAACCTCCGCCTCCCGGGTTCAAGCGATTCTCCTGCCTCAGCCTCCTGAGTAGCTGGGATTACAGGCGCGCACCTCCACACCCGGCTAATTTTTCTATTTTTAGTAGATACAAGATTTCTCCATGTTGGTCAGGCTGGTCTCGAACTCCCAACCTCAGGTGATCCGCCCACCTTGACCTCCCAAAGCGCTGGGATTACAGGCGTGAGCCACCGTGCCCAGCCCCTGGCCTATTTCTTATAATCACATGTGAATCTGCAACTATTTCAAAAAAAAAGAAAGTGAAATATTATGTAGGTTTTATTTTTCCTGCTTTTGTTGTTGAGGAAACAGAGCTTTGAAGAAGCTAAATAAGCAGCCCACTTGGTAATTCAACCTATGTATTGAGGCCCCACCTGCTGTGTGTAAGACACTGCTTTCAGCACTGAATTTCCAGCAGCGAACAAATCTTGCCCTCGTTGAGCTATCATTCTAGTGGGTACTCAGTTCAAACCCACATCTGGGTGCCAAGTCCTCTACTGCTCAGAAATATGGTCACAGATTCAGAGAGTAGTAAATAATAAAGCTACACAAGGTTCAAATATTTGCAAAATGTCTATACAAGTATATATGAAAGCATTAACAGTGCTAGGTACACAGTAAGCACTCAATAAAAATTAATCCTCTTCCTTTCTTTCTTGCAGTTGCCTCAGAGCCTGGAAGGAAGCTCATCTCCACTGTGACCCAACTGGATGGAGTCCACATTGGGCCCATTGTGAGTAGTTGTGACCTGAGCTTCATGCCCCTTTGGCGATTAGTCGAAGAGCTGTGATTGAGGGCAATGTTCCAAGGTCTGGAGATGGACCCTTTTAAACCTGACAGTGAGGCCAGGCACGGTGACTCACGCCTGAAATCCCAGCACTTTGGGAGGCCGAGGCGGGCGGATCGCCTGAGGTCAGGAGTTCGAGACCAGCCTGGCCAATATAGTGAAACCCCGTCGCCACTAAAAATACAAAAATAGCCAGGTGTGATGGCAGGTGCCTGTGATCCCAGCTACTCGAGAGGCTGAGGCAGGAGAATCGCTTGAACCTGGGAGGCGAAGGTTGCAGTGAGCCGAGATCGCGCCATTGCACTCCAGCCTGGGAGACAAGAGCAAGACTCTGTCTCAAAAAAAAAAAAAAAAAATACAAAAACTTGCCAGGGAGTCGGTGATGTGTGTTCCTGTGAATGTCAGTTCTTCCCACAGCATGGTTCTGAGAAAGTGCCCTTAAGCAAGACCAAATTTATGGCCAGAAGGACTGCTCAGACCCAGACATCTGAGTGGCATCTAACACTATTCTAAAGATTGACTTTGTCCTCATGCAAGGAATTTTCCTTTAAATACTATAAGAACAATTCAACATGCAATATATTCTTGCTGTCTTTCCTATAAATAAACTTCACTGGGCTGGGACGGGAAATAAAAGCCTTTTTCAACACACTAAAAAATTGTTGCAGATGTTGGATTCAAGGCCAGTCAGAATTTGGCCGCTGCTGTCAGACAGAGAGTGGTTTGAATGAGGAAACTTACCAAGAATGAATGTGTGTTTTCTTCTGTAGGTGGAATACAACAACACCCCAGAGTGAAATTCTTCCAACTGGGATTGCCCTGTTACCCTGTCTCTCTCTTTTTTTCTTTCTTTCTTTTTTTCTTTTCTTTCTTTCTTTTTTTTTTTTTTTTTTTTTTTAATGAGACAGAGTCTCACTCCGTTGCCCAGGCTGGAGTCCAGTGGTGCCATCTCGGCTCACTGCAACCTCCACCTCCTGGTTCAAGCGATTCTCCTGCCTCAGCCTCCAAAGTAGCTGGGATTACAGGTGCATGCCACCACACCCGGCTAATTTTTGTATTTTTAGTAGAGACAGAGTTTCACCATGTTGCCCAAACTGGTCTCGAACTACTGACTGCAAGGAAGGAAGGAAGGAAGGAGGGAGGGAAGGAGGGAAGGAAGGAGGAAGGAAGGACAAGGTTATTGGGTGCCAAGTGTGTGCAGTGTTGAACATTCTCATTTAATGCAGTGTGATCCTATGAAGAAGATTGTCCCATTATGCAGATGAGAAAACAGGGGCTCAGAGAGGGTAGGACATTTGCACGGGCAGTGCAACACTAGGATGCAAACCAGCTGGTCCTACTTCTCATTGAACAATCTTTCAATAATACCACTAAATTCACCCAGAAAAGACCTTTGGAGAATCTCTAAATAAATAATTGCATTTGGCAGGGCGCAGTGGCTCAAGCCTATAATCCCAGCACTTTGGGGCACGATGGCTCAAGTTTGTAATCCCAGCACTTTGAGATGCCGATGTGGGTGGATCATCTGAGATCAGGAGTTCAAGACCAGCCTGACCAACATGGCAAAACCCCATCTCTACTAAAAATACAAAAATTAGCCAGGTGTGGTGGCACACACCTGTATTCCCAGCTGCTCTGGAGGCTAAGGCAGAGAATAGCTTGAACCTGGGAGGCAGGATGCAGTGAGCCAAGATCATACCACTGCACTCCAGTCTGGGTGACAGAGCAATACTTCATCTCAAAAAAAAAAAAAAGAAAAGAAAAAAGAAATTGGCTGGGCGCGGTGGCTCACGCCTGTAATCCCAACATTTTGGGAGGCCAAGGCGGGTGGATCATGAGGTCAGGAGTTCAAGACCAGCCTGGCCAGCATAGTGAAACCCCATCTGTACTAAAAATATAAAAAATTAGCCAGGCGTGGTGGTGGGCGCCTGTAATCCCAGCTACTTGGGAGGCTGAGGCAAGAGAATCACTTGAACCCGGGAGGCGGAGGTTGCAGTGAGCTGAGATCACGCCATTGCACTCCAGTCTGGGCGACAGTGTAAGACTCCATCTCAAAAAAAAAAAAAAAACAAAGAAAGAAAAATGAAAAACAAAAAGAAAAAAATTGTATCTACTTTCTTACAAAACTGCTTCCATTCTGAAGGGAAACGTTTCCTCCTGGTTTCCCATCTTCTCTGCACCACCACATGGAGCTGGAATTTGCTGGGGTTCGAATGTCAGCACCGTGTTTACCAAAGGATGGGAAACCCCTGGCAAAGGAAAGTTGCTGATACGTTGGTATTGGACGGACCTGAGTTCAAACCTGGGTCCTACCTGCTCAAGCCTCTATTTCCTCACCTATATGATGGGGATGACTCCTACTTAGAAAAGTGTGTGTATGCATTAGAACAGCCACATAATCAGTAAAAGTGGGTCCCAGGTCAAAGTCATGTGAGCCCCTACTGCATGTAGCACTGCTGGATTACCCAGCAAGCAGGCTATGTCTGTATTTAGGGCACCGCAATGTACAAAATGATTTTTGAAATAATTTGATATATATAACTAAATGACCAGATTAGTCATCTTGGGTAAAATCAGATCTTGTTTAGACTATTTTATAGTTTAATATCCTTCTAAATTACATATATAAGGAGACATCATCATCTTTCCAGGACATAGAGGCGTTAAAAACTCGAATTCTGCAGGGCACAGTGGCATGTCCCTGTAGTCCCAGCTACTTGGGAGGCTGAGACAGGAGGATCATTTGAGAACAGGAGGTTGAGGCTGCAGTGAGCCATGATGGTGCCCCTGCATTCCAGCCTGGGTGACAGAGACCCTGTCTCTAAAAAAATTAATAATAATAATAAAAGACTGAAAAAAGTGAAGTGCCCTGCTACTTTAGACCAAAAAGAAACCCTCTCCTCCTTAAAGCAGTAAGGGAAATGGGTTTGGGTCCCAAATAAATGAGATTTTAGTACAGACGGGGGAAAAGGAGAGCAAGGATGTGTTTGTTTTTATTTCCAGAGTGGGAGAGAGGCTTTCCAAAGACTAGCAAGCTGATGCCCTATGGCAGTGGGTAATGTCATTTCTAGATCCTTGAGGCTGCTACAAAAGCCACAGTGATGCCCAGTCCAGCTTCCACGTGTCTCCCCTGCCTGCCCCTCCTCTCCCCAGGGACTTTATGTGAATCCTGGGGTTGCACTGTGAGGGGTCTCAATCTAATTAGGGCATTTTTTTTTTTTTTGGAGATGGAGTCTCACTCTGTTGCTCAAGCTGAAGCACGATCTCGGCTTACTGCAACCCCTGCCTCCTGGGTTCAAGCAATTCTCATGCCTCAGCCTCCCAAGTAGCTGGTATTACAAGCATGCATCACCATGTCGGGCTAATTTTTGTGTTTTTAGTGGAGACGTGGTTTCGCCATGTTGCCCAGGCTGGTCTCAAACTCCTGACCTCAGGTGATCCTCCTGCCTTGGCCTCCCAAGGTGCTGGGATTACAGGTGTGAGCCACCACACTTGGCCCATTAGGGCAATTCTTCTTCCTTCTTCCATGTCTCCCTTTCTTCCTTCCTCTATTTCTTCGTTCATCCTTTTGCTCTCTTCTTTCCCTTTTTCCTTCCTTCCTTCCCCCCTCCCTGCCTTCCTCCCTTTCTTCTTTCTTTCCTCCCTCCCTTTTTCCCTCTCTCTCTCCCTCCCTGCCTTCCTTCCTTCTGTCTAGAGCACCATCTGTTTGCCATTTACATTCTAGATGTTGATGTTACAACTGTCAGTAAGACAAGCAAGGTTTCACTCTCATGGAGCTTCTCCTCTAACAGGGAGGTGTTGGGGAAGAGGTGGGGAGAAAGACCGTTAGCCAGGAAACATAATTTAAGTCATGTAAGTTAACATAAAAGAGATCATTCGAAATAGTGAAAAAAGACCGTTTAAAATAATGACAAGTGCCATGAAGAAAATAAAACAGAGCAATGAAATACAGGGTGATGGGTTGTGGCAGCAGAATAGCATCATTCCAGTAGGGTGATCAGGGAGGGCCTCTCTGAGGAGGTGACATTTGAGCTGAGGCCTGAATGATGACAAGGAGACAGCCGTGCCACAATCTAGGGGAAAAAGATTTCCAGGCAGAAAGAATAGCAAGCACAAAGACTCTGGGACAGGAACACAGTCGCCATGATGGAAGGATGGAAGGAAGGCCTGGGTGGCTGGACCATAGGAAATAGGGGTTGGGGGACAAATTCAAGAAAAATCTGGGACAAATTCAAGAAAAATCTGGGAAGTGGTCCGGCTGTGGTAAGGAGCTCTGACTTTATTCTACATGCCAAGGGAAGCCACTTGAGGGAGTTTAGGGATTAGGGTAACATGATTTGAGTTTTTTTTTTTTTTTTTTGAGATGGAGTCTTGCTCTGTCATCTAGGCTGGAGTGCAGTGGTACGATCTTGGCTCACTGCAACCTCCACCTCCTGGGTTCAGGCATTTCTCCTGCCACAGCCTCCGGAGTAGCTGGGACTACAGGCGCCTGCCACCATGCCCGGCTAATTTTTGTATTTTTGGTATAGGCAGGGTTTCACCATATTGGCCAGGCTGGTCTTGAACTCCTGACCTCAAATGATCTGCCCACCTTGGCCTCCCAAAGTGCTGGGATTACAGCCATGAGCCACTGCACCAAGCCTGTGTGAGTTCTTAAAAGAGCTCTCTGATGGCTGTGTGGAGAATAGACTGTCGGTGGGGCACAGATAGATGCCTGAGGCCTTTTACCCTTCTGCAGGGACCTGGCTGAGGCATAATGCTAGTAACAGCTATTCATCTGGAAGGGGGTGTTGCATGACTCAGCATCCAGCCCTTATAAGGAGTTTGGGGGTGTCCTGAGATTTTTTTTTTTTTTTTTTGAGACGGAGTCTCGCTCTGTCACCCAGGCTGGAGTGCAGTGGCACCATCTCGGCTCACTGCAAACTCTGCCTCCCGGGTTCATGCCATTCTCCTGCCTCAGCCTCCTGAGTAGCTGGGACTACAGGTGCCCGCCACCACACCGGGCTCATTTTTTTTCGTATTTTTAGTAGAGACGGGGTTTCACCATGTTAGCCAGGATGGTCTTGATCTCCTGACCTCGTGATGCATCCGCCTCGGCCTCCTAAAGTGCTAGGATTACAGGCGTGAGCCACCACGCCCGGCCAGGGGGGTCCTGAGATTTTTAAATTTTCGTTTCCAAGTCCAAACAGGTATTCTGGAAGAACAAATGGCTCTCCTCCAAGTAGTGACTCAGGGACCCAAGATCCTTCTATCTTGTGCCTCTGCCAGCCTCTGGGGCCCCAGAGTTCATTGCATGACCCTCTTTAGCCAGCAAGCAGATGGAGAAAGAGCATGGAGAAGGCACACGTCCTTCCTCATTATGTGGGCCAGCACACAACACTTTATATTCCATTGGTGAGAACCAGTCACATGGCCTCACTGAATGAAGGCGGGCTAGGAAATGTAGTTCCTGGGTGGGCAGCCACTTCCCATCACCGGCTCTGTGGAAAGAGAACACGGGCCTTTGGTGGCCAGCTGGTCATCTCTGTCAGCAAACCTTCTGGGAGGAATGCGAGGCACCCGGGATGACAACTTGGCTTTTGGCCTGAGGAGAGATGAAAGGTGATCCTTAACCAAAATGGGAAGCTGGGGGAGGAGTAGAATTATCCTTGGGGCAGAACCAAGAGTTCCATTTTGCATGTAGTGTGAGCTGTCTGAGAGACATCTGAAAGGAGACATTGGGAGGGAAACTGGATATATGAAACGGGCACAGAGGTGGGGTCCAGATTAAAGACTTAAATGTGCATTTTCCCCTTCACCCAGTGGCTTCTGATCCTGACAGCTCCTCTTACAGTCATATGGGCCCTTCACTGCCTTTGACCCTGAGTGCACTAATTACACTGGTGTAATTCACTCCTCTATTAGAAAGAATGTTTGTAATTCTCTCACTCACTAAATGATAGCTCTATTACATGCAGCTACTCATTCAACACATAGTTCATTGAGTGTCTACTATGTGCTGGGCACTCATGATTAGCAGGGAAGAAGATCTAGTCTCTGCCTAATGAAGACTGCATTCTAGTAGGAAAAGACAGATAATAAACAAATTAAAAAGCAAATATGGACCGGGCGCGGTGGCTCACGCCTGTAATCCCAGCACTTTGAGAGGCTGAGGCGGGTGGATCACAAGGTCAGGAGATCAAGACCATCCTGGCTAACACGGTGAAACCCCGTCTCTACTAAAATACAAAAAAAAAAAAAAAAAAATTAGCCGGGTGTGGTGGCAGGCGCCTGTCGTCCCAGCTATTCGGGGGGCTGAGGCAGGAGAATTGCCTGAACCCGGGAGGCGGAGCTTGCAGTGAGCCAAAATCACGCCACTGCACTCCAGCCTGGGCAACAGAGCGAGACTCTGTCTCAAAAAAAAAAAAAAAAAAAAAGCAAATGTGACTCAGGCATGGTGGCTCACACCTATAATCCTAGCACTTTGGGAGGCTGAGAAGGGAGGATCACTTGAGCCAGGAGTTCAAGACCAGCTGGGCAACAAAGTGAGACCCTGTCTCTACAAAAAATAATCAGCCAGGCATGGTGGTGCATGCCTGTAGTCCCAGCTACTCTGGAGGCTGCAGCAGGAGGATCACTTGAGCCCAGGAATTTGAGGCTGCAGTGAGTTACGACTGCGCCACTGCATTCCAGCCTGGGTGACAGAGTGAGATCTTGTCTCTGAAAAAAATTTTAAAATTCTTTTAAAAAGTACATATGGGCTGAGGCAGGCAGATCACTTGAGCTCAGGAGTTTGAGACCAGCCTGGGCAACATGACAAAACCCCATCCCTACAAAAAATACAAAAATTAGCCAGGTGTGGTGGCGGGCACCTATAGTCCCAGCTACTTGGGGGTGCTGAGGCGGGAGGATCACTTGAGCTTGGGAGGTGGAGACTGCAGTGAGCTGTGTTCATGTCACTGCACTCCAGCCTGGGTAACAAAGTGATACCTTATTTCAAAAAGGAAACAAAAAAGAAAGTAAATATGTAGTGAATCAGGTGCCCTAGAGAATAATGGAGAAAGTGCCTGGGAAGTCAAGGGTAGGATTAGTAGAAACAGAAAGACTTCTATAATAAGGCAACATTTGAGCAGGAAGGTGAAGGAAGTTGAGGGAGCACGTGTATATAATGAGGGAAGAATGTGATGTGCCAGGTGAGGGCGCAGCAGGTGCACAGGCCCAGAGGTAGGAGAGTACCCAGCATGTTTCCAAACCACGCAGGGGCCCAGCGTGGCTGCAGTGGGGTTGGAATGAGAGATTCAAATGGGGTTAGGGGTTGAGATCAGAGAGGCAGGGGGTGAATAGATCATGCAGTAGCCAAAGCAAAGGGGTTTTCTCCAACACCTTCATGTAACTGGAGAAGGGAGAAAAACAAACCTATTTCCTCGTGCAGAAATCTCTCCAAAGAGAGCAATGTACAATATCAGGAACTTCCTGTGTAGTTTCCAATGAAACACTTTCAAAGTGGAGGATTTGCAGCCCAAATAAGAAAGGGTAACCATCTCATAATGTGGAGTACAGAATACACAATCTCTCCTCGTGCAGCAGTTTTCTTCACAGTTAATTGCAGCCACATGTGCCCATGGAAAGGAAGCATTTTTAGCAAGTACTATCAGAGACCTGGGCAGGCGCTTCCCATCCCTCATGCTCAGAGCAAAACCAATCATGTGATTAGCTCAGGAGGATGGGAATGTAACAGTGCTATAATGATAAATACTCTGTTTTCTGAATTTCAATTCCAAAATCTGAGCAAGATGCCTTTTATTAGCTTGTTTTGATAAATGTCAGAAGCAGCAGGTTTAAATCAAGGAAGACACAGTTTCTCATGGTTTCTGTTAGGTTACCTTGGGCAGTTCCTCCTGATAGGCCCACTGTAGTGAGGGTCATGAAACAAAAATACCAAGGATGGCGTCTGGGTCTTTTATCGCTGCTCTTGATCACAGCGGGCCTCAGTGCACCCTGCTTCAGCAATTACCACAAACGCGTGGGCAGGACTTCAGAGTGGCTGCTCGCCAGTTTATCTCATTTAATGCTGGCATCCCTGGAACTGGTCCCATTTTCTGTTCTATACAAGAGGGTATAGAGTGAATATTGGTGTGGGTTTGGCTCCCAAGCGTCTGGCCACTCTTCCTATTTAGGGGAAATTCTTCTGTAGACTTGGTCTACAGAAGCCAAAGGGAGCTGGATAATCCCTCCCTGGGGCTAAGACACAGGCTCAGCCAACTGGATGCACCTGCCCAGGACCAGAACTCTTCAGGGGATGATTCGAAGGCTTGGTGGTGGCAACATCAAGAGTCCAGGAATGGCAGTGCCCAGGCGCAGTGCAGGGAGAGTCAGGAGTCCGTCTGCACCAGATGGCTCCCGGGGCAGCCCTGGCCACCTTCTCTAGCTCCTGACCACTTTCTCAGGCTGATTCTCCAGCCTTCCCATCTGTTCTTCAGCCACCCAACACCCAGCCAGTGGGCTCCGTTTCTGCTTACCTTAACCAGAGACCACTCCTGTTGTCTATAACCCAGAACCCTGGCTTAATCTTAAGTAATTTCCAGACACCCACCCCCACCTGCCCCCCGCATTAAAGAACAGAAATTCCTGTTGGCTTACATTATTATTATTATTATTATTATTATTATTATTATCATCATCATTATTATTTTGAGACAGAGTTTCACTCTTCTTGCCCAGGCTGGAGTGCAATGGCACGATCTCGGCTCACTGCATCCTCCGCCTCCCAGGTTCAAGCGATTCTCCTTCCTCAGCCTCCAGAGTAGCTGGGATTACAGGCACCCACCACCACGCCCAGCTAATTTTGTATTTTTAGTAGAGATGGGGTTTCTCCATGTTGGTCAGGTTGGTCTCGAACTCCTGACCTCAGGTGATCCGCCCGCCTCGGCCTCCCAAAGTGCTGGGATTACAGGTGTGAGCCACCATGCCCAGCCAGCTTACATTATTTTTGTTATCATGTAACTCAAATATGTATATCATCAAACTAAATATAAACTCCTTAGAGGCTTGTAGCTTTTAAGCAGCTATAAAACACAAACACATTTGCAGGCAAAACACAAGCAATACACAAGCAAAGTTGAAATTAACAATATTAACTTGACATGACAGATGATGCGATTTTGTGAAACTAAATAGCTGTTCCAAATGGAGATATGGAGCTGACTGGTCGCTGGGCTCCTGTGGTTTTCTTATTGCCATGGGCCATTTGACAACGTAACTCTTCCACTTTTCTTCTCCATTCAAACCACTGTGCACACTTCATTCACACCACACGTTACTCACAAATGAAAACTGCTGCTGCTCTTATGTCATTTAGCTAGGACAATTAAAATTGTTCCAGGTGGCCCCAATGCCACTGTAAACACAAAGGCAAAAGCAGAGCTTGAAATTAGATGAAAAGGTCGTTCAGATGAGCCACGACTTGAACATGTCCATTTTTAAAAGAACATCAAAAATATTAACTTTTTAAACATCTCATAGAAAACCATAAATTCCTAAGAGTACATTTGTAAACTCCAGTTTCAGAAATCATGAGAAAGTAATTAGGAGCATAAGCCATGGAGTTAAAAAAAGAAAATCCTGGTTTTGAATCCCAACTCAACCCCTTTGCTCGTCTTAGAACCTTGAACAAGTTATTGAGTATCTCTGAGCCTTAATTTTCTTACCTGTGAAATGGAACAATAATACCCATCTTTTAGGAAAGTTGTATTAAACAAGATGATGTGTGTAACTGGTCAATACGTGGTGCTAGTTATTGTTCCCGATGTCCTATTCAACTTTCAAATTGGCTAATGTTTTTGCCTGGTTCATACAGCCAGCTGGCCACAGAGACAGCGCTGGAACCAGAGCTCTAAGCCCTGGCCCTTAGGAGTACCCACCGACCTTTTAGGGCTGTGCTCAGAGGGAGTTGCTGTATCCGAGGGGTTTATACTCTGTAGAGAATCACTCCATTCCTGGGTAATTCTGTGGATGATCCTCCCCAAAAAATGAATCCCACTTTCCCCCTACTTGACAACTTCTGTCCATCCCCTATTCCTCATACCTGTGGTTCTCACAGTGGGGTTTCCTGACCAGCAGGAGACATGGCAGAAACGCAAATGCAGATTCTCAGGCCTCGTCCCACACATACTCAGTGGGTGGTGGCACCCAGCAGCCTGTGTTTCGGCAAGCCCCCGCTTGACCCTGACACAGGCTGAAGTTTGAGAATTACTGCATTCTAGGACCAAGTCCAAGTTCTTAGCACAGCATCCAATGCTGCCTGTTCTGGGCCCAGCCCACCTTTTGGCCCCTTCACCCATCACTCCTGAAAGCACCTTCCACTCCAGCGACATTAGACTCTACTCTCTCATGTCTCCAACATGACAAGCCCTTTTGTGCCTCTATGCTTTGGTGTATGCAGGGCAGTTCCCTCTACTGGGCATTTCTTCAAAAGGTCTCCTTCTCTTTGAACCCTTCCCTGATTGCTTAAGGCTGAATCTGTGGCTCTCCAACTTTTCTGTCACCTTCTATTACTACCACAGTTACCAGGCCGTACTGTCACCAGAGTTACATTCTTGCCTCCTCCCCTAGATGATAAGGTCCTTGTGTTTGCAGCAGCTAGTGACCAATCCATATCCACTCTCCCCTTGCCCTAATCAGAGAATCTGGATTTCCCAGCTCCCTTGCAGACAAGAGTAGTCAAATGACTAAGTTCTGGGCAATGAGATGTGAGCAGAAGCTGATGGCTCCAGCTCCCAGGGGCTGGCTCTTCCCTCCTGCCTCCTTACAGTGAGTGGACATGCCGTGGCCATCTTGCAACCATGCAGTGAACTTAAGGATAGAAGATGCGTTAAGGGCTGGGTGCGGTGGCTCACTCCTATAATCCCAGCTACTCGGGTGGCCGAGGAGGGAGAATTGCTTGGACCCGGGAGGTGGAGGTTGCAGTGAGCCAAGACAACACCACTGCACTACTGCACTCCAGCCTGGGCAACAGAACAAGACTCCATCTCAAAAAAAAAAAAAAAAGAGACATGTTAAGGATGGAGCAAAAAGATGAGTGAGGATACTGGATATTCAGGATGTTGTATGCTCACTGCACCAACTCTGGACCTTTATCCCCAGACTACAGGTTCCCACAGACTCAAACAAATTCCTTTCTTATTGGAGCCATTGTTTTTTTCCCCCAGCTTCTAACAATGCAGTCTCAGGGGCAAGACTGTGTTTTATTCACTGCAGAATCCAGTGCCTGGCACAGAGCCTGACTCACAGCAGATGCTTCACGCATGTTTTTGGAAGGAAGGAAAGAATGAACCCTTCCTTATTATTTCTGCCACAAGAGGAATCAGAGCTCATGTATTGGGCCTAAAATTACTTTCTTGGAGACTCTGGAAAACCACATAAGGCAAAAAACAAAACAAAACACCCCAGATCTTTTACATTTTATTTTAAACTAAAATGTCATAGTTTTAACTTAAACCAGAATAATATTATCCCACCATTGGACAGAAAATAGGTGTTAAGTGAAGACGCGTGTCATTACTGCTGCAAATCCCTCAATAGTTGCTCACAGCCCTTAAAATAAAGTCCCAAATCCCTAGTGTTTTCTGGCTTCTCACTGCTTTTTCTTTCTTTTTTTAAGTGGATATAATTGCAGATTCATAGGTGGTTATAACAGATGATACAGACGGGTCCCATGTATCCTCTGTACCATTTGCCCCAGTGGAAACATCTTGCACAACTCTGGTACAACATCACAAGCAGGATATTGCCATTGACATAATCCACCGATCTTGGTTTTCCCCAGTTTTACTTGAATTCATGTATGTGTATATGCATATTTGTGCATGTGTGTGTCCTAGTCCTTTTATGCTGCTATGACAAAATACCTTAGACTGGTAATTTCTTTTTCTTCTTCTTCTTTTTTGAGATGGAGTTTTGTTCTTGTTGCCCAGGCTAGAGTGCAATGGTGTGATCTTGGCTCACCGCAACCTCCGCCTCCTGGGTTCAAGCCTCCCGACTAGCTGGGATTAGGGGCGCCCACCACTGCGCCTGGCAAATTTTTGTATTTTTAGTAGAGACGGGGTTGCACCATGTTGGCCAGGCTGGTCTCGAACTCCTGACCTCAGGTGATCTGCCCGCCTTGGCCTTCCAAAGTGCTGGGATTACAGGCGTGAGCCACTGTGCCCAGCCTGACTGGTAATTTCTAAGGAACAGAAATTCATTTCTTACCGTTCTGGAGGCTGAAGTCAAATATCAGGGCTCCAGGCTGGGCGTGGTGGCTCACGCCTGTAATCCCAGCACTTTGGGAGGCTGAGGTGGATGGATCATGAGGTCAGGAGTTCGAGACCAACCTGGCCAACATGGTGAAACCCCGTCTCTACTAAAAATACAAAAATTAGCCAGGCGTGGTGGCACATGCCTATAATCTCAGCTACTCGGGAGGCTGAGGCAGGAGAATAGCTTGAACCTGGGAGGCAGAGGTTGCAGTGAGCCGAGATCACACCATTGCACTCCAGCCTGGGACAGAGCGAGACTCCGTCTCAAAAAAAAAAAAAAAAAAACAAAAAACCAGGGCTCTGGCACCGGTGTCTGGTGTGGGCTAGTTTCCAAGATGGTGCCCTGTTGCTCCGTCCCCACACAGCAGAAGGTGGAAGGACAAGAGAGCTGAATTCACTCCTTTAAGCACGACCACAAGGGCACTGAATCCCATTCGTGAAAGTGGACTCCTCATGACTCAGTCACCTCCTAAAGTCCCCACCTCTTAATACCATCACCTTGGGGACTAAGTTATCCCCTTATCCTCAGAGGATACATCCCAAGACCCCCAGAGGATGCCTGAAACCGTGGCGATCAGAACACATTTCTCTTCATGTCTTCCACCCACTAACTAAGCACTTATCATTCACTGTGGCCATAACTTTTGCGGTTTGAAGTGCAACAGCAAAACCAGCACAAATTTCTTTTTCCTTGTCCCCAATTTCATGGGGAGAAAATTTGTTTTTACCATAGATCTTGGCAACTTCAGCATATGATTTTTTTGTTCTTTCTTTCTTATGTTGGGAACTTTCACCTTGTCACTTAAGTGGCTTCTCTTTGGACTATCCCAATTGCCAGCATCACTACTCTGGTGCTTAAGGTCGTTATTAAGTAAAATAAGGGTTACTTGAACACAAGCACTGAGATACCTGACAGTCAATCTGATAACCCAGATGGCTACTAGATGACTAACGGGCAGGGAGCGTCTGCAGCATGGATATGCTGGACAAAGAGACTATTCACGTCCTGAGCAGAATGGCACAAAATTCCATCATGCTGCTCACAACAGCAATTGGTTTAAAGGGTATGGGATTTTCCATTTAACACTGACCTTGGCAAATAAATAAGGGGGTCTACCCATATGAATTTTAGAGGAACACACACATTTAGACCATAAGAGTGCATGTGTGTATTTAGTTCATGTGAGTAGGCCCATATGTCCAATTCCACAGTCAAGACTCAGAATGTTTCCATCACCACAAAAATCCCTTGGGGTGTTCCTTTGTAACCCCACTCCCCTCCCCTCCCACTGTGCCCTCTCTCCTCATCCCAGACCCCTGACGACCACCAATCTGTTTTCCATTCCTAAATCGTTGCCATTTCAAAATGTTATATGAGTGGAATCATACAGTATGCAACCTTATAGGACTGGCTTCTTTAGCTTGGCCTAATCCCAGTTGTTACAGGCATCAGTAGGCCTTTCCTTTTATCGCGGAGGAATCCTCCATGGGATGGAAGGACCACAGTTTGTTTAACCACTCACGTGCTCACAGACACCGGCACCATTTCCACTTGCTGGCTGCTGCAAATCAAGCTGCTATGAACATTTGCGTATAAGCTTCTATGTGAACATGCCCATTGCTTGCTTTTTTTTTTTTTTTTCCTGAGACAGGGTCTTGCCCTGTTATGCTGGAGGGCAGAGGCATGATCATAGTTCACTGCAGCCTTTAACTCCTGGACTGAAGCAATCATCCTACCTCAGCCTCCTGAATAGCGGGGACTACAGGTGTGCACCACCACACCTGGCTAATTAAAACAATTTTTTTTTTTTTGGTAGAGACAGGGGTCTCGCCATGTTGTCCAGGCTGGTCTCGAACTCCAGGACTCAAATGATCTTCCTGCCTTGGCCTCCCAAAGTGCTGGGATTGCAGGCATGAGTCACTGTGCTCAGCGACCCAGTGCTTTTTGAACCCCTTCCTATGACTGGGGAGCTCTCTCCCTTATAAATGCTGCCTACTAAAGACTAAAGCCAGAAAAACTCGTTTTCCCAACTTCCCTTACATCTGGGGAGTGTAGGCCCCCCCAACCAGACACAGCCACGCAAGATTTTACGCAGAAGTGAGCAGTGTGAGGAAGCAGGCACTCCAAAGAATCCATCTGAAGACAAGGATGAGAGCAGAGGCCACCAAAAACTTTTGGAGATCAGCAATAATGGAGGTTTGCGTGTCCATGTCGCTGAAGCCAGTGAGCTTCGGGGTCTATACCAGCAGAGTGGTGGCAGTGGAGTCTTTGCTGAAAGTCCTGTGGGGTGGTTTGGGCATTGTTTCTGGTCCCATGGTCCTCCAAACCCCATTCTCTGGCCCTTTCAGAGATGTAAACTACCTAATAATCTTTTTTTTTTTTTAAGAGGAAGTCTCGCTCTGTTGCCCAGGCTGGAGTGCAGTCGCACAATCTTAGCTCACTACAACCTCTGCCTCCAGGGTTCAAATGATTCTTGTGCCTCAGCCTCCCAATTAGCTGGGATTATAGGCACCCACCACCATGCCGGGTCAATTTTTGTATTTTTAGCAGAGACGGTGTTTCACCATGTTGGCCAGGCTGGTCTCGAACTCCTGACATCAAGTGATCCACCCGCCTCGACCTCTCAAAGTACTGGGATTACAGGTGTGAGCCACCCTGCCTGGCCCCTAATAATCTTCTGTAAATTTATTTTCTGCCTATATAAGCTGGAGTGGATTCTGTTGTTCACAACTGAGAGCTCTAACCAGCCTCCCTCCATCGCCTCACTTCTGGCCACTCTTACCCTCAGTGCTCCCACTATACAGCACCACTTTCAGTTTCCCGGAGGTACCTTAGGGCATCAGGTGCTTCCCGTGGCACAGTGGAGCCTCTTCACTTACCTGCCTCCCTCATGGAACTGCAGACCTAGTATCCCCAGCCTCTGTCACCCTTCCATTGCCCTCAGTATATGCTCAATCCATGCCCAAATGAACCAATCGCTCATCTTTATCACTGATGAGATAAGAACAAGCCAGTACAACCATAGCCAGTGCTATTATGGTTGCCTTCTCACTCTGCGCTACAGTCCCCTCATCTATAAATGGAGTAACACTTAAAATTTTTTATTTTTTATTTTTTGAGATGGAGTTTTTGCTCTATTGCCCAGGTTGGAGTGCAATGGTGCGATCTCGGCTCACTGCAACCTCCCCCTCCTGGGTTCAAGCGATTCTCCTGCTTCAGCCTCTCAAATAACTGGGATTATAGGTGCCCGCCACCATGCCCAGCTAATTTTTGTATTTTTAGTAGAGATGGGATTTCCCCATGTTGGCCAAGCTGGTCTCGAACTCCTGATCTCAGGTGATCCACCCATCTCGGCCTCCCAAAGAGCTAGGATTACGGGCATGAGCCACCATGCCCGGCCAAGAATAACACTTCCAAGAGAAGCACGGTTTAAAAGTTAGTGGCAGCCGGGCACAGTGGCTCACACCTGTAATCCCTGCACTTTGTGGGGGCCAAGGCTGGTGGATCACAGGATATCAGGACTTTGAGACCAGCCTGGCCAACATGGTGAAACCCCATTTCTACTAAAAAAAGAAAAATTAGCCAGGCATGGTGGCACGCACCTGTAACCGCAGCTACTCAGGAGGTTAAGGTATGAGATTCACTTGAACCCAGGAGGTGGAGGTTGCAGTGAGCTGAGATCCTGCCACTGCACTCCAGGCTAGGCGACAGAGCAAGACTTTGTCTCAGAAAGAAAAGAAAAGAAACAGAAATAAAAGGGAAACAGAAAATAGGTTGGGCATGGTGGCTCACGCCTGTAATCCCAACACTTCAGGAGGCCAAGGCAAGAGGATTCCTTGAGCCCAGAAGTTCAAGACCAGACTGAGCAACACTGCAAGACCTCATCTCTACAGGTAATTTTTTTTTTTGAGATGGAGTCTTGCTCTGTTGCCCAGGCTGGAGTATAGTGGTGCGATCTCGACTCACTGCAACCTCCACCTCCCAGGTTCAAGCGATTCTCCCGCCTCAGCCGCCTGAGTACCTGGGATTACAGGTGCCCACCACCACGCTCGGTTAATTTTGTATTTTTAGTAGAGACGGGGTTGCACCATGTTGGCCAGTCTGGTCTCCAACTCCTGAACTCAGGTGATCTGCCCGCCTCAGCCTGCCAAAGTGCTGGGATTACAGGCATGAGCCACCACACCCGGCCTACAAATAATTTTTTAAAATTAGCCAGGTGTGATGGTGCACACCTGTAGTCCCAGCTGGGGGAGGCTGAGGCTAGAGGATCACTTGAGCACAGGAGGTCTAGGGTGCAGTGAGCCGTGATCATGCCACTGCACTCCAACTTGGACAACAGAGTGAGACCCTGTCTCAAAAAATAAATCAATAAAAGGGGAACTCAAAGAGATATTAGTATATCCATGCTCATAGAAGCATTATTCACAATAGCCAAAAGGTGGAAGCAAAGCAAATGCGCATTGATAAATGAATGGATAAAAAAACTGATCTATGCATACCACGGAATATTATTCTATCTTAAAAAGGAAGTGAATTCTGACACATGCTACAACATGGATGAATTTTGAGGACATTATGCTAAGTGAAATAAACTAGTCACAAAAAAACCAAATATGGTATATTTCCACATCTATGAGGTACCTAGAGTAGTCAAATTCATAGAGACAGAAAGTAGAATAGCGGTTGCCAGGAGCTGTGGGAAGAGGAAATGGGAAGTTATCATTTAATGGGTACAGAGTTTCAGATGTGCAAGATGAAGAAAGATCTGTGGATACATGGTGGTGATACGGGCATAGCTGTGTGAATGTATTTAACGCCACTGAACTGTACACTGAAAAATGATCAAGATGCTAAATTTGAAGTTATACCTATTTTATCAGAATTTTTTAAACATTAGTGGTAAACTACACTTCATATTCACTGAAATGGCTAAAAGTAAAAAAGCCTGACAATACCAAGTGTTGACAAAGATCTGAAGAAACTGGAACTCTCATATACCGTTTGGCACTTTTTATAAACATTTAAAAATTTAGGCCGGGCGTGGTGGCTCACACCTGTAATCCCAGCACTTCGGGAGGCCAAGGCAGGTGGATCACGAGGTCAGGAGATCGAGACCATCCCGGCTAACACAGTGAAACCCCGTCTCTACTAAAAATACAAAAAAGTTAGTCGGGAGTGGTGGCGGGCGCCTGTAGTCCCAGCTACGCTGAAGGCTGAGGCAGGAGAATGGCGTGAACCCAGGAGGCGGAGCCGAGATCACACCACTGCACTCCAGCCTGGGCGACAGAGTGAGACTCTCTCTCAAAAAAAAAAAAAAAAAAAAAAAAAAAAGAATTTAAACATGCACTTACCATATGACGCCAGAAGTGTACAGTGAGCTGTTTACCCAAGAGAAATGTAATGTTACTAGAAGACTTGTGCACAAATGTCAGAGCGGCTTTACCAATAAGAGCCAGAAGCTGAAAATAAGTTAAATGTCCATCAACAGAGGGACATCAAGAGATAAACAAATTGGGGAATATTCCTACGATGAAATACTACTGAGCAATAAAAGAACTACTGATACACACAACATGGGGGAATCTCAGAAACACTATGCTGGGGAAAAAAAAACATATATCAGAGGCTATATATTCTAGGATTGCTCTTTATTTATTTATTTATTTTTAAGGCAGAGTCTCTCTCTATTGCCCATGTTGGAGTGCAGTGGTACAATCACAGCTCACTGCAGCCTCAAATGATCCTCCTGCCTCAGCCTCCCGAGTAGCTGGGACTACAGGTGCACACCACCATGCCCAGCTAATTTTTTGTATTTTTTGTAGAGACAGGGTCTCAGTATGTTGCCTAGGCTCCTCTCGAACCCCTGGGCTCAAGTGATCCTCCTGCCTCGACCTCCCAATGCACTGGGATTACAGGCATGAGCCACTGTGCCAGGCCCATGCTGTATGATTCCATCTATATCTAGAAATTCTAGAAAAGACAAATCTAATCTGTGGTGATAGATATTAGATCAGTGGTTACCTGGAATAGGGCTTAGGAGAGAAAGACTACAAAGACGTGTGGTAGAACTTTATTTATTTATAAGACGGAGCCTCCCTCTGTCGCCCAGGCTGGAGTGCGGTGGTGTAATCTCTGCTCACTGTAGCCTCTGCCTCTCAGGTCCCAGCAATTCTCCTGCCTCAGCCTCCCGAGTAGCTGGGACTACAGGCGCACGCCACCATGCCTGGCTAATTTTTGTATTTTTAGTAGAGACGGGGTTTCGCCATGTTGGCCAGCTGGTCTCCAACTCCTGAACTCAGATGGTCCACCCGCCTTGGCCTCCCAAAGTGCTGGGATTACAGGCATGAGCCACCATGCCCGGCCAGTGTGATGGAACTTTCTAGACTGGTAGAAATAATTTATATGTTGATTGGTGGTTACATAGGTATATGTGATTGTCAAAAGTCTTTGAACTGCACACTTAAAATATATCTAAATTATACTTCAAAGATGGGGCACGGTGACTCACACCTGTAATCCCAGAACTTCAGGAGGCCGAGGTGGGATGATCGCTTGAGCCCAGGAGTTCAAGACCCCTGGGCAATATAGCGAGACTCCATCCCTACAAAAAATTCCAAAAAACTAGCTGGGTATGGTGGTGTGCGCCTGTAGTCCCAGCTACTCAGGAGGCTGTGGGAGGACTGCCTGAGCCCAGGAGGTTGAGGCTGCAGTGTGCTATTATTGTGCCACTGTACTCCAGCCTAGGTGACAGAATGAGACCCTGTCTCAAAAAAATTAAAAAATAAAAAATAAGTTATACTTCAATAAAGTTGAAAAAATATTAGTGGGATGCAGATGAGAAGAGTCTATTCAAGTCTATTCAATATTTACTATTTATTTATTTATTTTTTGAGACAGGGTCTTGCTCTATCCCCTAGGCTGGGGTGCAGTGGTTCAATCTCAGCTCACTGCAACCTCTGCCTCCTGGCCTCAAGAGATCCTCCCACCTCAGCCTCCCGAGTAGCTGGGACTACAGGCGCACACCACTATGCCTGGCTAATTTTTGTATTTTTTGTAGAGATAAGGTTTCTCTATG
Organism: Gorilla gorilla gorilla; assembly: GCF_029281585.2. Classification (NCBI taxonomy): domain Eukaryota; kingdom Metazoa; phylum Chordata; class Mammalia; order Primates; family Hominidae; genus Gorilla; species Gorilla gorilla. The sequence goes on from NC_086017.1 coordinate 21,575,831, forward strand.
TTGTCCAGGCTGGTCTCAAACTCCTGGACTCAAGCAATCCACCTGCCTTAGCCTCCCAAAGTGTTGGGATTACAGGCGGGAGCCACCACGCCCAGCCTCTATTCAGTATTTATGAATCAAACACGAGTATCTCCCTCTTCAGCCTCAAAGTAATTCACATGTCTCATATTAATGTTATTAATATTTTCTATACTCTTTTATTTATTTATTTATTTATTTTTTGAGATGGAGTCTCACTCTATCACCCAGGCTGGGGTGCAGTGGCGTGATCTCGGCTCACTGCAACCTCTGCCTCCCAGGTTCAAACAATTCTCATGCTTCAGCCTCCGAGTAGCTGGAACTACAGGCGGCTGCCACCACGTCTGGCTTTTTTTTTTTTTTTTTTTTTGTATTTTTAGTACAGTGCAGTGGTGTAATCCCTCCTACCTCACCCTCCCAAGTAGCTGGGACCACAGGCATACACCACCACGGCTGGCTCTTTTATTTTTAGTAGAGAGGGGGGGTTTCACCACGTTGCCCAGGCTGGTCTCAAATTCCTGACTTCAAGTGATCTGCCCCCCTCAGCCTCCCAAAGTGCTGGAATTACAGGCGTGAGCCACTGCACCTGGCCTGTTTTTTGTACTCTTAAATGCAGCAGTGAAATAACAGAGAAAGAAAAGGAACAGAAACTGACATTTTTGAGAGCTTTACTTTCTGTAGGCGCTATCAGAGGGGTCATGTGGATGGTGTGGTGGAGAATGTGAGATTTGTATCTGTGACAATGAGAGCCTGGAGGTCCCAGGGGGTCCTGCTTGGAACTTTCCCATGTGCTATCATTTAACCCTCAACACCCTAGGAAGTAGTTGGTTTTTTTTTTTTTTTTTTTTTGAGATGGAATCTCACTCTGTCACCCAGGCTGGAGTGCAGTGGTGCCATCTTGGCTCACTGCAACCTCTGCCTCCTGGGTTCAAGTGATTCTCCTGCCTCAGCCTCTCAAATAGCTGGGATTACAGGCATGCACCACCATGCCTGGCTAATTTTTGTATTTTTAGTAGAGATGGGGTTTTGCTATGTTGGCCAGGCTGGTCTCGAACTCCTGACCTCAAGTGATCTGCCCACCTTGGCCTACCAAAGTGCTGGGATTACAGGCATGAGCCACTGCGCCCTGCTAGAAATGGATTTTTATTGCACTCATGTTTACAGTTGAGCAAAGAGGCTCGGATTTGTTAAATTACTTCCTTGTCACATAGCCAGTAAGTGATGGAACCAGGACTTGAACCTGAAGGTGTCTCTAGAGTCCATAATCTTTTGACTACAAAACTGGACACTGGAATCTTGTATTCATAATCCTTGGGTCCTGGCCACCAAAGCCTGTTTCCTGTGCTTTACAGTGATCAGGGTCCCCAGGAGAGCCCCCGAATTCTGTGCAACGCCAACCTACATGAGTAAGACATGGGGAAGCCAGTCCATTGTTTAGTACTAGAGTTGCTCAGTCTCTGTTGACTGACCTTTCTTTCTGTTCTCTTTCTTTCCTTATTTATTTAGTTGTGTTCAACACAAATCAATTCCATACCATGAAGTTACCATGAATCAGAGCATAAATACACAAACACAACGTGCAATGAGAAACAGATGCAGGACACCCAGATATGAAGCGGAAGGGAGGGCTCATTCACACCCACAGTGCCTGGAGATCCGCTGGGTCTGCTTGTTCGCATGTTGGCTTCTAGGGATGGCAGAGCTGGCTTTGGTTAATGAGACCCACTGTGGCCATTTGGATACCGGAAATCTCTGCATGCATGTGTACTCATGTGAACCAAAGGCTTCATGGAGTGTCTATTTCTTTTTCTTTCTTTTTTTTTTTTTTTTTTGACGGAGTCTTGTTCTGTTGCCCAGGCTGGAGTGCAGTGGCACGATCTGGGCTCACTGCAAGCTCTGCCTCTCGGTTCATGCTATTCTCCTGCCTCAGCCTCCCGAGTAGCTGGGACTACAGGCGCCTGCCACCACGCCCGGCTAATTTTTTGTATTTTTAGTAGAGATGGGGTTTCACTGTGTTAGCCAGGATGGTCTCGATCTCCTGACCTCGTGATCCGCCTGCCTCGGCCTCCCCAAGTGCTGGGATTACAGGTGTGAGCCACTGCGCCCGGTCGGGAGTGTCTATTTCTAAGAAGGTTTCTCTGGACTGGGGCCACTGTGAGATTAACTTTACAGAATTGAGCCTACTTTAGGCTCAAGACTAACCCTCTACAGTAACCCTCAGGTTCTAACCATTGAGGGACAGGGCCTTACTCTGTTGCCAAGGCTGAAGTGCAATGGTGTGATCATGGCTCACTGACTGTAGCCTCGAACTCCTGGGCTTAAGGGATCCTCCTGCCTAAGCTTCTTGAGTAGCAGGGACTACAGGCGCATACCACCATGTGCGGCTAATTTTTACATTTTTTTTGTGGAGATAGGGCCTCACTATGTTGCCCAGGATGGTCTTGAATTCCTGGGCTCAAGCAATTCTCCTGCCTCAGCCTCCCCAAACTCTGGGATTACAGGTGTGAGCCACTGCGCCCAGCTTCCTCTGAAATATTGACTGCTACTGACAGATCTGGAGAATACTGACATCATTCTGGTGGCTGAAGTCTTGTGGCTTGGATTCACATCCTAGCTCAATAAAATCTGTATGAGAGCCTGGGTATCCACAAGCTAAAGTCCAGTCTATCCTCAACTCACCAGGTGCACAGGCTGACAACAGTTTTATTGGTCAGGACTCTTTTTCATTCATAAGGAGAATTTATTGATGCATGGAACTGGCGTGTTCAGAGGGAACCTGCTCTAGATGGGGCTCGCTCCTGTCCCCAGGCCTCCATCCCTCTCTCCTTCTCTCTCCCTTCTGGAGGGCTTTATCTGGCAGTGCCAGGCTGGATAATGTCTAGCCTGGACAATATGCCATCGTCCAGGGAGCACAATGTCAACCACAGGTCCAGGGTGCACACTCTCATCCCACAATGCCCGGAGGAAGAGGAAGAGTCCTTTCCAGAAGCTTACAGATGATACTTTTTTTTTTTTTTTTTTTTGACACAGAGTCTCACTCTATTGCCCAGGCTGGAGCGCAGTGGCGTGATCTCAAATCACTGCAACCTCCGCCTCCCGGGTTCAAGCAATTCTCCTGCCTCAGCCTCCTGAGTAGCTGGGATTACAGGCATGTGCCACCACACCTGGCTAATTTTTGTATTTTCAGTAGAGATCGGGTTTCACCATGTTGGCCAGTCTGCTCTCGAACTCCCGACCTCAAGTGATCTGCCCGCCTCGGCCTCCCAAAGAGCTGGGATTACAGGCATGAACCACCGCGCCTGGCCAAGACTTTTCCTTATGAGCCCAAGCAGCATCTTCTTGGACATCCTTAGCTCTGATTTGGCCCCACGAATAGCACTGAGCCAAATGCCTTGGGAGGTAACCCTGATGTTGTGTCCAGTCAGAGCCTGCCGTGCTGGGGCCAGGCCTACCGAACCTCATGGTTGAGAATGATAGAGAATGAATCTCTCTGAGGACAACCAGGGCACTGTTGGCAGAAGACGGGGCCAACCCTGGAGGGCCACCAGCGTATTTCCTCCAGAGCTGCATCCTCCTTACCTTGAACTGACTGGCTTACCCCCGAAGTGTGTCAAGTCTGGACATTGCTCAGGCCTTAGATTGTGAAACTCCCTGCTGCATTTGCCACTGCTGATCCTTCTTGAAATTCTCTACTTTAATGGTTCTTGACCCTGTCTGTCTTCTGACTACGTTAATGTGGAGAATTTTGCACTTATCGATAGCCAGGGGGTTCAGATATGATGGGTATGAGACTGGGGTAGGGTTCAGGTGTCTGTTTGCTTACAGAGAGTCCTGGGTGACTTTGATGCAAGTAGCTCCAACTAGGAACCACTAGGCTTCAGTGGCATCACCCTCTCCTGGTCCACTGTGCAGGTATTTACTGAGTATGTGAGGGACACTCAGGCAGGTGCTGAGCATCAGAGATGAACAAAACAAGGTCATTGTGTGTCCAGAGTTTGTTCCTTCCGGTGGGTGTGTGGTCTCGCAGACTTCAAGAATGAAGCTGCAGACCTTCGCGGTGAGTGTTACAGCTCTTAAAGGTGGTGTGTCCGGAGTTTCTTCCTTCCAGTAGGTTCGTGGTCTTGCTGACTTCAAGAATGAAGCCATGGACCTCCGCGGTGAGTGTTACAGCTCTCAAAGGTGACACGGGCCCAAAGAGTGAGCAGCAGCAAGATTTATTGTGAAGAGCGAAAGAACAAAGCTTCCACAGCATGGAAGGGGACTTGAGTGGGTTGCTGCTGCTGGTGGGGGGTGGCCAGCTTTTATTCCTTTATTTGTCCCTGCCCACATCCTGCTGGTTGGTCCATTTTACAGAATGCTGATTGGTCCATTTTACAAACCTCTAGCTAGCCACTGAGCACTGATTGGTGCGTTTTACAATCCTAGCTACAGAGTGCTGATTAGGGCATTTTACAATCCTCTTGTAAGACAGAAAAGTTCTCCAAGTCCCCACTCGACCCAGGAAGTCCAGCTGGCTTCACCTCTCAATTGTTCTTACAAATCTTTTTTTTTTTTTTGAGACAGGGTCTTGCTCTCTACCACCCAGGCTTCAGTGCAGCTGTGCAATCATAGCTCACTGCAGCCTCCAATTGCTGGGCTCAAGCGATCCTCCTGCCTGACCCTTCAGAGTAACTGGGACTACAGGTGCTATAGGCGCATGCCACCATGGCTGGTTAATTTTTATTTTTTAATTTTTTGTAGAGATAGGGTCTTGCTATGTTGCCAGGCTGGTCTTGAACTCCTGGGCTCTAGCGATCATCCTGCCTTAGCCTCCCAAACTGCTGAAATTGTAGGTGTTAGCCACCACGCCTGGCCCATATGAAGCTTATATCACAGTGGGGGATGTTGAGAGAGACAACTAAATAAGTACATGTCCGAAGGGGTTCAGATAGTGCTGTGAACTATCAGGATGAAGCTGATAGGAGGAATGAAGAAAGTCAATCAGGATGAAGTGATGGGGGAATGGAGAGCTGTCTTAGATAGGATGCTCAGCACTGGCTGCCCTGGCCAGCGCAGTGGCTCATACCTGCAATCCCAGCACTTTGGGAGTCAGAGGCGGGAGGATCACTTGAGCCCAGGAGTTCAAGACCAGCCTGGGCAACATGGTGAGACCCCCATCTCTACTAAAAATACAAAAAAAGAAAAAATAGTGGGGCATAGTGGTGTGGCCTTGTAGTCCCAGCTACTTGGGAGGCTGAGGTGGGAAGATCATTTGAGCCTGGGAGGCAAAGGATGCAGTGAGCCAAGAATGCACCACTGCACCCCAGCCTGAGTGACATAGCAAGACTGTATCCAAAAAATATAGGCCAGGCGCAGTGGCTCACGCCTGTAATCTCAGCACTTTGGGAGGCCGAGGCATGTGGATCACAAGGTCAGGAGATTGAGACCATCCTGGCTAACATGGTGAAACCCTATCTCTACTAAAAATAAAAATTAAAAAAAAAAAAAAAGTGGGCGTGGTGGCGGGCGCCTGTAGTCCCAGCTACTCGGGAGGCTGAGACAGGAGAATGGCATGGAGACAGGAGGCAGAGCTTGCAGTGAGCTGAGGTTGCGCCACTGCACTCCAGCCTGGGCGACAGAGCAAGACTCCGTCTCAAAAAAAAAATAAAATAAACTGGCTGTCTTGGGAGGTGATGAACTCCAGGAGGAGCAGACCTAAAACAGGAGTGTGCTTGGTGCACCCCAATAAAGAAGGAGGTTGTATGTCTGACGTGAAGAAGGAAGGGCAAGGGGCGAGGAGGCCGATGACAAGATAAAGGGGGCACGGCCAGATCCCACTGAGTGCTTCAGGATGCAGCAAGGAGACCAGATTCATTCTCAGTGCAAGGGGCGGCCTCGTGTTCTCCTCACATCCTTGTCCATCTCTGTTTTTTGCCAGCTGCTGTTTCTCACCTGCTCCTAAGTGCTGCTGTTCTCCCAGTTCCTCTCATTCTACCTGCAGGAATCTTGGTTACTTTCACATGGTAACCGAGACCCCCTGCTCCTCGGCTATGGACTCAGGTATCAAACACTGGCAGGACCCTCTGTCTGTATGTATATCCTGTGGGTTCCTCAAAACTTGCGCAAAGCCACCCAGCATCATCTGTCAATCTCCTCCACTCCCTGTGTCTCCAGCTCAGCTACCAACATGACCCACTACCCAGGCATCTAATCTAGAAACCCAAGTGTCACTATGACTTCCCCCACTCCTCACCAACTACTGCCAATGCATTACCAATTCTTTTTTTAAATTTTTTCTTCTTATTATTTTTTTAGTCAGGGTCTCGCTCTATAACCCAGGCTGGAGTGCAGTGGTGCAATCATGGCTTACTGCAGCCTTGACCTCCTGGATTAAAGTGATTCTCCCACCTCAGCCTCGGAGTAGCTGGTGCAGGCCATCATGTCTGGCTGATTTTTAAAAAAATTTTTTGTAGAGAAGGGGTCTCTTTATGTTGCCCAGGTTGGTTTTGAACTCCTGGGCTTAAGTGATCCTCCTGCCTTGAATTCCCAAAAATGCTGGGATTACAAACATGAGCCACTACATCCAACCACCAACTCTTTTTAACCTCTGCAACATTTCTCAGATCTCTCTTTTTTTTTTTTTTTTTTTTTTTGAGACAGAGTCTTGCTCTGTCACCCACACTGGAGCACAGTGGCATGATCTTCTGCCTCCCTGGCTCAAGTGATTCTCCTGCCTCAGCCTGCCGAGTAAGTGGGATCACAGGCATGAGCCACCATGCCCGACTAATTTTCTGTATTTTTAGTAGAGACAGGGTTTCACCATGTTGGCCAGGCTGGTCTCGAACTCCTGACCTCAGGTGATCCACCCTCCTCGGCCTCCCAAAGTGCTGGGATTACAGGCGTGAGTCACTGCACCTGGCCTCAGATCTCTCTTTTCCTCACTGTCCTTCCTTCTAGGATTCTGAACTGATGACCACAGCTCTTCCCTAGGGAGCTGCAGCAACCCCTAATCAGAGCCCCTGCCCTCAAATACAGGCCTCCCTCCTCCCCTCATCCTGCTCTTCCTGACTTTGGCAGACACCAAAGCCTGGATAACAAAGGGTGGACTCAGGGTAGAAGCAGAGAGGAGACTCGGCCTAACACACACAGGCTTTCTGCATCCAAGGCCACTATCTGGGCTTTGAGAAAAGTCTGTGACGTCTAGATGTCTCTCCCAGCCCCGCAGGCACTGGCATGGGGCCCTCTCACAAAGGACCCAGGAAGAAACTAAGAAGAGTCGGCTTGTGGGGAAGGAATGTGGAAGGACTGAAGGGATTGAGGAAGGCCTGTTGCAGGAGAGAAAGAAGAGGTGATCAAGGCCAGAGGCTTTGTTTCTGAGGGACCGTGGGAGGATGGTACGGGGCTCCAAGCACTGGAGTCAGAGAACACATTCCTGTTACGGAGCTGGGGAAAGGAATTCACACGAGGAGAACTGCTGCCGAGCACTCTGAACATTCTGTGTACTGTCGGGCGGGGATGTCCAGCTTGAACCGAAAAAGAAGGGCATTTCACGTGCCCTTGGTCGTGACCCACATGCACCGGATGGCCAGCACTAAGGCTGCCTGGCAACGTGTCCCTCCCTCCAAGCTCACAGTGCCACAAAGGCCCTATCAGGCTCTGCTCTCCTCCCACACACCTCTCCAGCCTCACCCTCTCACCACTCCCAGAACCGGCTCTTACACTCCTTAGGGTCCCCACATGCCATGCTGTTCTCACTGTCTGCAATGATTTCACCCCATGAAGCACTTCCTCCCTGAGCTTTCTCCTGCCTGCTGTCTGTTCGTCCCGACTGATGTTAGCATGGACGAGTATATATATATAATGGGGGGCAAAACATGTTTGGGCATCACACAGTCTTGGATTAGAATTCCAGCTTTCCTCTACACTCCCTGGATTAGAATTCCAGCTTTCCTCTGCACTCCCTGGATTCGAATTCCAGCTTTCCTCTGCACTCCCTTTAAGACCTTAGCAATCACTGTGTCCATCTTATCGTGAGTGAAATGGAGTTTCTTCCAGGACTATTTGTGGCTCAAATGACTTATATAAAGTGCTCTGCACATAGTAGGTGCTCAATAAATGTTAGCGCTCCTTCTCTGCCCTTGAGGCACTCGATTAATGCTTTTCAATTCTAGAGTCACTGAACAGCTACCATTTATTTGTTGGAAGCTACCAAGTGTCTGGTGGCACTGTCTTTTCTCCTTTTCCATGACCACTCTTACTTATCCTGAGCATGATTCTCTTTTCTCATGCATTGGAACTGATGTGCTGGCCATGCAGAGGAATAGGCAGGACCTATCATTTACTGGGGGTCCACTCTGTGCCTGACCTTCACGAGGTATTTTCCAGATAGTCTCTCAGTTAATATTCACAATGACTCTTTGAGGTTTGTTGTATTAATCACTATCTTTTATATGAGCAAATTGAGACTCTGGGAAGTTAAATAACCTTGCTGAGATTAAACAGCCAGGACTGATAGAGCCAAGATAGAAATCCGGTCTTCTGGGGCCAGGTGTGGTGGCTCATGCCTGTAATCTCAGCACTTTGGGAGGCCGAGGCAGGCAGATCACATGAGGTAGGGAGTTCGAGACCAGCCTGACCAACATGGAGAAATCCCGTCTCTACTAAACATACAAAATTAGCTGGGCGTGGTGGCACATGCCTGTAATCCCAGTTACCTGGGAGGCTGAGGCAGGAGAATTGCTTGAACCTGGGAGGCAGAGGTTGCGGTGAGCTGAGATTGCACCACTGCACTCCAGCCTGGGCAACAAGAGCGAAATTCCGTCTCAAAAAAAAAAAAAGAAAAAAGAAATCCAGTCTTCCAGATTCCAAAGCCCATGTTCTTTCAAATGGACTCCATTTCCTGTCACAAAGGATACTATATACTAGTAACAGTAATAAAAATAGTTAACACTTAGTGATTACATATGGACTGGGAACTATTCTAGCTGAGTACTTGTGTTAATTTAATTAACCTTTGCAAACATCCCATGCCATCGTTCCTATTATTATCCCATTGTACAGATAACTGAGGCACAGAGGGGTTAAACAACCTGCCCAGGTCACTGAGCTGAATCTGTGTGCATAGAAATTACAGTCTTCATTCTATTTTCTTCTTTCAAGCAGCACGGTAAGATCCATGTTCACATGAGAGAGAACAAGTGGAAACATTTTACACACTGTAAAGTGCTTGAGAGATGTTCACTGTTATGTTGAAAGTTGAGTGAGGGGAAATTCTGAGTGGACTCAGAGTTTGAAAACCAGGGAACAAGAGCACTGTTCTGCTGGAACTCTGAGAGTCCAGGGGCGGCCGTCTCCCCAGGAAAGCAGGGTAGAGTCCAAGAATCATGCAGCGGTCAGAGGAACTCAGAGACTGACATTTGTCACCTGTCCCTGGAGAGCTGCAGAACCATAAGCCTTACAAAGATGATTAGCAGCCCACGAGACCACAGACAGCTCTTCCAACCAGCAAACAGAGTTGGCACTCTTGCACAATCCCCTGGGAGTGCGTCACCATGATGTCACCTTGTTTATTCCTCGCGTGGATATTAGGCCCCAATGGGCCTGATGAACTGCCGGCCACAGACAGCAAAATGACAACGCTTTGTAACTTATCCTGGTGCTTTAATCTTTGCTCTGATTCTGCGATTTAGAAGCAATTCTGTGTCACTTCCCCTCAATCACTGGCCATGTCACCATAGCAGTGTAGGGTGACAATCATTCATACAGAAAACATGTAGGCGCTGAGAGCCTCTTTCTAATCCTGCTCCCTGAGCAGCTGCTCAGGAGGCGTTGGTGAATGAGAACAGCAGGGTCCTCGTTGTTTAGGAACTGAGTCCAGCAGGGTAGGGGGACACTGCAGAAACCAAGTTGTACTGGGAGTTTTTATAAAGGAGAGTTACAGAGAGCCATGGAAGTGTAAGTCTGGGGCCCCCATTCAGTCTTGGGAGGGCAGAGGATGCTTCCCAGAGGAACTGATGTCTAAGCTGAGCCAGCAGGTTAAGTAGGAGTCAGTCGGGTGAAAGAAGGAAAGAACAGCACAAGCGGTGGCAGCAGACGGCAAAGCCCCAGGAATGGAGACGATCCCAGTTGTCTGGAGGCTAGAGAGCCCACATCTCAAGGTGAGCGGGAGCTGCTAGGACACAATGCTGGAGGCCGAAGTGAGCTGTTAAGAGTTCTGGGACATTTTGTTTTTGAAGGGCAATGGAGACATTCCAGGATTTTAAGTTGGGAGCAACATGATCCGATCTGTGGGGTTTTTATTTTGTTTTGTTTTGTTTTTTTGAGACGGAGTCTTGCTCTGTTGCCCAGGTGCAGTGGCATGATCTTGGCTCACTGCAATTTCCGCCTCCCCAGTTCAAGCGATTCTCCTGCCTCAGCCTCCTGAGTAGCTGGGATTACAGGCATGTGCCACCATGCCCGGCTAATTTTTGTATTTTTAGTAGAGACAGGGTTTCACCATGTTGGTCAGGCTGTCTCAAATTCCTGATCTCAGGTGATCCACCCACCTTGGCCTCCCAAAGTGCTGGGATTACAGGCGTGAGCCACTGCACCCAGCCAGATCTGTGTATTTTTAGTTTTTAATTCTGTTTTTGTTTTTGAGATGGAATCTTGCTGTGTTGCCCAGGCTAGAGTGCAGTGGTACTATCTCAGCTCACTGCAACCCCCGCCTCCCAGGTTCAAGTGATTCTCCCGCCTCAGCCTCCTGAGTAACTGGGATTACAGCCATGCACCACCACGCCCGGCTAATTTTTGTATTTTTAGTAGAGATGGAGTTTCGCCATGCTGGCCAGGCTGGTCTTGAACTCCTGACCTCGTGATCCACCTGCCTTGGCCTCCCAAAGTGCTGGGATTATAGGCGTGAGCCACCTTGCCCAGCCTGAGAAATATAATTTACCATTATATTCTTTACTCTCCCCCAAATCCCATTAATTATTGCTCTTAAATAAAGAGCATTATATTCTTTAATCTCCCCAAGTCCCATTAATTATTTAAGAGCAATAATTTTTAAGAGCAATAATTAATGGGATTTGGGGGAGAGTAAAGAATATAATGGTAAAATATCAATTATTTTTCATCTTTGTCATTAAAAAAAAATTTGTCAGAGACCCACCTGCATGTGCTCGGCACTACTCAGCCCCACTCCGTACTGCTCACGTGGAGGGAGTGACCGCCATCTAAGAGCTTAGGGGGTGATCAACGGCACATCCATTCTTTCAGGAAACACCTAGATGCTCAATAGCAAGCATCTCTCATGTGCCAGGCACTGCACGAGGCCCTGTAAACGAGATGCCAACTCTGCTTGGAAGTGGTACGGTGGAAAGGGCATTGGGCCAGGCAGACATGGGCTCAAGCTCCTACCCCAGCACCTCCTGAGAGAACTCCTTCAACCTTTTAGGACCCTGATGTCCTCACGTGTAACACTGGAATAAAGACACCTGGCTTCCACAGCCCACGTATGGATGAATGGGAATGCACACGGAAAGCAATTGCTCAATACATACGAATTCCTCCCACCCTACCCCAGTTCCTCCACCTTCCAGGTTTTAGCATCTAGATGAAAACCAAATTCTATAAATCAGGTTTAAGAAAACATTCCTGGCTGGGCATGGTGGCTCACGCCTGTAATTCTAGCACTTTGGGAGGCTGAGGTGGGCAAACCACTTGAGGTCAGGAGTCCGAGACTAGCCTGGCCAACATGGTGAAACTCCATCTCTACTAAAAATATGAAAATTAGCTGGGCGTGGTGGCACGTGCCTGTAATCCCAGCTATTTGGGAGGCTGAGGCAGGAGAATCGCTTGAACCCAGGAGGCAGAGGTTGCAGTGAGCCGAGATCGCGCCATTGCACTCCAGCCTGGGGGACAAGAATGAAACTCCATCTCAAAAAAAAAAAAAAAAAAAGAAAAAGAAGAAGAAAACATTCCTGAGTAGAAAACCCACACAAAGTAGACAGACCTAATAATAATATTTCCAAAACACATCTATTGTCATCATTCTGGATGGGCAAGTAGCCGCCCTCTCAGGAAGCTTTTTTTCATTAAGGAAATATATTAGCTTACCTGTCAAACTTGTTTTCTTCCCTGTAATGCAAGCAATTGCCTATGCTTCCCAAAGCCTGGAGGCCAATCTACTGCCACTGCTGACATTGACCCAGCGGCCAGTTAGACTAATATTCAGGACTTGCCAAGGTGCTCTCTCCCTGGAGGCCTCCTAAAATCCTTAAAGCACTAACTCAACATTTCCTCTTGAGCTCTCTTCAAGCCGAATCAGTTGCTTCATTTTCACTTCTTCATAAACTTAGTTGTTAATACTTTTATTTTTCATTTTTAGCATTTGCTTGTTTTTCTAATTTCTTCCAATTTTAATTTTCTAATGTCTTGATCTTTTATAAAAGAAATGGATGATGATGCTATTCCTTCTTCTATCCCTTAGAGGACTGTAAGTACAATTTTTTGTTTTGTTTTGTTTTGTTTTTTTGAGATAGGGTCTTGCTCTGTTGCCCAGGCTGGAGTGCAGTGGTGCAATCTTGGCTCACTGCAACCTCCACCTCCTGGGCTTAAGCGATTCTCATGCCTCAGCCTCCTGAGAAGCTGGGACTATAGGGGCCCGCCACCATGCCTGGCTAGTTTTTGTATTTTTAGTAGGGATGGGGTTTCACCATGTTGGCCAGGCTGGTCTCGAACTCCTGGCCTCAAATGATCCACCCGCTTTGGCCTCCCAAAGTGCTGGGGTTACAGGTGTGAACTACCACGCTTGACCAAGTCATCTTAAAATCATCTTCAGGGCCAGGCGTGGTGGCTCACATCTGTAATCCCAGCACTTTGGGAGGCCGAGGTGGGCAGATCATGAGGTCAGGAGATCGAGACCATCCTGGCTAACACGGTGAAACCCCGTCTCTACTAAAAAAATACAAAAAATTAGCCGGGCATGGTGGCAGGCACCTGTAGTCCCAGCTACTCAGGAGGCTGAGGCAGGAGAATGGCGTGAACCTGGGAGGCAGAGCTTGCAGTGAGCCGAGATCGGGCCACTGCACTCCAGCTTGGGTGACAGAGCGAGACTCTGTCTCAAAAAAAAAAAAAAAAAACCATCTTCAGGTTGTTGTTTTATTTTCATTATATCTGGAATGAATTCATCTCTTCTTGATTGCTGATTTTGTTTGGTTCTGTATCTTATTATCATTGATTTTCCTAATAGACTTTGGGATTTTGGTTTGCTCAGTCTTCTTGAGGGCACTTTTCCCCTCTTGATCACCCCAGTTTCTCTGCTGCACTCCATCTTTCCTGTCTAGCAGTTTCTAGTTGCCTCTATCCAGCCCCTGTGGCTCCTAGTCCAGAATTGAGTCTCTGTTGGTGCCTGGGCTCTCCACTCATAGAGGGGAAATGCAGTTCCAGGGCCCAGGTCACTGCAAAGACTGGCCCAAGTCTTGGTTTCTCTGTCTCCTGAGAAACATAAGTTTATAAGCCATAGTTCCAAATAGCTGCCAACTGCAGATTTCTTAGCTTCCTTTCACAGATGCAAGGTATCTGTGCACGTGCATGTGCGTATTTGAATAAAGAGACCCTTCCCCTTCCAGGTGCGGTGGCTTACACCTGTAATCCCAGCACTTTGGGAGGCCAAGGCGGGTGGATCACCCGAGGTCAGGAGTTCAAGACCAGCCTGACCAAAATGGTGAAATCCTGTCTCTACTAAAAATACAAAAATTAGCCATGTGTGGTGGCGAGCACCTGTAATCCCAGCTGCTTGGGAGGCTGAGGCAGGGGAATCACTTGAACCCAGAAGGTGGAGGTTGCAGTGAGCCGAGATCACGCCATCGCACTCCAGCCTGGGCAACAGAGCAAGACTCTGTCTCAAAAAAAAAAAAAAGAAAAAAGAGACCCTTCCCCAGGCCCCAATTAGAAGCCGGAGGTCTGAGTTGTTCTTGCACTTTGCTTGGTGCCCTTGCCATGCCTGTCACTGAGTAAAAACCCAATTCCTGCTTCTCCACCCAGAGCCCTGCAGGCCCATTTGTCACTCATGTATCTTTGTTACTACTCCGCAGAGATATGTATTACATGTTTCAGTATAGTGGGTTTTTTTCTGTCTCTTTTTATCATTTATCTGTCTTTTCATATATTTGGAAAAGGGAAACCCTCAAAGCACAATCTTAAGAAATTATCTTGACCTGAGCTCCCACACTGCCTGCACAGACCTTTGCTAGTGCACTTATTACATGGAATTATAACTGTCTATGTTGCTGACGCCACCAGTTCCCCAAAGCCATGGGTCAAGTGGCAGAGCCAGGATTTGAACCTCAGTCTACTGACACCAAGTCCTCTTACCTAGAACGCCGATGGATGAATACAACCATTTACATCTTCCCATCCTTAGTGCCTTGCACAAGCTCTGGCATAAAATATGTGCTCAGTTATTATTTGTTGAGTAACTTAAACTTAGACTCCCACTACTGTCTTCCAGATTTATCATAATTCTCTTGTCCTTTTATTCCCCCTAAATCTAGCACAGTATCCCTCTATTTAGACATGCAAGGTAAGTGAACTCCTGACTCTCCCTATCCTGGCCTTCCTGTGCCCATAACAAACATCATGGCCAAAGAACTCTCTCTCTCATGGGTCTGACCCTTTCTGTACAACCTTTTAAGTAATTGATTGTGAGGCTGGGTACGTTGGCTCACTCCTGTAATCCCAGCACTTTGGGAGGCCAAGGCAGGTGGATCACCTGAGGTCAGGAGTTTGAGACCAGCCTGGCCAACATGGTGAAAACCCGTCTCTTCTAAAAATACAAAAAATTATCTGGGCAGTGGCGGATGCCTGGGGATGCAGGGGAATCACTTGAACCCGGAAGGCAGAGGTTGCAGTAAGCCAAGATGGCACCACTGCACTCTAGCTGGGGCAACAAGAGTGAAACTCCGTCTCAAAAAAAATAAATAAATAAAAGAAATTGATTTTGATAGTCATTTGCCCTCCCAGTGTAGACACAGATTTCTCTTTTGCCAATTGGAAATCCTAAAGCCATCCTCCACCTTTTTTTTTTTTTTTTTGAGACAGCGTCTACCTGTCACCCATGCTGGAGTGCAGTGGCCTGATCATGGCTCACTGCAGCCTTGACCCCTTGGGCTCAAGTGATCCTCTTGCTTCAGCCTACTGTGTGGCTGGTACTACAGGCATGTGCCACCATGCCCAGTTGATTTTTAAAAATTTATTTGTAGAGACGAGGTCTTACTATTTTGCCCAGGCTGGTCTTGAACTTCTGGGCTCAAGTGATCCTCCCACCTTGGCCTCCCAAAGTGCTGGGATTACAGGTGTGAGCCACCACACCCAGTCCCTTAAAGCTTTTGAAAGAAAAAAGATCGGAAAATTGATAAATTAAGCTCATGCAGTGGTCTGAAGGAGTGATCTGGAATTTTACTTCTCTCTTTAATTTTGGCCTAAAATGTGAAAAACAAACACATCTCGACATAATGCAATTCTGTGATCCTGGGTTATCTATAAGCAGCCTCCAACTAAGAAAATCACAGTAATTTCCCATAATATTACTTTATATTTCAATAACACTCATCTCAATTTCATACCAAACCAATTACGTGGTGTTATCGTTCATGTTTTAACACAAGATGAAACCGAAGCAGAGAGGTTAAGTGTCCTGGCGAAAGTCACACGATGGATAAAGGGCGGAGCCTGTACCCAAACCCAGATCTTTCTTTCCATTTCTAAGCCTTCTGTTGCCTAATACATCACTGCTATACACTAATTTTCAAGTGCCAGAAACATGAAGGTGACCTTCACAGTCATTTTTGTTTCAATATTATCTTTGAATAATATATAAAGCATTCGCAGGTCACTGACTTTTATTTATTACGTGTCTCTCTGTCTTTTTGTTTTGTTCCTTTTTTGGTTGTTGTTGAGACAGGGTCTAACTCTGTCGCCCAGGTTGGGGTGAAGTGGCATGATCTCAGCTCACTGAAGGCTCTATCTCCCAGGCTCAAGCGATCCTCCCACCTCAGCCTCCCGAGTAGCTTGGACTACAGGTGCACGCCACCATGCCCGGCTAATTTTTTTTAGAGACAGGGTCTCACTATGTTGCCTAGGCTGGTTTTGAAGTCCTGGGCTCAAGTGATCCTCCTGCTTCAGCCTCCCAAAGTGCTGGGATTACAGGTGTGAGCCATGGCGCCCAGAACTGTTCTATTCAATTTTATAGGTGCAATGCTGTGTGTGCCTGGGGTCAGGGACTGCTTTGCGTTCCCAGTGGCTTGTGAAGAGCCAGACCCTGACACATGTTTGCAGAGCTCCCAGACGTTTATCCCGAAGGCCACACAACCTGAAGGCCCAGGTTAACCAGCAAGGTCCCAATGTCACATAATCTTACTCTTTTTTTTTTTGAGATGGAGTCTTGCTCTGTCTCCCAGGCTGGAGTTCAGTGGCGCGATCTCGGCTCACTGCAAGCTCCACCTCCCAGGTTCGCGCCATTCTCCTGCCTCAGCCTCCTGAGCAGCTGGGACTACAGGTGCCCGCCACCACGCCTGGCTAATTTTTTGTATTTTTTAGTAGAGACGGGGTTTCACCGTGTTAGCCAGGATGGTCTCGATCTCCTGACCTTGTGATCCGCCTGCCTTGGCCTCCCAAAGTGCTGGGATTACAGGCTTGAGCCACCGCGCCTGGCCCATCTTACTCTTTTTCAATAAAGACAGCTAGGTAAATGTATAACCAAATTTGATGTAAGTTATAAACAAACCTTTTCATATATAAAATACCACAAGTCACACATATTTTTACAATTGTTTTTGAAACTCAGTTTTCCTGCTTTAGCCAGAAAAATAGTCATTATCAGATCATGATTTGTATAAAATGCTTTGTGACTCAGTCAACCACCAGCTGACCTCACGATACAAACCTTAGTTGGCCTCACCTTTCCTGTGGTTTTCCCACACTGTTTTTATAGCTTTCATTTAAAATAATATTCAGTTGAGCCTCCAATGAAACCAAGCCTTTGTTCTCTTCCTCCTGTTTTTCCTCCAAAAGAACTGACAATATAAGCCTTTTCTCTGGCTCTGGTTGAGTACAAACCCATGATCAAGTGGACCCAGGGACTTGCTGGGTTCCAGGCTCCTACTACCACCACCCTGACAGTCAACCACAAATACCCGTCACCGCCATCCTCGGTACTTCATCATCACAATCGCCACCACTAGCTGAGCTCTTACTATGAGGCAGGTACTTACTGAGCTTTCACATGAATCAGGAATTCATGTAACTTTAATTGCCACAACAACACTATGGAGTAAATACTACGATGTTCTTTTACTATATAATGAAATTGAGACTCAAATAAGTTAAGAAAACTTCTCCAAAGCCACAGAGCTACAAGCGGTAAAGACAGGATTCAACACCAGGTCATTTCCAGTTTCGAATCCTCAGAATACCCCATATTAAATATGCAGTCTGTACATATAACACACACATACAGACATATGAGACTTGAGTTGCAGCTATTTGATATAAGACCATATTTTAGAGACATTTAAACATTTGTTAATGATGTTATTATGGTTATCTTTTCATCTTCTGGAGTCAATTTTTTTTTTTTTTTTTTGAGATGGAGTCTCATTCTGTCGCCCAGGCTGGAGTGCAGTGGTGTGATCTCAGCTCACTGCAAGCTCTGCCTCCCAGGTTCAAGTGATTCTCCTGCTTCAGTCTCCCGAGTAGCTGGGATTACAGATGTGTACCACCACACCCGGCTAATTTTTCTATTTTTAGTACAGACTGGGTTTCGCCATGTTAGCCAGGCTGGTCTCGAACCCCTGGCCTCATGTGATCCACCCACCTCAGCCTTTAAAGTGCTGGGATTACAGGCGTGAGCAACCACACCCGGCCTGGAGTCAATAAAGATTTTTGCTCCATCCAAAACTTTGGTCAGCTCTTGAGAGACTCATAGAGTCCACAGGGTAGGCCTAGGATTCCTGACAAATAAAACAATGCCATCAAATAGCAACATCATTTAAAGAATACAGACATGCTACTGCTGGGAAATTCTTTTTTTGTTGTTGGTTTTTTTTGAGACAGGGTCTAACTATGTCACACAGGCTGGAGTGCAGAGTGAGGACCACGGCTCACTACAGCCTCAACCTCCCAGGCTCAGGTGATCCTCCCACCTCAGACTCCCAGGTAGCTGGGGCTACAGGCGTGCACCACCATGCTCGGTGAATTTTCTGTATTTTTTTGTAGAGACGGGGGTCTTGCTATGTTGCCCAGGCTGGTCTTGAACTTCTGGATTCAATCAATCAGCCCATCTTGGCCTCCCAAAGTGCTGGGAATACAGGTGTGAGCCACCGTGCCTAGCTGGGAAATTCTTATTTTGGAAGGAGAAGTACAGAAAAGAGGTAAAGTATGTTTTTATTTTTATTTATTTATTTTATTTTATTATTTTTTCAGGCCAGATGTTTATATTTTTATTTTTGAGACAGAGTTTCACTCTGTCACTCAGGCTGGAGTGTTGTGGGTACAAATGGCTCACTGCAGCCTTGACCTCCTGGGCTCAAGCAATTCTCCTGCCTCAGCCACCTCAGTGCCTGGGATTATAGGCGTGTGCCACCACACCTGGCCACTTTTTGAATTTTTAGTAGAGGTGGGGTTTCACCATGTTGGTCAGGCTGGCCTCGAACTCCTGACCTCGTGATCCGCCCGCCTCGGCCTCCCAAAGTGCTGGGATTACAGACGTGAGCCACCGCGCCTGGCCATCTGTCCTTTTGATTATAGATTTTGATTATAGATCAAAATGGGTGCAAATCAAAGCCACAGTAAGACACTACTTCACACCTGTGGGGGTGAATAGGTGTGAAGTGGCATCTTACTGTGGCTTTTATTTGCACTGCCCTGAAGGCTAATGATGTTGAACATCTTTTTATGTGCTTATTCGCCATTTGCATATCTTCTTTGGATGTAGGTGGAGAACTTTTTTGTTTTTTTTTTGAGATGGGGTTTCATTCTGTAGCCTGGCTGGAGTGTAGTGGCACGACCCCAGGTCACTGCAACCTCTGCCTCCAGGGCTCAAGCAATCCTCTCACCTCTGTCTCCTGAGTAGCTGGGACTACATGCATGTGCCAGCATACTAGGCTAATTTTAAAAATTATCTGTAGAGATGGGGTCTCCCTATGTTGCCCAGGCTGGTCTCGAACTCCTGGGTTCAAGTAATCCTCCTGCCTTAGCCTCCCAAAGTGTTTGGATTACAGGCGTGAGCAACTGCACCCAGCCAAATCCTTTTTAAAGTCTTGAATGTTCTTGATGACAAAGTGAATGTGATAAGGTATTTCCCACAATTTTATGTTAGAATAGAAGAAAAACATATGTTTTATGCAATTACATACTCACTCATTCATCTTCCAAGTACCTATGCTATTCCAGACACCAGGAAATTTAGAGAAGAAGGAGAAACCAGTTAGTTGATTATCAGAAATGGCATAGACAAGATGTTATAGTCCTCCTGGCACTTTTGTAACAGTCTGCTTCTGACTTATCCAAATGGTTCAGCTCCATTCCTGGCAGGGCAGAAAAGGCAATGAGACAAGGTTCCTGATTTCCAGTAGCTCACTATCTAGTGGGAGAGAGAAACACATAAATATGTCATTGCAGTCACAGATGGTTATCTACCCACAGAGCTTAGGAGCACAGTGGAGGAAGCAGGTAATTCTGCTAGGCACCTAGGAGGGGTGCAGGAGGAGGTGACATTTGAATTTGGTCTTAAGAGATATTCAGACATTTGACAGATGGTGAAAGGAGAAGGACATTCTAGCCATCAGGCACGGCCTGGTCAAGGGCATGGCTGAGGATGTGAGAGCCGAGGGTGAGCAGAGACAGAGGGTGGAGGGGAGGAGTGGAAGGGAGTGGACCACGTCATGAAGAGCCTCACTAAGGAGCATCCATCTACAGACAGTCTCAC
Source organism: Gorilla gorilla gorilla (assembly GCF_029281585.2). Lineage (NCBI taxonomy): Eukaryota > Metazoa > Chordata > Mammalia > Primates > Hominidae > Gorilla > Gorilla gorilla. The sequence goes on from NC_086017.1 coordinate 21,595,794, forward strand.
TCTGCGCCCAGGCTGGAGTGCTGTGGTGTGATCTTGGCTCACTGCAACCTCTACCTGCCGGGTTCAAGCGATTCTCCTGCGTCAGCCTCCTGAGTAGCTGGGATTACAGGTGTGTGCCACCACGCACAGCTAATTTTTGTATTTTTAGTAAAGATGGGGTTTCACCATGTTGGCCAGACTTGTCTTGAACTCCTAACCTCAAGTGATCCGTCTGCCTTGGCCTCCCAAGAGATTTTTTTTTTTTTTGTAAGCAGAAGAGTGGTGTGGTTCGATCTGAGGTTTAAGAGATCACTCACAGGCAGCCAGGTGGATGGATTAAGGGGTCAGCAGGCCAAAGGGTAAATATTTGTGGCCTTGTGGACCACACAGTCTTTGTCACAACTTCTCAACTCTGCTGCTGTAGTGTGAAAGCAGCCATAAGACAATACATTTAAGTATTTCATTTAAGTATTTCATTTAAGAAAGAACGCGGCTATGTTCTAATGCACATGTATTTACAAAGCCAGGAGGTATGGATCTGTCCTGAGGACCATCATTTACCAACTCCTATATTAGACTAAGGTGGGAATGAAGGCAAGGAGGCCACTGACTATGTGGAAGTTCTCTCATGAATGGAGAAAATCAGAATGGGGTGAGGGAAGTGCAACCAAGGCAGAGGGTATCTTTCAGCCTCAAGAGGAGTCAGGTCCTCTACCTCGGCTGTGCTGGAAAGTGTGACTACATGCCTCAGGGCCCAGCTCGCACTTCCTACAAAGCAGGCAGAGCACCTAGTTATGCAAAGAGCATCATTCACGCCCACTGCAGCCACCTGGGAGGTGTGGAGCTTCTACCTGTGACAAGCCTGCCAAGGAACTCACAGGCCCAGGCAAGGAGAAGCCTAGAAAACAAGGTAGAAAGTCTTGGAAAAGCCTCATTTGGTCTGTGATATAAGAAAACTTGATTCCAGTTAATTGAAGTAAAGAAGAATTGGTTCAATCTCATAGAATCCACAGGGGAGATGTGTGATTGGTCCCGCACTCTAAGAGCTGGAGAGTGAGAAGCAGGTGCCTCTTCTGGCCTCTGTGGGGCTGCACAGACTCTTTCTCCATCTCTCCTGCAAAATTGGCATCCATGTGTGGACTGCTCATCAGTCAGTGTGGGGTGGAGACACAGAGAAAGTTCAGGAGTACATAAGTGGCCCCATAAAAACACGCACCCTACCACTACCCTGGAGGGCAGCTGACCGGGAGTGTCTGGTCCAGCCTCTCTAACAACTCCTGCACCTCTCTGTCCAAGCCCCTTCCCCTTGCTGGGCAAAATAAAGTGGGCAGGTTCGATCACTGGTTCTCAAATTGGATTTCTCCCAAAGTAGTAATGAGGTCGACTTGTAAGCATTTTTGGCTTTCAAAAAGCCATTTAAAATGCTCTGCTTGCTGATGAAAGCTGTGGTTTCTTTGCTCTCAGCTACGATTCTGTCAACTCAGGGTAGTAACACTGCTGAGCGCGTGCTGATCCGAAGCTCTGATTGGCTGCTGGTGACATAATAGGAAGGTCAGGAACGATTGGCTGGCAGCTGAGACCGGCTGAGCCACATACCAGGAAGGTGTGTTGGGCGTGAACAGAGCACGCTTAGAGCAGGAACAGAAGTACAAGCGACAGCCTACCAACATCCTTCAAGCATGGGGGCAGGGAAGGCATGTGTTAAATAACAGAGTCTTCAAGATAGTGAAAACTATGCATCATTTCTAGGGTCCTCTTTTGTGTAGCTCCTGTCTCCCCCTAGTCCCAGGTGTCTCTCCCCAGAGGGCTGGAGGGCCAGGCCAGGTTCACAGACAAGTGGGTACATGTACCCCCTTCGCTCCCAGCTCCCTCCTCTCTGCCCAGACCTGCTCTCCGCAGGCCTGAGGCGGGCAGCTGGTCCACCCTTCTCCCCTGCAGCTCTCTCTAGGCTTAGGACCCAGGTCCCTCCCTGCTCTAGGTGGTCTCGATGTCAGCATCTCAAGCTGCGGCCTCAGGCAGCAACAGGCACGCCCTTTATGAATTATCTGAGCAGAGCACAGCCACAGTGGGAGGAATAAAAATAACAAGAAACACAAAAGGTGCCTCCTTGAACAGGAAGAGTCACTAGGGATGGGGGACTGGCTCACCTGGTGAGTCACCCTGCGTTCCCTCTTCTTGGCTGGCTATCAAAAGAGAAGAGAACACAGGCAATAACCTGTGGCCTCCAGGGACGGGGTTGGGCGTTTTAGAAAGGCCCTGGGTTTGCAGAAGAGAACAGCACGCATGGTGGGGAGGCTGCTGGAGGTTGGGATTCTACGTCTGGCTCATGGCAAACCTGATGGATGACTTTGGGCTCTTTTCAGTGTCTCTGTTGCCTCATTTGTTTGTTTTTGTTTTTGAGACGGATTATTTATTTATTTGAGTCGGAGTTTTGCTTTTTGTCGCCCAGGCTGGAGTACAGCGGCCAGATTTGTTTTTGAGATGGATTATTTATTTTTGAGACAGAGTTTAGCTCTTTGCTGCCCAGGCTGGAGTGCAGTGGTGTGATCTCTGCTCACTGCAACCTCCGCCTCCCAGGTTCAAGCGATTCTCCTGTCTCAGCCTCCCAAGTAGCTGGGATTACAGGCGCCCGCCACCACGCTCGGCTAATTTTTGTATTTTTAGTAGAGATGGGGTTTCACCATGTTTGCCAGGCTGGTATCAAACTCCTGACCTCAGGTGATCAACCCACCTCGGCCTCCCAAAGTGTTGGGATTACAGGCGTGAGCCACCACGCCCGGCCTGTTTGTTTATTTTTAATTTAAAAAAGTTTATATATTTAAGGGGTACAGGTTCATTTTTCTTACATGTGTATATTGTGTAGTGGTGTACCCATCATCACCCAAATAGTGAACACTGTACCCAACAGGTGATTTTCCAACCCTCACCCCCTCCCACTTTTTATAGTCTCCAGTGTCTGGTTTTTTTTTCTTTCTTTTTTTTTTGAGACGGAGTCTCTGTCTGTTGCCTAGACTGGAGTGCAGTTGTGCAATCTCAGCTCACTGTAAACTCCACCTCCCAGGTTCATGCCATTCTCCTGTCTCAGCCTCCGGACTAGCTGGGACTATAGGCGCCTGCCACCACAGCTGGCTAATTTTTTTTTTTTTTTTTTTTGTAGTTTTAGTAGAGACGGGCTTTCACCATGTTAGCCAGGATGGTCTTGATCTCCTGACCTCGTGATCCGCCCTCCTTGGCCTCCCAAAGTGCTGGGATTACAGGTGTGAGCCACCGTGCCCAGCCCAGTGTCTGTTTTTCTACTCTCTATGTTCATGTGTACCTATTGTTTAGCTGTCACAAGTGACAACAAGCGGTATCTAGCTGTTTCTGAGTTATTTCACTTAGGATAATGGCCTCCAGTTCCATGTTGCTGCAAAAGACGTGATTTCATTCTTTTTTTTAATGGCTGAGTATATCCATGGTGTGTGTATGTATCACATCTTCTTTATCTGATCCTTGGTTGATGGACAGTATATCTGTGCGATTGTGAACAGTGCTGTCATAAACACGAGTGCACGCATCTTTTCCCTTTGGGTAGATACCCAGTAAAGGGACTGGAGTCTAATGGTAGTTCTATTTTTAGTTCTTTGAGAAATCCCCATAATGTTTTTCATAGAGTTGTCCTGTCCTTTATTAAGCCTCCTATTCAGGGCGAGGCACTGTGCCAGGGGCTTTACATACATTGATGCTAATCTGGAGAATCATCCTGCCAAGTAGGGTCTTTATGGTCTCCATCTTAAAGAACAGGAGGCGGTTCCGAGAGATTAAGTAACCTGCCTGCTGTCACACAGTATACTCTTGATTCAAACTCAGGTCTTTCTTTCTCTCTCTTTTTTTGGAATGGAGTCTAGCTCTGTTGCCCAGGTTGGAGTGCAGTGGTGCGATCACAGCTCACTGCAACCTTCGCCTCCCGGGTTCAAGCAATTCTCCTGCTTCATCCTCCCGAGTAGCTGGGATTACAGGCACACACCACCATGTCCAGCTAATTTTTATATTTTTAGTAGAGTTGGGGTTTCACCATATGGGACAGGCTGGTCTCAAACTCCTAACCTCAAGTGATTCACCTGCCTCAGCTTCCCAAAGTGCTGGGATTACAGGTGTGAGCCACCATCCCTGGCCAAACCCAGGTCTTTTTGATTCCAAAGCCCCCAAGTATTGTTTATTTTATTTTTGATTTGCTTAAAAAAAAAAAAGCTAGTTAATGACTAGCACTTTGTGAACTATTTTTCTCCCAACATTTTTAATTTTTTATAAAATTTAAAAAATAGAGGAGGGGTCTCGCTATTTTGGCCAGGTTGGTCTTGAACTCCTGGCCTCAAACAGTCCTCTTGCCTTGGCTTCCAAAAGTGCTAGGATTACAGGCGTGAGCCACCATGCCCAGCCCCACCCCGACATTTTCTTTGATGACTACCTTCAAGTACTAGCAGAACATCCAGACCTGTTGGCAAACAAGCAGTAATGGAGACACTTGGAAACTTGACCCCGAGTAGCTCAACAGCTTGTTTTCTCCATGAGCCAGTAGGCTTCTAGCTGTGATTTCATTAATTTATAACAGTATGCACATTTAATTAAGCAGAATGTTTCTTGCCCAACCTAGATGCTAAATCCATCAATGTGTTATGAGCTAAATTGTGGTTCATACAATGAGAAATAGAAAAGTCAGTGTTGGGGGCTGGGTGCGGTGGCTCATGCCTGTAATCCCAGCACTTTGGGAAGCTGAGGTGAGTGGATCACCTGAGGTCAGGAGTTCAAGACCAGCCTGGCCAACATGGCGAAACCTCGTCTCTACTAAAAATACAAAAATTAGCAGGGCATGGTGGTGCATGCCTGTAATCCCAGTTACTTGGGAGGCTGAGGCAGGAGAATCACTTGAACCAGGAAGGAGAGGTTGCAGTGAGCCAAGATCATGCCACTGCACTCCAGCCTGGGAGACAGAGCAAGACTCTATCTCAAAAAAAACAAAACCAAAACAAACAAACAAAAAAGAAAAGTCAGTGTTTCATCATCTTATGCAAAGGAAGCTATAATTTCCAGGTGTTCTGCCACCTACAACAGGTTTGAGCACTCTTGTTCTCTGACTCTATGAACGCACACTTTGTGCACAGGAAAACTTCCTGGATAAAACAGAGCCAGGGAGAGCTCTCTCACCACTGTAGAATGAAAGTTGCTTTCTTTGCTTCCTTGGGAATCAGAAAGGTGCTCTGCCCCTTTCTATGTGCACCTGGGAAGTTCTCCATCAAACCAAGCTGACAGGGAGGCTCTCCAGCCTGCCAATTAGAGCAGTGACTGAGTGCCAGAGGGACTGTTACCTAGATGGCCAGGCTAGCCCAAGATGGACAGAAGAGGGAGCACTTTCCGTAAAACAGCCGCATGTCACAGGCCCCAGCTGCCGCCTGCACTCCTCTGGCTCCCAAGACTGCCCAGGGCCCTACTGCTCTCCCTGGGAGGTTTGTCTTGGTCTGTTTGGGTTGCTATAACAAAATGCCATAGACTGCGTGGCTTATACACAACAGAAATGTATTTCTCAGTCTGGAGGCTGGGAAGTCTGAGATCAAGGCACTGGCAGATTCAGTGTCTAGTGAGGGCTTTCTGGTTCATAGATGGCCACTTCTCATTGCAACTTCACATAGAAGAAGGAAGAAAGGATCTCCCTGGGTCTTGCTGATAGTGTCCTAATCTGCCCTCATGACCTAATAAACTCCCAAATCCTCATCTTCTAATACCATCACATTGAAAGCATTTTTTTTTTTTTTTTTTTGAGACGGAGTCTCGCTTTGTTACCCAGGCTGGAGTGCAGTGGTGCGATCTCGGCTTACCGCAATCTCCGCCCCCCAAGTTCAAGTGATTCTCCTGCCCTCAGCCTCCTGAGTAGCTGGGATTACAGGCGGCTGCCACCGCGCCCGGCTAATTTTTGTATTTTTAGTAGAGATGGGGTTTCACCATCTTGGCCAGGCTGGTTTGAACTCCTGACCTCGTGATCCACCCCCTCAGCCTCCCAAAGTGCTGGGATTACAGGCATGAGCCACCGCGCCTGGCCTTTTTTAATATTAAGATGCATTATTTTTGTACAGGAATTTTTTTTGGTTGGGGGACACACAAAATTCAGACCATAGCAAGGTTCCAGCCATAAGCCAGAATACTTTCCCTATAACTATCACTGAAGGACCACTGGTCAGCCCCCACGTTTGCCAGGCTTTGGGGCCCTAGTCCCCTCTTCCTGTCACATTCCCCGCCACCACCCTGGTGATTTCCGAAACCCATGTGAACAACTTACCCCTCGACTGTCTTTCAGGACGGTGTTACAATTTCACCAAGGTGGCCAGCACCTAGCCATTCTGCAGTCACATCTCCATCTCCAACACTTGTGTGCAAATGGTTATAGATTTAGAGAGATGTGTGTGCTGAGTTTAAATAAAGTCACACCACTGCACTGGTGGAAGTAACTTAACTCAGATTCAGATACAATAATTATTTCCTGAGCTCCTGATGTGAGCTAGGTGTGACCATCTCTGTCGTCCGATTTGATCCTAAAGATAACCGTTTGCGCAGCATTATTCACAATAGCCAAGATATGGAAACAACCTAAGCATCTGCTGACAGACGAACAGATCGAGAAAACGTGGGGTGTGTTTATGTACATATACAGCCATGCACTGCATGACGATGTTTCAGTGATGGACCACAGACACAACAGTGGTCCCATAAGATTATAATACCGTATTCTTACTGAACTGTTTCTTTTTTAAGAGAAGTGTGTGTGTGAGATCAGAATTTCAGTGTCCCCATGAACTCAGTACATTCTACACTTGTCTTCCACCTGTTTGCAAATGTTTTTCTTTTGGTTGGTAATTTTTTTAGAAATAGATCTTTTATTTTTTAATGAATTTATTTATTTTTTTTTTGAGATGGAGTCTCGCTCTGTTGCCCAGGCTAGAGTGCAGTGGCCTGATCTTGGCTCACTGCAAGCTCCACCTCCCAGGTTCACGCCATTCTCCTGCCTCAGCCTCCCGAGTAGCTGGGACTACAGGCGCCCGCCACCACGCCTGGCTAATTTTTTGTATTTTTTTTTTAGTAGAGATGGGGTTTCACCGTGTTAGCCAGGATGGTCTTGATCTCCTGACCTCATGATCCGCCCACCTCAGCCTCCCAAAGTGTTGGGATTATAGGTGTGAGCCACCGTGCTCGGCCATTTAAAATTTTTTTTTTAGAGACAGGGTCTCACCATGTTGCTCAGGCTGGCCTTGAATTCATGAACTGAAGCAATCCTTCTGCTTCGGCCTCCAAAGTAGGTGGGACTACAGATGTGGACCACTGTGCCTGACTTACTGTACCTTTGCTATGTGTGGACATGTCTAGACACACAGTGCTCACCACTGTGTTACAACTGCCTCGGTATTCAGCACAGTAACCTGCTGTACAGGTTTGTGGCCTTGGAGCAGTAGGCCATCCCATGTAGCCTAGGTGTGCAGTGGTAGGTTAAGCCATCTAGGTTTCTGTAAGTGCACTCTATGACGCTCACGAGAAGAAAATTGCCTGACAACGCATTTCTCAGAGGGTATCCCTGTCATTAGGTGACACATGACTGCACAGACAGACCATCCAGGACTTAACGCTCTTTCGACTTTACAATGAATTTATGGGGACGTAGCCCCATTGTAAGTCATAGAGCCTGCAAACATTATTTCACCATAAAAAAGAAAGAAATCTTGCCATTTGCGACAACATGGATGAAACATTGGAGACATTATGCTTAGTAAAATAAACCAGATATGGAACGACAAAGACTGTGTGATCTCACTTCTGTGTGGAATCTGAAAGTATCAAACTCATAAACACAGTAGAATCGTAGTTCCCAGGGGTCAGGTGGAATGGGAAGATTTTGGTGAAAGGGTACAAACATTCCGTTCTGAGGATCTAATCTACAGCATGGTGACTACATTTAAAAATAATGTATTGTCTACTTGAAATTTGCTAAGAGAGTAGCTCCTAAGTGTTCTCACCACACAGACAAAAATGGTAACTATGTGAGGATATGGGTATGCTAATTAACTTGATTGTGGTGATCTTTTCACAATGTATACATACATCAAATCATGAGATTGTATACCTTAAATACATATAATGTTTTTGTCAATTATACTTCAATAAAGCCGGAAGAGGAAAAAAAGGTAACTATTTGAGCTTTTCTTCTTCAGTTAGAGCTAATCTAGCTAAAAAAGGGTTTGGGCATTTCTAAAAAGGAGTTGAGGTACTACTAAATGACGTCAGGATTAATGTTTTAACCAACCAAGAAGCAGCACTGAAAAACTTTCTAACAGCTTCGTTGAGATATAATTTACATACCATAGAATTCAGCCATTTAAAGTGTACAGTTCAGCAGGCCGGGTGCGGTGGCTCACACCTGTAATCCCAACACTTTGGGAGGCCTAGGCAGATGGATCATTTGCGATCCAGAGTTCGAGACCAACCTGGCCAACATGGTGAAACTCTGTCTCTACTAAAAATACAAAAATTAGCCGGGTGTGGCAGTGTGCACCTATAATCCCAGCTACTCGGGAGGCTGAGGCAGGAGAATCGCTTGAACCCCGGAGGCGGAGGCTGAAGTGAGCCAAGATCCTGCCACTGCACTCCAGCCTGGGTGAGGGAACGAGACTCCATCTCAGAAAAGAAAAAAAAGTGTAAATTCAGCGTTTTTATTTATAGAGTTGTACCGCCATCATACAGTTTTAGAACATTCCCATTAACCTAAAAAGAAAACTTCCCAATTCTTAGCTTCACTCCCAAGCCCCCCATTACCCACTTCCGGCCCTCAGCAGCCACGAATCTAAATCCTGTCTCGGTACATCTGGCTATCCTGGCATTTCATGTAAGTGAAATCGTATAGTATGTGGTCTTTTGTGTGAGGCTTCTTCCACTTGGCATCATGTCTTCGAGGCTCATCCGTGTCATAGTCTGCATCAGTATTTCACTCTTTTTTATTGTCGGTTAACAGTCCATTGTCCAGTTTTTGTGTGGACATATATTTTCATTTCTCTTGGGTATATATACCTGGGAGTAGAATTTCTCGGTCATATGAGAACTCTGTTTTTTTTTCCTTTTTAGAGACAGGGTCTCGTTCTGTCACCCAGGCTGGAGTGCAGTGGTGCGATCACAGCTCACTGCAACCTCCAACTCCTAGGCTTGTCAAGTGATCCTCCCGCTTCAGCCTCTCAAGTAGCTGGGGCTACAGGCGCACACACCAAACCCAGATAATTTTTACATTTTTTGTAGACACAGGGTCTTGCTATGTTGCCCAGTCTCAAACTCCTGGGCTCAAGCAATGGCCCACCTCTGTGTCCCAGGAACTCTATATTTAACCACTTGAGGAACTGACAGTTTCCTCAGCAACTGCCCCACTTCACATTCCCATTAGCAGCACATGAGGGCTCCACTGTCTTCACGTCTTTGTAAAATAACACTTCCTTTTTTTGTCCTTTTTTTTTCTCCTTTAATCTCTTTTTTCGAAAAAACCTCGGAAAATGACTGTGTCTTTCTTATTTAGCCTTCCTAGTGGGTGTGAGGTGGTATCTCACTGTGATTTGATTTGCATTTCCCTGATGATGAGTGATGCTGAGCATCTTTTCGTGTTTATTGGCCATTCGTGTATCTTTTTTGGAGAAGTGTGTGTTCAGATCCTTTGCCTATTTTTAATAAGGTTGTCTTTATATCCTAGTTATAAGTACCTTATCAGATACATGATTTACAAATATTTTTTCCCATTCTTTAGGTTAGCCTTTCACTTTTTTGAGGGCGTCTGCTATGCTACGGTTTGGATGTCTGTCCCCTCCAAAGCTAATATTGAAATTTGATGCCCAACATTGGAAATGGGGCCTAATAGGAGGGGTCTGGGTCATGGCGGCAGGTCCCTAATGAATAGATTAATGCCCTCCCTCAGTGGTGAGTTCTTACTCTGTTAGTTCCTGTGAGAGCAGGTTGTTAAAAAGAGCCTGGTACCCGCCTTTTCCAGCTCTCTCTCGGGCCATGTGACCTCTACACACTGGTTCCCCTTCCCCATCTGCCATGAGTGGGGGCAGCGTGAGGCCCTCACCAGATGCAGATGCCCAATCTTGAACTTTCCAGCCATCAGAATCATGAGCCAAATAAACCTTTACTCTTTACAAATTAAAGGGAGAGCAAAGAGAGGAGGAGGAAGGTGCCAGGCTCCTTTTAATTGCCAGGTAATGCAGGAACTAAGAGTGAGAACTCACTCCAGTGAGAATGGTAAAGCTTTTCATGAGAGCCAGCCCCATGACCAACACACCTCTTACCAGGCCCTACCTCCAACACCGAGGATCCAAGTTCAACATGAGATTTGGAGGGGACAAATGTCTGAACTATACGGTCACCATCCATCTCCTGTGACTTGACCCCTGCTCTCCGTGTTCTCCTCTGATTACCTCTCAGGTTTGTTTGTTCTCTTCATGCTGGTGTTTGTTGTTGGTGTGCTCTTGGGTCTCTTCTCTTTGTACTCCACAGACTTCCTGAGAGATCCTCATTCACTCCCATGGTGTCTTTAATCACTATCTATTAGCTGCCAATTCTCACATTTCCATTTCCAGCTCCAGACCTGGGGAGCCAACTGTTTACTCAACATCTTCCACAGACATTCCAAATGCAGCATGTTCAGACCCGAATTCATCACCATCCTCCTGCTATCCCCAAATGTGCCCCTCCTCCTGGATCCCCAGCTGAGGAAACAGGCATACCATTCTCCCATTTGTGCCAGCGGGAGCCTTGGCAAGCCCTTCTCCATAGTCAGTCATCAAGTTGTACTGAGTCCACTTCCTAGACATCACTTCAATCTGTCCCTTTTGGTCCATTCTCAGTGATCCTGCCCTGGACCACCATCATCTCTCAACTAGATGACTACAGTCTTCCTCTTTCTAGTCTATTCTCCATAGTGCAGCCACACTGATGTTTGTAAAATGCAAATCCACTTTTGACACTCTCTAGCTCAAAAATCCCTGGCTGGCTCTCCATTGCTCTGGGGATAACAATGAACAGACTAACAAGAATCGTAAGACCTTTCACGATCTGGCCTCAGTCATTTCTCCAGCCTCACTCCTGCACAGTATACGTCTGGCACTTTATTAATCTTGAACTAACTTTAGTTCCCTCAACACACTGTGTTCTCTTCATTTAGGGCTTTTGAATATCCATAGTCCTATGTCTGGAATACTCTTCCTTCTCCTCTGGCTAACCCCTACTTGTTCTTAAAGTAACAGGCTAGACATCACTTGCTGCTTCCCTCCAGATTGGGAGAACACCAAGTGACTGAAAGACAGTTTAGTCAAGAGGTTAAGAGGGAGGGCTTTGGAACTTGATGGCCCGGTTGGGGATCCAGGCTGTCCTGTTAGTTTTCTGTGCCTCTGTTTCCTCATGCATGTAATAGGGAATAATAAGAGTGCCTGTTACATAAGGCTGTGGTGAGGATTAAATGAATAAATATATAGAAAGTGCTTAGAAGAGTGCCTGGCACACTGTAATGGCTCAACCAGTTTCCTGTCACTTTGAGGTATCTCTATAGCACCCTATAGTTACCCCTATAATTAAGTACTTATCAGAGAAATCTAATTCACAATTTACTTTACTTTTCTGCATTGTAAGATCCTTAGAATTGGGACAACTCTCCAGGGCTCCAGCTCTTGGTATGCAGAGGGCATTTATGAAATTTTTGTTAAATACTTGACTAAATCAGTGAATGAATGAACTTCTGTTCACAGCATTGATCGCTTCTCACCTTGCATTATGAGAGTGGATTTTATCTTCTCTATTTAATTTACTGTAAGCTTACTGAGGCAGGACCACAGCACCGTCATCTTGGCATATCCCATCTCCTCCAACCAACACTGTCTGGGAACATTTTATTCCTGTAATTCAACTAATACCAGTTGAGCTAAAGCCTCCTCTCTGGGAATAGGCTTTAGACTTCTCCTGCTTTTCATCTGCCACATCCTGTCATCCTCTTCTATGTAACCCACTGCAACCTGGAATTTTAGGGACTTTCTTGTATCTGTAGCTCAGTTGTCACAGTAGGATAGTCATACAAGGAGCTGGGGACAATGAAATTCAAGTTAGTTAGGAGCTAAATTTAGGCAGATGTCCTGCAGTGTTTGGAAAGAATGATGGGCTCAGACGTTTTGTTCTTCCTGATCTCAGAAATGCTACTGAAGCTCTTAGCCCTGTTATAATTTACCCATATGTGGGGTGGGTAGAACAGCATGCTGAAGCAAAAGGGGAATTAAGTAAAAAGTAAGAGACCCAGTCAGGCACGGTGGCTCACACCTGTAATCCCAGCACTTTGGGCGGCCAAGGCTGGTGGATCACCTGAGGTCAGGAGTTCGAGAGCAGCCTGGCCAACATGGCAAAACCCCATCTCTACTAAAAATACAAAAATTAGCCAAGCATGGTGGTGCGCATCTGGAATCCCAGCTACTCAGGAGGCTGAGGCAGGAGAATTGCTTAAACCTGGGAGGTGGAGGTTGCAGTGAGCCAAGATCATACCACTACACTCCAGCCTGGGCGACAAAGTAGGACTCCATCTCAAAATAATAATAATAATAATAATAATAATAATAATACAAATAAGAGACCCAGGTTTTTGTCCCAGTCGTCAACAAATTGGTGTGACCTCGGAAGTCACAGCCTGCCTGGGTTGACTCATCCCACCGGTAAGGTGAAGGAGTTTAGATGGTTTTAAAGTTTCCTATTAATTCTGACATATCATGCACGTATCATCTCTTCCGATGCAGCTCATTCTAGGAAGGAATTTTCTATGGTCCCACTTCATCTCAGAAGGAACAGAGAAAAGAAAGCAATGACACCAGGTGTCTTTAGCTGCATGGCCAGTGATGGCTGAAAATAATCATGGGTTGGATCACCTGGATACACATGGAGAGAACAACCCACATCCTGCAGGCATGGCCCAAAGATGGGGTGTGATACTGGAAAGTGAATGCATTTTTGAGTCATACAGAACTGAATTCAAATCCCACTATGGGGCTAAATTAACCTCTGTAATCCTGTTTTCTTGGTTGTAAAATTTTTTTTAAAAAGTTGGGCTGCATGTGGTGGCTCACACCTGTAGTCCTAGCACTTTAAGAGGCCAAGGTGGATGGATCACTTGAGCCCAGCAGTTCAAGACCAGCCTAGGCAACATGGTGAAACCCCATCTCTACTAAAAACACAAAAAATTAGCCAGGGGTGGTGGTGCGTGCCCATAGTCTCAGTTACTTGGGAGGCTAAGGTGGTAGCATGGCCTGAGCCCAGGTAGTCAGGGCTGCAGTAAGCTGAGATTGTGTCACTGCACTCCGGCCTGGGTGACAGAATGAGACCCTGTCTCAAAAAAAAAAAGAAAAAAAAAAAGAAAAAAAAAAGTGGGAACGTATCTACGTTGTAGGAGTAGGATAAGGATTAAGTGAGGCTGTTTACATGTTATACCTTCTATAAATCATAGGCCTTCCATAAACCTTAGGTTTTCTCCATTTTTATACAGTCTACTAGTTCAAAGTACTTTCACAGATAATGGCCTGTGCCTGTGAAACTTTAGTTTACTCCTTTACTCCTCCCCACATGGTTGGAGTTTGGGGCATGGACTTTTCTGTGGGTTCAAGAAGCTCAGTGATTTTTTGGTGGGACAGAGTGCCTGAGTCGATGAGCATCTTCCCTTAGTTTAATGCAGCATCTGATGAGATTCAGTCCTGTGTGTCCTCTAGCTCACTGAGGGTGTTTTGGAGGGACAGGGCTCAGGTAGGACTTGGGGCTTGAAGACTCAATGCAATGGAGAGCCTCAAAGGAGTAAGGATCCATGATTCAGCTGGAGCTGCAGACCAGGCCTCTGGCCATGGAGACCCTCAGCAACCCCGAGGGTGCTGGAGAAGAGCTTCTCCTTTCTAAAGTCCTGCTTATGTGCCAGAGTATAAAAGAATCTCACTGAGCACATGGTTATTTTGACTCTCATTTAGTGGTCACTTGGGCTCTGATATTATTGCGCTTGTGGGCAGAGGCAGCTCATCAGTGCTGGGCTCTCTTGCATTTATGGTTTTGCCAAACCACTTTTTCTCCAGTCTCCCAGGGACTGATGATTTTGGAGCACAGTGAGGAAGCTCAACCATCAGCTCCAAACATCACCTGCCTCAACCATAATGCCCAACATCACCTGGCTAATCTGTGACAGAGCTGACCTGGGGGGTATGACTAGCCACCTTTGGTCACCAAATCCAAAGCTTTTTCCAGGATCACCTGGCTAATAAAGGGAAATGTTATGATTAGAAGCCAGGGCAAGCAACCTGGAGACAAGCTCTCTTTTAGGAATCAGACTTTTCATGAGATAGTTGTAAATTCTGAAACAATGTTTTAAGGAATTCTAGCCACAAATCAGGACGATGTCATTTGCCAGGCATTGTTTAGTCAACTGGTTATTTTATAAGTGAGTATAAGATTCATAACTCCAAGAGACAGTTATCAAATGGCAGTAATATCAACAATAACAGCTACCATTTACTGGGCACCTATTGTGTGCTTAGCTGTGGTATGGTATAGGGAAACACCTGCCCATGATGACTGAGCAGTGGTCAAGAGCACTGAGACCGGATTCAGACCATTCAAACGTGGGCCTGAATCCTGGTTCTACCACTTAACTAGCTGTGTGACTTTAGGCAAGGTACTTAATCTCTTTGAGCCTGTTTCCTGATTTGTAAAGTTAGAATAATAGTACTTGCCTTATTGGGTTGTGTAAGGACGAATGAGTTAATACAAGAAACATTACTCCAAATAGTAAGCACTATCAAATTCTCATTACTCAAAATGTAAGATGTGGAACCATGTTCAATAAAAGTTAAAGACTACAACAACCCGATACAGACAGGACCCATAGAGACAGCTCTTCAGTAGTGGAGATTTGGGCCCCAACCACGTAAGGAACTCTGCCCAAATGAAGTACAGGCTGAGGGCAATAGGAACACAGAATGAGTAAAGGGAGAAAGATGCCGTATCTACTGTGATATCATAACCTTTTTAAAAAAATGATGTGGTGGCTCATGCCTGTAATTCTGGCACTTTGGGAGGCCAAGGAGGGCAGATCACTTGAGTTCAGGAGTTTGAGACTAGCCTGGTCAACATGGTGAAACCCTGTCTCTACTAACAATACAAAAAATTAGCCAGGTGTGGTGGTGTGAGCCTGTAATCCCAGCTACTCAGGAGGCCGAGGTGGGAGAATCACTTGAACCTGGGAGGTGGAGGCTGCAGTGAGCCAAGATCGTGCCACTGCACTCCAGCCTGGGCAACAGAGCAAGACTCTGTCTCAAAAAACAAAAGAAACCAAAACCAAAACCAAAACAAAAAAGGTAGGCATATTTCCTTCCTTGCGTGGTAATGTGTATATACATACTCACGGACAGGCACACGGGGATTTTTAACCCCTTCCCTTCAACTATTTTCTATAAGGAGAGTGGCTGGTGGTTAATGTTATAGGCTAGTTTCTAAATTATACAATATCCAGTTGGGATTCTAATTAAAAGAGGCATTAACATCACCCACAGATGAATACAGTAACTGTAGGGACTTTGTTTACTCTTTCCTGCCAGAAAAGTGAGAACACTTCTTTTCTTTTCTTTTTTTTTTTTTTTTTTTTTTTGAGGAGGAGGAGTCTCGCTCTGTCCCCCAGGGTGGAGTGCAGCGGCACAATCGTGGCTCACTGCAACTTCCGCCTCCCGGGTTCAAGTGATTCTCCAGCCTCGGCCTCCCAAGTAGTTGGGACTACAGGTGCCCGCCACCACCCCTGGCTAATTTGAGAGCATTTTCTTTTGTACAAAGGATAGCTGCATCACGTTGGGTGGAAACAGGAAGCTGCTCCTGGTGTATGGAAATTTACATATGATTGAAGGGTGGATCTGGATGCTCAGTCACCACAGGCAGGTGTTTCTCTGGTGAGCTCAGCCATTCCTCTGTACACCACTCTCCACTGCTGGGTAGGAGCCTGCAAACTATGTTGCCCAGGTTTCTTACCAGCTGGCTTTCTATTAGGTTTTGCTGATTGGAGACCGTGGTGTCAGATCAGAAGATAGGAGGAAGAGGAGTTCCTGGGTTTGACTCCAACTGCAGCAGCAGTTACTGGTGGTTGTCAAGTGGCATCTGGTTTTTGTTTTTGTTTTGTTTTGAGATGGAGTCTTGCTCTGTCACCAGGCTGGAGTGCAGTGGAGCAATCTTGGCTCACTGCAACCTCCACCTCCTGGTTTCAAGTGATTCTCCTGCCTCAGCCTCCTGAGTAGATGGGACTACAGGCACCCCCTACCATGCCCAGCTAAGTTTTGTATTTTTAATAGAGATGGGGTTTCACCATGTTGGCCAGGATGGCCTTGATCTCTTGACCTTGTCATCCACCTACCTCGGCCTCCCAAAATGCTGGGATTACAGGTGTGAGCCACCATGCCCAGCCTGTTTTTTTCAGTCAGAGTCTCGCTCTCTTGCCCAGGCTGGCGTGCAGCGCCACGATCTCCGCTCACTGCAGCCTTGACCTCCCGGGGTTCAGGTGATTCTGCCATCTCTGCCTCCCAAGCAGCTGGGACCACAGGTGCGCACCACTGCTCCCAGCTAATTTTTTGTTTACTTTTTGTAGAGATGAGGTCTCACTATGTTGCCCAGGCGGGCCTCAAACTCCTGAGCTCAAGCAATCCACCCACCTTGGCCTCCCAAAGTGCTGGGATTACAGGTGTTAGCCACCATGCCTGGCCCAAGTGGCATCTGGGCAGTGGTGGTGACTCTGGCAGCTCTAGCAGTGGCAAGGGCATAAGTTTTCAGAGGACTCATACACAGTATCTAATGCTGTGTACAAGTTTTCTGAACTGCGTACAAGTCTTCTGAAAACTTAATGAATTTTTAATCTTTTTGAGAGACGGAGTCTCACTCTGGTGCCCAGGCTGGTGTGGGCTTGTAGGTTCCAATACAGGGCTGTTAGCAGCTTCCTGATGTGCAGCTTCTCTGCACGTCATCCGTTCTTCCTTCTCCAGGGTACCCCTTCTTTTTTGTTTGCCAGCCCTCCCAACATCTTTGTAACAAAATCCCTATATTAAGTTCCATTTATTTATTTATTTATTTAATTTTATTATTATTATTATTATTTTTTGAGATGGAATCTTGCTCTGTCACTTAGGCCGGAGTGCAGTGGCACGATCTTGGCTCATTGCAACCTCCACCTCCCAGGTTCAAGCAATTCTCCTGCCTCAGCCTCCTGAGTAGCTGGGATTACAGGCATGAGCCACCACGCCTGGCTAATTTTTGTATTTTTAGTAGAGATGGGGTTTCACCATGTTGGCCAGGCTGGTTTCGAACTCCTGACCTCGTGATCCACCTGCCTCAGCCTCCCAAAGTGCTGGGATTACAGGCGTGAGCCACTGCAGCCAGCCCCTTCTATTTATTATACTTAGGGTTGTTTTCATTTTTCTTGACTAGATTGTGCAGTGGCACAATCACAGCTCACTGCAGCCTCAACCTTCTAGGCTCAAGCAATCCTCCCACCTCAACCTCCTGAGTAACCGGGGCTACAGGTGTGTGCTACCACATTTTAAAGTTTTTGTAGAGATGCGGAAGTCTCACTATGTTGCCTGGGCTGGTCTTGAACTCCTGGGCTCAAGCGATTTTCCCACCTCAGCCTCCCAAAGTGCTGGGATTACACGTGTGAGCCACCACGCCTGGACAACTCAATGACTTTAAATGACAATGATCATTTTCTTATTCTCCCTCACACTTCCAAAAGCTGACTGGGCTTTGCTAGGCAGGTCCTGCTTGGGCTCTCTTGTTCTGTCATAGTCACAGTGGCTGGGGCTAGAGTTAAAGGCTTGCTCACTCGTCTGGCAACTGATGTTGGACGTCAGCCAGAACACCTCCACGTGGCCTCTCCCAGTGGCCTGGGTGCCCTCACAACATGGCGGCTGGGTTCCAAGCCAAGTGTCCTGAGAGAGAGCCGGAAGGAAGTTGTGTCACCTTTTAAGACCTAGCCTTGGAAGTCATAGAGCATCTCATCTGTTATATTCTACCTGTTAGAAGCAAGTCACTAAGGCCCGCCAATATTCAAGGAGGGAAAATGAATGCTACTGCTAGGAGGTGGGCCAAAGAATTTGTGAACATATTTTGAAACCGCTACAGGGAGCATCTCCAGCAACACAGCAGCAGGTGTGGACTTGTAAGTTCCAGTCCACGGATGTTAGCAGCGTCCTCATGTGCAGATTCTCTGCACGTCATCCCTTCTTCCTCCTCCAGGATACCCCTTCTTTTTTGTTTCCCAGCCTCCCAACATCTTTCTAACAAATTCCCTATATTAAATTCCTTCTATTTGATATACTTAGGGTTGTTTCCATTTTCTTGACTAGACTGACTAATATATGAGGGACTATCCCATGCCATCTAAACTCACCATCTGAACTGGATAGCAGAGATACTATCATGATGTGTCAAGAACCACGTTAGGTAATTTATGTTATGTCATTTAATTCTAACACCAAACCTGACAAATGGGTATAAGAATACCTACATCATAGATATAGAAACTGAGGTTCAGAAGGGTTCAGCAACTTGACCAAAGGACACAGCTGTAAAGAGTTGAGAACCAACTCTAGGTGTGACACCAAAATACATTTATTTCTTGAGCCTTCTGGAATGAGAAGAGCTACTTACTCCCGAAGAGTTCCACTTCCCTCAGAGAAAGTCTTACCTCTCCTCCTTATATGCCTTTTTGATGAATCACCTTAGATTGAGGAAAAGGAAGAATACATCTGGGGCAGTGGAACACAAAGACACAAGTATTCATCATTTGTGAAAACTGCAGGCTGTGTAAGAAAAGGCACTACACCGGAGTCTGGAAGCCAGGGTTCAAGCCCCAGCAATGTTACTCACATATGTTAGGACCCCAGGCAGTCACTTCCTCCCCAGAGGCCTCAGATTCCATAGCTGGAGAGTGACCCTGGTGTTCTGTGCTCCAATGAGTATCTAGTTGGTAAAGTATCTACTTTGGGAATATAAAAAGCCCTATCAGATACAGAGGACAGAAGTTAAAGTAAACTAAAGCCAGATTATAGTGGGTCTTGAATAGGCTGAGGAAAAATTCGTATCGCATAAGCAGTGGAGAATCCATTTTGTCGCCCAGGCTGGAATACAGCAGCTGGAATACAATCACAGATCACTGCAGCCTTGACCTCCTGGGCTCAAGTGGTCCTCCCTCCCGAGTGGCTGGGACCACAGGCATGTGCCACCACATCTAGCTAATTTGAAAAAAACTTTTTGTAGTGATGTGCTCTCGCTGTGTTGCCCAGGCTGCTCTTGAACTCCTGGGCTCAAGCAACTCTCCAGCCTCAGCCTTCCAAAGTGCTGGGATTCCAAGCATGAGCCACCATGCCCAGTCTATTTTGGGTTCTTAAGGAAAAAACTAACACAAATAAACAAAAAGGCTTATAGAAAAAAATAATAGGCCAAGCACAGTGGCTCACGCCTGTAATCCCAGCACTTTGGGAGGCCGAGGCGGGTGGATCAGCTGAGGTCAGGAGTTCAAGACCAGCCTGGCCAACATGATGAAACCCTGTTTCTACTAAAAATAGAAAAAATTAGCTGGGCGTGGTGGCAGCCACCTGTAATCCCAGCTACTCGGGAGGCTGAAGCAGCAGAATTGCTTGAACCCAGGAGGTGGAGGTTGCAGTGAGCCAAGATCATGCCACTGCACTCCAGCCTGGGCAACAAGAGCGAAATTCCATCTCGAAAAAAAAAAAAAAAAGAAAAAAGAAAAAAAGAAAAAGAAAATAATAAAAAATCCAATAATACAAAGGAACCACAGCAGCAACAACCATTTGCTCAATGCTAGGCACAAGGCGCTACCCTAGGTGTTCTACAGGGGTGAGTGCACAGACCAGCACAACTCGAAGAGGTCTGTAATGTCATTTCCATCTCACAGACGGTGAAACTATTCAGAGGCTCGATAACTTGCCCAAAATCACATATCTGGTCAGTAGTGGGGATGAGATGTAACTCAGTTTGGCTGAATCTGAAGTCTGCACTCTTCACTATGCTATGGGTTAGAATGAGCTGAACCCAATAGTAAACAAAAAATAAGTAGATAAGGAATTGTTCAAATGTAGAAGAGAGCCTATGGGTCTGCACTAGAATACTTGGCAATGGAAATACGGAGTGTGAGGTGGGACAAAGACGATTTGCAGGAAAAAAAGACAAGCTGAGGTTCAATCAAATAGATTCATATGGCTTGTTAGGTGGATGAGGTGGGAGGAGGTGGTTGCTTCCCAACAGCCCTTCCTCCTCAATTCCCATTTAAGTGTCTACTCCTCTGAAGCCTGTGAGCCTGAGGGGAGGGAAATTACCTCTTGGGCTGGGGCTGGTGGCTCAGGCCTGAGCCTATCAGCTTAGTTCCATCCTTTGTCCATTTACTGGCTCTGGGATGGGCATGGCACCCAATCAGCGTCCGTGAAACCAGACAGAGGCTTGCTAGGGCTGTTGGGAAGGTTTCTTGCTTTTCTAAGAGGCCATCTGAAAGGAGTCTTCTCTGTGGCTCCCAGTTGTGATTTGGAAGCACACAGCCCTTGAAGCTGCTGCCAGCAGTCTCATGACAGAGCAAAGCCAGCCTCAGCACGATGCTAACACTGCAGAGGGCAGAGAGATGGAGAGAAACTGGGGTACTTGATTCTGTCCTTTGTTGTTCAAGGCACTCTGCAGTGGGTTTCCTGTTGCCCGAACACGTCCTAACTGTTACAATAAGGCAGGCTCTGCAAGGTGTCTGTTCCAGGCTCCTAACCCAAAAGTCACTGCCATACATTTTAGTGGAGAACAAAGAAACACACAAAAAGCCTAGATCCAGGGAAATGTTGATGTGACACTTGCGAGCCCCTGCTGGAAAAAAAACAAGTGAACAGGATGGAGACTAGAGACATAACAAGCCAGGCAGAGAAAGTCAAGCTTCCACACCCTGTAAGTTTCCTGGGCTACGTGTTCACAGCATACAAGAAATTTGTCACGTCTGACTCTCACGTACGTACAGAATGCAGGACAGGCAAAGCTATTCTGCAGGACCCACATGACTTTGTATATGGAGAGGGTTCTTTTCTTCTGATGCTAAGCCCTCTAATATATTTGGGTCCCAACTGGGTAAATGTCTGATGCATAAATTTAAAAAACCAAGTATTATGCAAACCAGGGTATCTTTGAATTCAAGCAATGGGTCAAAGTAACAAACACTGTTCTGTCAAAAAGGATCAAACACTTTATTCATCTACACATAACATATATAAAAGCAAGCAAAATCAGGATGTTTTCCTCAGCCACCCTTTCCACATTTTGTGCAGTTTTAGTGAACTATAAATCACTGACTTCTTCAGGCCTAAAAGAGAAAAGATGAGAAAGTAAGAAGATGGAGCCTTGTTGAGTGGATGCTCAGAGTTTCAGTGACATTCTGAGCAGAGACTTGTCTTTGGAGGAGGGCAGTGAGGGGCTGACCCGTGGCTCTAGGAGACCAGGGAGCTGAAGGTGATTAAAGGTCACTGTGATCAATGTAGGGGGAAATGATTCTGATTTCGGCATTTTCCGATTTAGGGCTATGGATGCCAACGGTTCCTAAGTTATTGGGATAAGTGATCCTTTTGAGGTATGAACATATTGGCAGCCTCTGAATTTAGCTCTTTTAAAAAGGTAGGACAAGGATAAGACTCTGTATGCCACTGGGTCCCCGTTCTCTCAGGCCTAAATTCCAACCCCACCTCACTGTCTCTATGTCACTGTGAAAGGCACCTGTCTGACTATGACAAATGCTGTTCCCATCACTTTCTGCCTCGTTGACTTGGAATCCCTGTTTGGATTTCTTCTCTAGGAAGTGCTTCCCTGGACCCACAGGGTGGCCCCACAGCATCTGTGCTCGCTCAACACACTGTGCAGTACGTGTGGGCCGATTCACCCATGCCTCTGCCTGGACTGGGAGCTTCCTGAGGACAGGGACCTTGTCCTGTTCACCTAGGTGGCCCTGTCACCTAGTATAGGACCCAGAACACAGCAGGTGCTCTGTAAAAGCTTTTGAAATGACATGACAAATGTGCCTCATTCGGACAGCTGGCCCCCTAGCACCCCCATCTACTTAGTCATGAGTGTGTGATGAAACTGCAGAAAGGCTCTCCGGGGGCTTAGGGGAAAGAAGAAAAATAGAATAAAATAAATGGGTGTTATTTGTCAGATCTAAGAGTATCCTATTTGTGGATGCTATTATGGACTCAACTTCCTTTGTGTTGAGGGTGGGATCATTCAGTTTGTGCTTCAGGGTGTGGCCCAAAGATATGAACAGTCTTTTTCACTGTGAGATACAAACTGTGATCTGTGCTATGAGTGTGAAGTGCACACCCCTGGCAGTGCACTTTGGTGAGCATGCCGACAAGGTAACAGGTTTCGCTCTGGACGTGCCTAGCACTGGGGTTTGAGTGATGGCTTGAAAATATCTGGCCCTGTTACCTGTAAACTGCTTAGTCCACTTAGAGCCTTGGAAAAGACCACTGCAGACAGTAGCAGGGGAGCAGTAAAATCATTAATGAATACTTCTAGACACTCTGGCTTCGTTTGTCTACCAGCTGACTACTTGCAAACCAACATAACCTAGTCAACAAACTCAGAGTTCCTTTCCCTGCCTCCACCCCTTTTAATTTTCTCCCTGGAGCAACCACTCTGGTAAACCCCACCCACTTCAGCACTGAGACTAGAAGCTTATCATATAAGGTGGTTTTTAAAATTCCAGCCAGAACCAACCAAAAGACCAAGCCGAATACAGGTAGTTATACATGGAAAGGTTCATATAGCAACCCCAGGGCACTGAGTCACAGCTAGAGGAGGATGCATGGGCCATGATAATTCCCAGCTCAACTTCAAAAAGCAGTTCCTTGGAGCTTAAACATTTCAGGTAAATACATAAAGTAGAAGAGTGTCACCATGTAGCCATTTTTTTTTTTTTTTTTTTTTGCTGCTAGTGGACAGAAATCTCCCTTGACTAAAACATTCTCCCTTTCATGGTTCTGCCAGTGAGACATTTTCAGAAAGACTGCAGCAGGGAAATCTGTTAGAAAGAGCACTAGAATCGGAGTCAAGAGACCTGGACTCTAGTCCCAGGTGGGCCACAAACTAACGGTGGCCTTTCCCTGGGCCTCAATTTCCTTATCTGTAAAATGACTGGGTTGGAATAGATGAGGGGTTCTCTACCAAGGGGTCCACAGATTAAGTCTGAGTGTCTGTGAACTCCCTAACACTGCAGGAAAATCTACTGTGTGTGTGCATAGGTGCATTTCTGTGCAGGGCGTCTCGAGTTCTAGTCAGATTTTCACAGGGATCCGGGACTTGCAAAAGGCTAAGAACCAACAGATCAGAATGAAGAGTCTTTTCTGCCTTAATGTTATAATTTCAACAGAGGTGGAGAACTTAAATTTCATGATTTTGGAATAGGCAAAAATTTTCTAAACAGGACACAAAAAACTGCTAAACATATAGAAGACAAAATGGATAAATTGGACTACATGAAATTATGAACTTCTTCTTTTCACCAAAAGACACCATTAAGAGAGTGCAATGACATGGCTTACAGCCATAATCCCAACACTTAGGGAGGCCGAGGCGGGCAGACCATGAGGTCAGGAGATCAAGACCAACCTGGCCAACATGGTGAAACCCCGTCTCTACTAAAAATACAAAAAATTAGCCGGGCGTGGTGGCATGTGCCTGTAGTCCCAGCTACTTGGGAGGCTGGGACAGGGGAATCGCTTGAGCCCGGGAAGCGGAGGTTGCAGTGAGCCGAGATCACGCCACTGCACTCCAGCCTGGCCACAGAGCAAGGCTCCATCTCAAAAAAAAAAAAAAAAAAAAAAAAAAGAGAGTGAAATGACAAGCCACGGAGTGGGGGATTTTGACATCACATGTATCCAACAATGGAGTTGTGCCCCGACTACAGAGAGAATTCAGTAAGCAAAACAGACAACTCAGTAGGAAAATGAGCAGAAGACTAGAATAGACGCTTCACAAAAGAGCATATCCAAATAAACAAATGAAAAATGCTCAACTTCCTCAGTCATGAGGAAAATGTAAATTAAAAGATCAATATGGTACCACTAATCACCCACTAGAGTGCCTAAAATGAAAAAGACCTATACAGGTATTCAGGGAGGTGCTGCAACAGAAGCTCTGCTAGTGCAAGTATAAATATGGACAACTGTTTAGCAGTTTCTACTAAAGCTGAACAGTCACATGCTTTATCATCCAGGAATTCTACCCCTCAGTACATACCTGACAGGAATGCATACACCCCCCCACCAAAAGACAGCTACAAAAATATTCACAGCAGCACTACTTGTAATAGTCCCAAACGGGAACAACCCAAGTACCCATCAATAGCGGAATGGATAAATTGCGGTATATTCACACAGCAGAATACTGCACTGGGCAGAAATGAACCACTGCTACTCCCAACACGATGAATCTCCCTATGTTATAAATGAACAGGGAGAGACACAAAAGAGGACATGCTTATACATGGTTAAAAAATGGGTAAAACAGAACCGTGGCACTGGGAGTCAGGCTGGAGCTTACTCTCGGAGAAGCAATGCCTGTGACGGGCATGAGGGGTACTGGGGACTGGAATGACTGTATTTCTTCACCTGGGCACTAGGTCTATGAGGTGTTCCCTTAGTGAAAATTCATCAGATTTATGATTTTTGCACTTTTCTATCTATATGGAGATATTTCCTACTACCAGAAAATTTAGAATCTGTCATTTATTTGGTCACACATAGAACAAATATTTATTGAGCACCTGTATAAGCAAGACACTGAACTAGTTGCTAGGGATACTGGTATAGACAACAGCTATGGTCTCTGCCCTCACAGAGTCCACAATCCGTAGACTTCTACTTGGTCTACACTAAGCTTACTTTCTTCAATTTTTTTTTTTTTTTTCACTCTGTCGCCCAGGTTGGAGTGCAGTGGCATAATCAAAGCTCACTGGAGCCTCGACCTTCTGGGCTCAAGAGATCCTCTCTCCTCATCTTCCTGAGTAGCTGGGGCTACAGGTACTTGCCACCACGCCCGGCTAATTTTATTTTATTTTTGTAGAGACGGGGTCTTGCTTTGTTGCCCAGGCTGGTCTTGAACCTTTGGCCTCAAGCCATCCTCCCACCTTAGCCTCCCAAAGTGCTAGGATTACAGGTGTGAGCCACTGTGCCCAGACTACATTAAGCTTACTCTTTCTACAGGAAAGGGTGATGATTTAGGAATTCTGCTCACTCCTTCCCCAGCGGATAAAAATGCAACATCTCTTTAGATGCATCCCCTGTAGAGAGATCCTTATTTATCTAAAGCTAGTCATTATGAATTCTGGTTAGAATCTAAAGTCAGGATTTTGTTTTAGAAGCATGCAGAAAGCTATGTCACTATATGGCTCCTTAGGTTTCTCTTCTGATTTCCAGCTTGTTTCACATGACCTACAGCGAAGTTAATACACACGTAAGACTATGAACTCCCCGTGTGATCTTAAAACAGATGGGTCTACTGATAGACAAACTCTCCAGGAAACAATGTGAGGTAGAAATATGGCTAGGCTGTGAAAGATCTCTACCTTTCCATAATCTTACATTTCAGACCTTTGATAAAATTAGTATCCCCAAAACATCCTTCCAGTTCATTTCCAACCATAAGCAGATACACCTACAAAGAAAATCTCTTCTGAGGCAAAAGTACAACTTATTTTAAGAACTCACAGGCTTAAGTGATAATCAAATCAGCAACAGAGCACCAGTGTTCTTCTAATTTAAATATATAGATACCAACAAATGGAAGAAATGCTTCAGTTTTAAGAAATCAGAAGCAGAGGATAATGACTAATCCATTCTACTGTGTTCCCGGAAAAGGCTGGTAAGGATCAACTGAGGCATGCCTTTTAGGAGCAAGACTGAACCTGTCTTGTTAATTTAGTTTAGTTGAATCTTTTGAAGCTAGAGAGGTAAACAGGTATTTGTCCCCAGAGTTAATTCTGATTGGCCACAAAGTCAGGTGGGAAAAAATAAGATTTAAAAATTAAACTCATCATCCTCGCCCAACCTCCCCCTCTGCTCAGGGAATGAATGGCTCTACTGCTTCCCAGGCCAAAAACCTGGGAGTTAGTTCTGACTCCTCCTTCATGTCCCATATCCCTTTAGTCACCAAGACCCAGTCGTTCCCTTCTAAACACGGCGAATCTTTCCTGTCTGAACTGCAATGACCTGAGTTCAGGCTGCTGTAACTCCTCAGCTGACTGGCTGTAGCCATATCTATTTGGTCTCCCTCGCAATAGTTTTACTGCCCTTCCATTTGATCTCTATACTCTTAACTACAGTAGTCTTTCGGCAGTCCTATGGTGACTTCCCTCTGCCCTCAAAAGAAACCCTGAACTCCTTAACATGGCTTTTAAAGTCTTTGTTTGGCCCCTGCTTATCTCTCCATCTGATCACTAAACTCCCCCATTTCTCATCTACCTATTCCCACACCAGAGTACTCAGACAGTTCCCCTTCTCTCCACTCGCGTTAGAAACTTTATATTTTCTTAATCCAGTCTATTATTGTTGGACATTTGGGTTGGTTCCAAGTCTTTGCTATTGTGAATAATGCCGCAATAAACATACGTGTGCATGTGTCTTTATAGCAGCATGATCGCAAGAACAAAAAACCAAACACTGCATATTCTCACTCATAGGTGGGAATTGAACAATGAGATCACATGGACACAGGAAGGGGAATATCACACTCTGGGGAATGTTGTGGGGTTGGGGAAGGGGGGAGGGATAGCATTGGGAGATATACCTAATGCTAGATGACAAGTTGGTGGGTGCAGTGCACCAGAATGGCACATGTATACATATGTAACTAACCTGCACAATGTGCACATGTACCCTAAAACTTAAAGTATAATTAAAAAAAAATGTAAAAAAAAAAAAAAAAAAAAAAAAAAAAAAAAAAAGAAACTTTATAAAAGGCTGCTGCTCGAATATGCAGTTGCTTAGCTGGTCTTTTGTTGCCAGTTTGAGATGTGAGGTCATCTGCTGCTACCATGAAAGGAAGAGCAGGCAAATTTTAGGAGGCTAAATAGTCTTTTGGTACTCCTAAGCCAGCTGGCTTCAGTTGCTGATCTGATGAGAATGATGTTATTCTACTAGCAGCACAGTCTAAGGGAAATTAAAACGATTTGCTTAATAATCAACTCCCAGGCTAAAGGAAAAGGAAAACAGTGTTTGGTTTTGGAAGCAATTCTCTAATCACATTTGAACATGAGTGTATGTGACGGTCAGGGAATTTCAAGGGAACTAATAAAGACAAAGCATCAGTGAGACTGCATTGAGGACATACTGCCATGTTATCCAACAGTGTTTACTAGGAAGGGCAGTCCTCCCAGCTGTTTATAGATGCCTGGCTTCCATCTTTTGTAGGAGTAGAGTGAAATTTAGATCTGCATTCATCTAAATTTATAAAGCACCTCTGGATAACACCCTGGACGCTCTCATGTAAGCCTCAGAACACCTTGTGAGTTGGGTATTAGTATTCCCACCATCTCACAGAAGAGAGAATAACATACCATAGTCATAGAGTGAAGAAATGAATAATTCAGAACCCCAAAACCCTATCCTCTGACCCCAAGCTTAGCTCCTTCACTAAGCGGATTCCCGGAATTTAACTGAATTTGACCTTTGTATTGGCTGGCTAAGGGGAAGACCAAATCTTCCTTTTTATCCCATTTATGAGTAGGAGGTTGCACAGGGGAGGAGGGGTAATGGCTACAAAAGAATAAAAAGTAAACCAAATATGCTAGGGTTTTCTCATCCTACAGATGACATACGAGCTGGCTGAAAAACTGAACAGAGGCAGAACTTGAGAAATTTTGGGGAGAAGGACCTAGAAAAAGTAAGGCAGAACAACAAGAGCTATGATGACAACAAAAGGACTCGTAAAGAGCAAGGTGGATCTCAGCTCAAAAGCTCCTTCAGCTGATAAACAACTTCAGTAAAGTCTCAGGATACAAAAATCAATGTGCAAAAATCACCAGCATTCCAATACACCAACAACAGTCAAGCCAAGAGCCAAATTAAGAACGCAACCCCATTCACAACTGCCATAAAAAGGAATACATCTAACCAGGGAGGTGAAAGATCTCTACAAGGAGAACTACAAAACACTGCTCAAAGAAATCAGAGATGACACAAACAAATGGAAAACTATTCCATGTTCATAGATAGAAAGAACCAATACTGTTAAAATGGTCATAGTGCCTAAAGCAATTTATATATTCAAGGCTATTCCTATTAAACTACCAATGACATTCTTCACAGAACTAGAAAAAAACTATTTTAAAATTCATATGGAACCAAAAGAGCCCGAACAGCCAAGGCAACACTAAGCAAAAAGAACAAAGCTGGAGGCCTCATGCTACTCGACTTCAAACTATAACTACAGGGCTACAGTAACCAAAACAGCATGGTGCTCGTACAAAAACAGACACATAGACCAATGGAACAGAACAGAGAACCCAGAAATAAGGCTGCACACCTACAACCATCTGATCTTTGACAAAGTAGGCAAAAACAAGCAATGGGGAAAGAACTCCCTATTCAATAAATGGTGCTGGGAAAACTGGTTAGCCATATGCTGAAGATCGAAACTGGACCCTTCCTCACACCATATACAAAAATTAAGTCAAGATGGATTAAAGACTTAAATGCAAAGCTATAAAAACCCTGGAAGACAACTTAGGCAATACCATTCTGGACGTAAGAATGGGCAAAGATTTCATGACAAAGATGCCAAAAGCAATTACAACAAAAGCAAAAATTTTAAATGGGATCTAATTAAACTAAAGAGCTTCTGCACAGCAAAATAACAAGACAGTGAAGAACAGAGTGAACAGACAACCTACGAAATGGGAGAAAATTTTGCAAACTAGGCATCTGACAAAGGCTTTATGTCCAGCATCTATAAAGAACCTAAACAAATTTACAAGAAAAAAAACAAACAGCCCCATTAAAAAGTGGGCAAAGGACATGAACAGACACTTTTCAAAGGAAGACATACATGCAGCCAACAATCAAAGGAAAAAAAGCTCAACATGACTGACTGATAATTAGAGGAATGCAAATCAAAATCACAATGAGATTCCATCTCACAGCAGTCAGAATGGTTGTCATTAAGTCAAGAAACAACAGAAGCTGGTGAGGTTGTGGAGAAAAAGGAACATTTATACACTGCTGGCAGGGGTGTAAATTAGTTCAACCATTGTGGAAGACAATGTGCCGATTCCTCAAAAACCTAAAAAGAGAACTGCCACTTGACCCAGCAAGCCTATTACTGGAGTACATACCCAAAGGAATATAATTCATTATATCACAAAGACACATGCATGTGTATACTCATTGCAGCATTATTCACAATAGCAAAGACACGGAATCAACCTAAATGCCCATCAATTGTAGACTGCATAAAGAAAACGTGGTACATATACACCATGGAATACTATGCAGCCATAATAAAAAAGAGACCATGTCCTTTGCAGGGATATAGATGGAGCTGGAGGCCATTATCCTCAGCAAACTAACACAGCAACAGAAAACCAAATGCTGCATATTCTCACTTACAAGTAGGAGTTAAATGATGAGAACACATAGGACACATAGAAGGGAACAACAGACACTGGGGCCTACTGATGGGTGAAGGATGGGAGGGGTGAGAGGATCAGGAAAAATAACTAATGGGTTCTAACTAGGCTTAATAAATAGGTGACAAAATAATCTGTATAACAAACCTCTATGGCACAAGTTTACCTGCATAACAAACTTGCACATGTACCCCAAACTTAAAATAAAAGTTAAAAAAAAAGAACAAGGTGGAGAAGGATAGAGGTTCTGAAACTTACTGTGAGGATGAGGAAAGAGAAACAGGCAAACCAGTCACTCGGTGCCTGTCACTGTTAGTTTACTCCAGCTGGAGACCTGGGCCAGGGGCTAACACTATTCGAATATAACATTGTAAAGAGGCTTGTTTCAAAGAGAGGTCAGGAAACTTTTAAGTAATGATACCAAAAGAAGAAAAACCAGACACAATGCTAGATGCCTTAATATATCTTAAAATATAATCTCCTGGCCAGGTGCAGTGGCTTAACCCTATAATTCCAGCACTTTGGGAGGCTGAGGTGGGAGGATCACTTGAGCCCAGGAGTTTGAGACAAGCCTGGGCAACATAGTGGGACTCCATCTCTACAAAAAACAAAAACAAAACAAAAAAACAGCCAGGTGTGGTATTGCACCCTTTAGACACAGGTACTTGGGAGGCTAAAGTGGGAGGATCACACCATTGTACTCTAGCCTGGGCTAGAACCTGTTTCCAAAAAAACAAAACAAAAACAAAAAAACAAACATAAAATACACCATTGCACTCTGGCCTGAGCTAGAACCTGTCTCCAAAAAAACAAAACCCAAAACAAACAAAAAACCAAACATAATCTTCACAACCTGGTGAGGCAGGCATAATTATTCCTATGAAGTTAAAACTCAGAAAAATTAAGTAACTTGCCCAAGTCACACTGGTTAGGTTGTAATTGGAGCTCTAGTCTCTGCGCCTCACAAACCTCTGCCCTCAGCACTATGCTAGGAAACCTTTGTCACAGCCCTTGGCCAAAATAAACAGAGAAGCCAGAGCATAAGGCCATTTAACCCACAGAATCTGAAGGGGTGCTCATCACTTTCCATGCTTTATGTCACCTCAGTGTGAGGTAACATACATTCTGTCACTCTGGACTTCCACAATGCAATGTGGCATCATTAGAAGTGAAGAAAAGGCTGAGCAGGAAGAGAGGTTAAAATGTTTAGAAACTTTTATTTAAGGAAATAATCAATGAAAGCTTCCCAAGTCTAGCAAGTGTGTCAGATATCCAGATACAAGAGACCCAATGACCCCCAGGTGAATACACTGCAAAAATGACTTCAACATAGCATACTATAATCAGAAGGTCTAAAGTGAAAGTAAAAGAAACAATTTTAAAATTAGCAAGAGAAAAGCATCTAGTCACCCATAAAGGAAACCTCATCAGACTAACAGTGGACTTTTCAGCAGAAACCTTAAAGGCCAGAAGAGAATGGGATAGCATTTTCAAAGTGCTGAAGGAAAAAAACCCTGTCAGCCAAGAATTTTATATCCTGCTAGAATAAGCTTCATAAATGAAAGAGACTAGTCTTTCCTAGACAAATACTAAGGGAATCTGTCACCACTAGACCAGCCCTATAGGAAATGCTCAAAGGAGTCTTAAACATGGAAATAAAACGCTGATATTCACCATCACAAAAATACCCAGAAATATAAAACTCACAGTTCTTATAAAACAATCTCACAAAAGAGGAACAGAAAGAAATCAAATTACAGAATTTCATCAAAACACAAGGACAAAAAGAGAAAAAGAAAGAAAACAAAGAATTTATAAAATAACTTGAAAATAACCATATGACAGAAACAAAACCTCACGTATCAATATTAACTTTAAATGTAAATGGATTAAATGCTTCATTTAAAAGATACAGACTGGCAGAACAGATTAAAAAAACATAATCCACCTATATGCTACCTACAAGAAACTCACCTTACCTGTGAAGACACAAATAGACTGAAAGTAAAGGGGTGGAAAAAGATATTCCATCCAAAAAGAAATCAAAAGGAGAACTATATATATGTCAAATAAAACAGACTCTAAATCAAAAACAGTTAAAAAAAAAAAAGACTAAGAAGGTCATTATATAATGATAAAGGGATCAGTTCACCAAGAGGGTATAGCAAATCCTAAATATATATGCACCCAACATAGGACCACCCAAATTCACAAAACAAATATTACTAGCTCTAAAGAAAGAGATAGATAGCAACACAATAACAGTGGGGGACTTCAACATCCTACTCACAGCACTATACAGACCATCGAGGCAAAAAATTAACAAAGAAACACTGGACTTTAGACCAAATAGACTTAATAGACATTTACAGAACATTCTTCCCAACATCTACAGAATACATGTTCTTTTCATCAGCACATAAAACATTCTTCAAGCATGGGCTACATAGGGAGACTTTGTCTCTACAAAAAATAAGATTAAAAATAAATGTAGCCAGGCATGGTGGTATGTGCCTGTGGTCCCAGCTACTCAGGAGGCTGAGGTGAGAGGACTGCTTAACCTTAGGAGGTTAAGGCTACAGTAAGCCATGATCACACCACTGCACTCCACCCTGGGCAACAGAGCAAGACCCTGTCTCAACAAAGAAAAAAAAAAAGAAAGGAAGAAGAAACATTCTTAAAGACAGATCACACATCACACATTAGGCTACAAAACAAATCTTAACAAATTTTAAAAAATCAAAATCAAGTATCTTCTCAGACAATAGTAGAATAAAGCTAGAAATCAACATAAGAGGAACTTCAGAAATGATACAAATACATGGAAATTAAACAGCATGCCCCTAAATAATCACTTAATCACTGGGTTAATGAAGATTTTTTTTCCCCTGAGACCCTGAGACAGGGTCTTACTGTGTCACCCAGGCTGTGGTGCAATCATGGCTCACTGTAGCCTCAAACTCCTTTAGCTCAAGTGAGACTCCTGCCTCAGCCTCCTGAGTAGCTGGGACTACAGGCACATACCACCATGCACAGCTGCACAGCTAATTTTTTGTAGAAATGGGGTTTTTCCATGTTGCCCAGGCTGGTTTCAAACTCCTAGGCTCAAGCAATCCACCCACCTCAGACTCCCAAAGTGCTGGGATTACAGGCATGAGCCACCATGCCTGACCTTAAAAATTTTTGGAAACAAATAAAAATGAAAACACAACATACCAAAGCCTGTGGGATGCAGCAAAAGCAGTGCTAAGAGGGCATTACTAATGTTTACAGCATTACATGTCTACATAAAAAAGTAGGAAGATCACAAATTAACAACCTAATGCCACACCTCAAGGAACAAGAAAAAAAATAACTAAACTCAAAGTTAGCAGAAGAAAAGAAATAACAAAGATCAGAGCAGAACTAAATAAAATGGAGACCAAAAAACAATACAAAGTATCAACAAAATGAAAAGTTGGGACCAGGTGCAGTGGCTCATGCCTGTAATCCCTGCACTTTGGGAGGCTGAGGCTGGCTGATTGAGATTCTAGAAGTTCAAGACCAGCCAGGGCAATGTGGCAAAATCTCACCTTGACAAAAAATACAAAAGTTAGCCAGGCATGGTAGTGTGCACTGTAGTCCTACCTACTCGAAAGGCTGAGGTGGGAGGATTGCTTAAGCCTGGGAGGCAAATATTCTAGTAAGCCATGATTGTGCCACTGCACTGTAGCCTGAGCGATAGAGCCAGACCCTGACTCAAAAAACAAAAAAGAAAAGTTGGTTCTTTGAAAGATACACAAAATTGATAAACCACTAGCTAAGACTAAGAAGACAAGACAGATACAAATAAACAAGATACAAGACAAGAAGAGATACAAATAAACACAATCAGAAATGAAAAAGACATTACAACTGATATCACAGACATACAGAAGATCATCAGAGACTATTATAAACAATTAGATGTCCACAAACTAGAAAACCCAGAGGAAACTGATAAATTCATGGAAACATAATCTTCAAGATTGAACCAGGAAGAAACAGAGTATCTGAAAAGATCAGTAATGTAGTAGCAAGACTGAATCACTAATAAAAATCTCCCAACAACAAAAAGAAGCCCAGGACCTGATTGATTCACAGCTGAACTCTACCAAACACAGAAAGAATGAATACCAATCCTTCTGAAACTATTCTAAAAAGATCAAGGAGGGAATTCTCCCTAACTCATTCTATGAGGCTGCTATCACCTTGGTACCAAACAGACAAGGACAAATGAGGCTGCTATCACCTTGGTACCAAACAGACAAGGACACAACACCACCAGAAAAGAAAATTATAGACCAATATCCCTGATGAACACAGACACAAAAATCCTCAACAAAATACTAGCAAATTAAATCCAACAGCACATCAAAAAGAGAATACATTATGATCAGGTGGGATTTATCCCAGGGATGCAAGGATGGTTCAATATATACAAATCAATAAATGTGATACATCACATAAACAGAATTAAGGACAAAAACTACATGATTGTCTAAATAGATGCAGAAAAAGCATTCAATAGCTTGGGCACAGTGACTCATACCTGTAATCCCAGCACTTTGGGAGGCCAAGGTGGGCAGATCACTTGAGATCAAGAGTTCAAGGCCAGCCTGGCCAACATGGTGAAACTCCGATTTTACTAAAAATACAAAAATTAGGCAGGCATGGTGATGCATGCCTGTAGTCCCAGCTACTTGGGAGGCTGAGGCAGTAGAATTGCTTGAACCCAGGAGGCAGAGGTTGCTGTGAGCTGAGATTGCACCACTGCACTCTAGCCTGGGTGATAGCGATTCCGTCTCCAGCTACTCAGGAGGCTGAGGGGGGGAATCGCTTGAAACCAGGAGGTGGGGGTTGCAGTGAGGTGAGATCGCGCCACTATACTCCAGCCTGAGCAACAGAGCGAGGCTGTTGCTCTGTCTCACAAAAAAACAAAAAACAAAAAACAGATGTTGGTGCAGATGTGGAGAAAAGGGAATGCTTATACACTGTTGAAGGGAATCTAAATTAGTATAGCCTTTATGTGAAACAGTATGGAGATTTCTTAAAGACCTAAAAATAGAATTAACCTTTGATCTAGCAATCCCATTACTATGTATACATCCAAAGGGAAAGAAATCATTATATCAAAAACAAAAACAAAAAGAAACCACTCGTATGTTTACTGCAGCACTAGTCACAATAGCAATGATATGGAATTAACCAAAGTGTCCATCAATGGAGAACTGGATAACAAAAATGTGTGTATATCTACATCTATATCTCACCTTGAATACTACTTAGCCATAACAAAGAATGAAATAATGTCTTTTGCAGCAAGATGGATAGAACTGGAGGCCACGTCTATAAGTGAAATAACTCAGAAACAGAAATTCAAGTATCACATGTTCTCACTTTAAGTGGGAGCTAAACAATGTGTATGCATGAGCATACAGAATAGAATGACACTGGTGACTATAGAAAGTGTGAGGGTGGGAGGAGGTGAGGGTTGGAAAATTACCTGTTGGGTACAATATTCACTATTTGGGTGATGATGGGTACACTAAAAGCCCAGACTTCACCATGTAAGAAAAATGCACTTGTATTCCTTAAACGTTTTAAAAATTAAAAAGAAGAAAAAGCGAAGGGGAAGCTAGCAGTAAGCACGCAGGGGAAGCAGCATCAGCACTCCAGGGCCACAAGGACAGCTGAGCTGTGGGTTCTGTGATCAACTGCCCTCTGCTGGTGAGTAGAAGTAATGAGTGGAAAGAGGACCAAAGGCTCATTTCAGGTTGAAGGTGTCAAGATCTTTTTCAGCCTTTTATTAGAGAAAAATTCAAACTTAAATAACAGACAGAAGAGTATAAAACAGCCCCATGCATCTTTACCTAGCTTTGACAATATATCAGCTCATGGCCAATCTTGTGTCATCTACCCATTACCCACTGCCCTCTGCCACGTTTTATTTTGAAGCAAATCCCAGACAACATATCGTTGCATCTGGAATTATTTTAGTATGCATCTCTAAAAGAAAGGGAATTTTTTAAAAAGCTCCATAACACCACCATTGTCACAACTGAAAAATAATTAACAATAATTCTAATAATTCCAATAATTCCTTATAGCATGGGATGCCAACAGCAAAACAAATCATTAAGCCTCACCCAAGGAGGATCATGGCAAGGGAAAGGCAATCATGCAAAATTCAGATTAACAGCATGAATCACCCAAACAAACAAAAGTACCTCATCTTCAGTCTTGCCAGAGTAAACTAGCAGGAACATAGATTAAATGAATATCTTAACTGGAAATGCAAAGCCATGCACCCAAATGGTAGGAAAATCTTTAGTTCAGCAGATGTGACACAAGTGCTACTAAGTCTTTGTTGAAACTTTTATACAATGTTTTTATTATTATAATTTTTTTTTTTTTTTTTGAGACAGGGTCTCACTCTGTCACCCAGACTGAAGTGCAGTGGTGCGTTCTTAGCTCAATGCCGCCTCGACTTCCTGGGCTCAGGACTACGGGCGCGCACCACCACGCCCAGCCCTTTTTTTTTTTTTTTTTTGAGACGAAGTCTCACTCTGTTGCCCAGGCCGGAGGCAGTGGCACAATCTTGGCTCACTGCAACTTCCGCCTCCCAGGTTCAAGCAATTCTCCTGCCTCAGCCGCTCAAAGGTGGGACTACAGGCATGTGCCACCACGCCCAGCTAATTTTTTGTATTTTAGTAGAGACGGGGTTTCACCATGTTGCCCAGGCTGGTCTCAAACCCCTGAGCTCAGGCAATCCGCCTGTCTCGGCCTCCCAAAGTACTAGGATTACAAGCATGAGTCACCACATCCAGCCTATTTTTTGTATTTGTTTAGAGACAGGGTTCCACCATGTTGCCCAGGCTGATCTCGAACTCCAGGACTCAAGTGATCCTCCTGCCTTGGCCTCCCAAAGTGCTGGGATTATAGGTGTGAGCCACCGCATCTGGCCTATTTTTGTTATTTTTAAAGAGACAGGGTCTTGCTGTGTTGCCCAGGCTGGTCTTGAACTCTTGAGCCCAAGCAATCCTCCCGCCCTGGCCTCCCAAAGTGCTGGGATTATAAGTGTGAGCCACCATGCCTGGCCTTGTTGAATCTTTCCAGTGATTCAGGAGGGCAACACGGTCCTTGAGGGCCAAATGCTCAGAGGAGTATCCAAGCAGCTGGGCTATGAAACACTGAGAGGTGTGACCACACCAGCTCCCCAGCAATCTCAAACCCAGGGATTAGAATTAGGTTGAAAGATTACTCCCCTTTTTGGGCTACCTCTGTGCTATTTCTCCCTCTCTTGCAAATTTCTGTTAGCATGTCTCTTTTCCCTTCTAAATTACACGCCTCTGGAAGTCAGTATAGCATTTGATATGGTTTGGCTCTGTGTTCCCACCCAAATCTCACCCTGAATTGTAATAATCCCCACGTCGTGGGAGGGACCCGGTGGGAGGTAATTGAATCACGGAGGCAGGTCTTTCCTGTGCTGTTTTCATAATAGTGAATAAGTGTTACGAGATCTGATGGTTCTATAAAAGGGAGCTCCCCTGCACATGCTCTCCTGCCTGCCGCCATGTAAGACATGATTTTGCTCCTCATTCACCTTCCGCCATGATTCTGAGACCTCCCCAGCCATGTGGAACTGCTAATCAATTAAACCTCTTTCCTTTATAAATTACCAGTCTGAGGTATGTCTTTATTAGCAGCATGAGAACAGACTAACGCAGCGTTGTGTTCACTTTTGTATCCCGAGCAGCTGGCACATGAGAGACGCTCAATGGATGCTTGCATAAAGAAAGCCTGAACTAGAAAAGTCAATCACTTGATGATGCCAAATGTTGGAAAAAATGGGAAGAAAAGAGTATTCTCCTACTCTGCTTGTGGGACGATGAACTGATACAGCCACTTTGTCCTCCAAAGAGATGTCAAATATTTAGGCCATAAAACAAGAATAGGATGCAAAAAACAGGAGCATTCAGAGAACAGCAAGGAAAGAGAGAG
Source organism: Gorilla gorilla gorilla (assembly GCF_029281585.2). Classification (NCBI taxonomy): domain Eukaryota; kingdom Metazoa; phylum Chordata; class Mammalia; order Primates; family Hominidae; genus Gorilla; species Gorilla gorilla. The sequence goes on from NC_086017.1 coordinate 21,633,553, forward strand.
TTCCTGGAAATTATAAACACTCAACAGAAGGGTTGGAAGCTAAAGTTGAGAAATTCGAGAAAATCTTCCAAAGCAGAGCAAAAGAACAAACAGATAAAAAATAGAAGACAAAAGAAAGAAAACCAAAGACTAATCTAGGAGGTGCAATATCTGAATAAAAGGAGTTCCAGAAAGAGAACAGAGAAAACAGATGGGACAAAATTAAAGAAAAAATTTAAAACATTTTTCTTATATGATTATATTCTGAGTTTCCCAACAGAAAGGGCAATGAATTCCCGGTAAAACAGATAAAACAAATAAAAACAGACTCACATCAAAGCACATCACTGAGAGAATTCAGAGCACTGGGGAAAAATAAAGACCTAACATGCTTCCAGAAATAACATACACAAAGGATTAAGAATCAGATTGGCTTTAGACATAGATAACAATCCTAGAAGTAAAAGATAAATGCAGCAATGATCTCAAAATTTTAAAGGAAAGTGATTTCTAATCAAAACCCAGCCTAAGTATTAACTATGGGTGAAGACAGACAAAAAAGACTTTCAGACATACGTGGTCTCCAAATGTGCCTTCCATGTTCCCTTTCTCAGGAAATTACTGGAAAATGTGCTTCACCAAAATGAGTATGCACCAAGCAAGTGAAAGACATGAGATACAGGAAATGGGGGACCCCCTAGAGGGGACAGCAAAGACACTCTCCATGAGAGAAGAACATTATGCAGGGAAGGAAAGGTGTACTCTGTGGCTCACCATACCATCAAACTGAAAACTAATTAGCCAAAACCACCAGACAACTATATTAGGAGGACAGAGGGATGGGAGGGTGCGTACATTTGATGAGGGTGAGTGCCAGAGTTGAATTCTAACCTCCCATAGAGAGAAGTCAATAGATGATACCTAAAGTTGAAACGTAGAGAAGGAGCAACGAAAACTTACCATTTAGAGAAATGGCAGTAACAACAAAAATAACCCACTAAGACAGAAGGAAGCAGTTGTCTCAGAGAAGGGGAAGAGGAGAGGGAGCACAGGTGCTGCTGTTTTTGCAATCCTATGCATCTGTAACTTTGATAAATAAAACAACATGAGGGAAAAACCCTGCACACAGGAAGTGTCTCAGAAAATTCAGAAGGGCAGTAAAGCTTCCAACAGCACTGCCAATGGTCTGACATTGTTAGACTACCAGATTCTGCTGCTGTTATGCCTGTTTGTACCTTACTGCAATATCCCAGTTTATGGCCATCAAAGCTCAGCATTTCATAAGCACTTAAAAGATACAAAGCTTTACACTGTAACCAAGAATGTGGAAGCCATTCAGTCAGCAGGTATGTTATACACGGATTTCCAAAGCTCTTACCAGCAGTAAAAATGCCTTTCGTGCTCTGTCTTATACTAGACGGTCTCACGATTGCTGAAAGCCCTGTGAGAAAAAAACCAAAAAGGAGACCAAAAAAACCCAAAACAGATGTTAGTCATCTTAACAGTTCTAAAACTTGAAACTAAATATTCTTTCTAGTCAGCCAATCAAACCACCAAATCTATCTCTGTCCTGCTGTCACAGTGACAATGAAAAGGGCAGTGGGATTGAGGGCCAGAAGACCAGAGCAGCCAGCCGTGGCGCCACCCGGCTGTGTGAGTCCAAGCCGATGACCGAACAGCTCTGTGCCTCTTCCCCTTAAAACAAGGGGATGGGTTAGCTGACCCTCAAAGGGCATTTTATGACTTAAATCTGCTTGAGATTTCTGGTTCTCAATTCCATAACATGAAAAGATAAAAACCAAATGATTACATCTACGAGAAAAACTTTCATTCTGAAAACACACATACAGATTCCACAGTGAGGAACAAGTTTCACTCCCCTCAAAGAGACAGCCCAGATCACACTGTTGCCAGGATCACGTTCAAACAAACAACAGTGTGCCTCGTACAGAGCTATCTTCAGGATGGGGAGCTGGTGACCTAAACACACACTCTGCAAACCTAGGGCAGGCCCAGGAGGAGAGTGGGAGTGGAGCGCCTGCTGCAGTTCATCCACTGCAGTGTGATGGTCTTTGCAAAGCATTACTGGAAATTCTATCTGGCACCCGGAGGAGCTCAGTAAATATTTACTGAATGAAAACAGGAGAATGCACTCAATTGACAGAGGGACTCATTCTCAATTTCATAAATATTTCTTGATTGACTAATCTCATAAATTACCTTTAGCACCTTAAAGGGAAGTTAGTCTCTGAAGATAAGGTTCAGGCTCTTTTTTTTGTTTAAGAGATACAGGCTGCTCTATCACCCAGCCTGGAGTGTAGTGGTGCGATCCTAGCTCATTGCGGCCTCCAACTGCTCAAGCGGTCCTCCCACCTCAGACTCCCAAGTTAGCTGAGATTATAGGCATGTGCCACCATGCCCAGCTACTTTTTTTATTTTTGCAGAGACAGGGTCTTGCTCTGTTGCCCAAGCTGGTCTCAAACTCCTGGCCTCAAGTGATTCTCCCTCTTGGACTTCCTAAAGTGTTGGGAGTACAGGCGTGAGCCACTGCACCTGGCCTGGGTTCAGAGTTTTGGATAAACATCAGGGCAGTGCTGGGGAAAATGCTGTGGAACGTGGGCCATGTCTGAGGGAATGTACTGAACACTGTATGAGACACATCAAATGGAGTTGATTGAGGAAAGCTCTGTTCTTGATGTTATAAAAGCACAAAAAAATGCCACCAATCTCTTTTCTCAGACCAGCACAAAACACAGACACATCTTTTAAATAAATTCTAGAAGTTGTGCTCTAGGAACCAAAAGAAACATTGTTTCTCCCTTTGACAGTGATTTAGGATCCAGGAATTTAAAAACAGAAGTATTTTCACCATCTTACTTCAAACAAGTAAAAATTCAGATTTAGAAAACCCTCAAATTTTTAGTGCTTTCTTCTTCTGAGAGGCAATCTCTCTATCTTGCTAAACAAAAAGGAAGAAATAATACATTCCAATCACAAACAAAGTCTGCTTTTCCCCATGGCTGGCATTTCCTCAACATCAAATTCATAAACGTACCTAGTCGCACCACATCTCCACAGTCGGGATCATGAGCCACTTGGAATAAAGTTTCTTCCACATCTCTGTTTTTTCCAGGAGGGTCCATAATATGATTTATCTGTTGCTGTAAGGTTTTGGGCAACGTCATCAGCTGAGTGAACTGTCCTTCTGGGCTTTTATCTATCTGAAGGGAGGAAAAAAAAGACGATGTCTATGGAAGTGCTTTAAATCCTACAAATACTCAAAGACTCAGGGCTTCTCTTTAAAAATCACACAAACATATATGCACCCACACCCCTGGCGAGGCAGCAAGCTAAGGAAACTCTCTTTTTCTGAAACTGAATGGGTAAGTGTTCAGGAGTCTAAGTCCCTTCAAAAAGGATAATTCTTGTCCTATAATATTCCATTTCTACCTGAGAAAAGAATAGAAGCCACTCTCAAGGATCAATTTCTGACTTTTGGTTTTAAAATTTATATTTGTCTTAAATCCAGCAGTCAAAGGAAGTGGTGCTGCAGTTGACACTCATGGAGGCCGCGTCAAATCCAGGCACTGAGATGACCCCTCCCATTTCAAACACAGGGAGACTGGCGTGCCCTGATCACATCATCAATGAGAGTGAGTGGGATCTGAATTGTGTCTCCTGCCTGTAGGGCCTTTTAGTATGCTGTATTTCACAAACTGTAGGAATACACTGATGACAGAAACTAATCTTACTTACTTTTAATCCCTGGCACACAGTAGGTACTCAAAAAACAATAAGGAAATGAGTAACTGAATCAATACAACTTAGTTGTCCTAAAGCTACTATGCCAGCGGCTTCGGTTCCCAAAGTATTCTAAAACATATTAAGGTGCTGAAGATAAATGTATAAATAAAACATGTAAAACTATGTGTCAGACTTTACTCAGAAACCCTTGAATCAAAAGTTAGCCACAGAGCTGAGGCCAGACCTAGCTTTCCTAACTCCCAGTTTCATACACTGTGCCTCGTGGAATGAATTTTTAAAAATCTTGTAAACATTGATTTCCTGCCAAGTGCAGAACCAGTAACACTGCCCTCAACAGCTCATCATATTATTTCCCAAGGAAGAATCTGTCTTGTATCCTTTTAACAAATATTTAGGTTTTAACTTCAACTAAGAGAAGAGTAAGAAAAAATCAGATGAATGTATTACATTTTAGGCTTAGAGTTTACAGATAGGACCAACTTTCTTAATAATTAGAATCCACTCATTCTACCATTTTTTAAATTGAATAAATATTTATTAAGTATATACCAAATGGGCCAGGCGCACAGGTTCACACCTGTAATCCCAGCAGTTTGGGAGGCTGAGGCAGGAGAATTGCTTGATCCCAAAAATTCAACATCAGCCCTAGCAAAAGAGTGAGATATCCAGCTCTACGAAAAAAAAAAAAAAAAGCCAGACATGGTGGTGCAAGCCTACAGTTCTGTCTACTTGGGAGGCTGAGGTGGGAGGATCACTTGAGCCTGGGAAGTTGAGGCTACGATGAGTGGTGATTGTGCCACTGCACTACAGCCTGGGTGACAAGACCAAGATGGTATCAAAAAAAACAAAAAAGTATATACCAAATACCTGAATTTTCTAGTTTTGTCTATAAAATCTATGCAGAGAAGGAGAAAAATGGTATTATTTAATGGCTCCATAAAGGTAGAGGGGTAAATATTTAGGTTTTTATCTAAATATTTGACATTTATCACTAGGATGGTTCTAAATTCAGAGGCCCCATCCTCTACTTAGCTTTGGCTACAAAAATGACAACAAATTTGAGTATTTATGTAAAATAATCTTAGAAATGACATTTATGGACTTACGTTTTGAGGCCACATATTGGGATTAGTTAGAATAAAATTATATTTAAGTTATGCTTTACCTATGAAGCTTCCAATGGCTTGAGTGACATATAAAAAAATTAGAAAGTAGTATTTGCCACTGCTTTCTCTTGAGGAAAATAATGCACTGGAATTTTCACTTGAAAGCATGTGTGTAAAGATAAAATACCAGGTGACATGATTTAAAAATTTGGTAAATTCTCATTTTCCTTACACTAACTCTCACTAAAATAACGAAAGTGAAAGCATTAAGCTAAACTGTGAAAGTCAAATTGCATTTTAAAAGCAGACATGGATACAATTATTATATGTCAACTTAAGTAAAAGGCAGATATGGAAAAAACTTTATATGATTCCATTCATATGAACTGTCCAGAACAGACAAATCTACAGAGACAGAAGTGGATTAGTGGTTGCCTGGGTGAGGGGAGAGCTGGGGACTGCTAAAGGGTATGGAGTGACAGAAATATTCTAAAATTACTTTGTGGTGATGGCTGTGCAGCTCTGTGACTATACTATAAACACTAGCTTTTATGGTGTATGAGGTATTCATCAATAAAGCTAATATTTTGTTATTATTATTTTTGAGACAGAGTCTCGCTCTGTTGCCCAGGCTGGAGTGCAGTGGCGCGATCTCAGCTCGCTGCAACCTCCATCTCCTAGGCTCAAGTGATTCTCATGCCTCAGCCTCCCGAGTAGCTGGGATTACAGGCGCACGCCACCATGCCTGGCTAATTTTTGTATTTTTAGTAGAGATGGGGTTTCACCATGTTGGCCAGGCTAGTTTTGAACTCCTGGCCTCAAGTGATCCACCCACCTCAGCCTCCCAAAGTGCTGGGATTAAAGGCATGAAGCTGCCATTCTCTCCCCCTGGCCAAAAGAGTAAAGAAAAAATAAAACCATATCCCAGGACGAATGGCAGAGATGAGCACCACCTGTAGACCTAAAAGATGCAAGGGTAAGGCAGATAATTTTATATGTCAACTCAGAGCAGTGGCACAGCCTGAAGACACTGTCCTGCGAGGATGAGCTGTGCTATACATCCTGAATCAATCACCATTACACTGTACTATATTCCCAACTGGCAGAAGACATGGGCCTGGGGACCAAGGGTAGAAAGAGAAGTGACCTTGCTTATCATCATTCCCAGGGAACCACTTGGGAACACTTTGCTTCCTATCACTACAGCTCTAGATCTGTGGGTCTAGAGGTCCCAGTTCCCAGAGAAGGGATGCTTCTACCAGAGGACATAGTAAGCATCCCATTAAGTTACGACTGCCACCCAATCAATTTAGAATCCCATGCCGTAAGTCCAGCAGACAAGGCAATGAGTCACTACACTGGCAGAAGCAATCGGCCCTGGTCATCAGGAGCTGGCGTGCTGATACACATCTCTTAGAGTACCCCTTGCCCAATTTTGATGGTTAGTGGACAAGTGCGGTGGCCAGGGTCCTCCAGACTCCTCCGAGATGAGGGTCTGGGCCACCCTGTCTAGATAAGCAGAAGTGATAGATGAGGGTGAAGGGAATCTGGATGAGTAACAGAGGTGGGAGAAGATGAGTCTCAGTTGCAGCCTCAAGGCCAGATACAGCACTGGGAGCTGTAGCTCAGTCCCCCAGTCTTATTCTTGTAAGTTTCCCGGGAAAAGAAACTGATGCGAAACTAGATCATGCAGGCTTTTATAGGCCATAGGGAGGATTCTGGATACCTTTATCTTTATAGTTAGAGAAAATTCCTAGCCCTTTTCCCTTGCTCAGTTTCTAGAAAGTTGGTAGACAGACACATTATACTTCCCTGTCCTCTAGCCAGAGAATAGAAGATCTCTGGAGAAATTCTACAGACACTGATATTTGAGCTCCTCCAATAAAACAGCTAGGTCCTTGGCCAGGTGCAGTGGCTCACACCAGTAATCCCAGCACTTTGGGAGGCCGAAGCGGGCAGATCACTTGAGGTCAGGAGTTCAAGACTAGCTTGGTCAATATGGTGAAACCTCGTCTCTACTACAAAATTAGCTGGATGTGATGGTGCATGCCTGTAGTTCCAGTTATTTGGGAGGCTGAGGCACAAGAATCGCTTGAACTTGGGAGGCGGAGGTTGCAGTGAGCCGAGATTGCGCCACTGCACTCCAGCCTGGGCAACAAAGACAGACTCCATCTCAAAAAAACAAAACAAAACAAAATAGCTAGGTCTTTGCCTCATAATCCTATAGTCAAGCCCACCAGTTGACAAGCCTGATATATCACAAAGAACTTCCAGCCTGTATTTTAGTGCCTCATTCTTTAAAAACAGGCCAGAGCCAGGCACGGTGGCTCTTGCCTGTAATCCCAGTACTTTGGGAGGCCAAGGCGGGAGGATCGCTTGAGCCTAGGAGTTCGAGACCAGCCAGGGCAACAAAGTGGGACCCCGTCTCTACAAAAAAAAATTTAATGTCTCAGATCATATGGGTACAAATATATGTGTGTGTGTGTGTGTGTGTGTATGTATATATGTATATATATGTGTATATATGTGTGTGTATATATATGTGTGTATACATGTATATACGTATATATACATGTATACACACACACACCTGTGTACACACACACACACACACACACACACACACATACATAAAAAAATCAGCTGGGCATAGTGGCATGGGCCTGTAGTCGCAGCTCCTCAAGGGGCTGAGGTGAGAGGATCACTTGAGTGCAAGAGTTCAAGGCTGCAGTGAGCTATGATCATGCCACTATACTGTAGCCTAGGTGACAGAGTGAAATCCCCTCTCAAATTGGTTAATTCATTAATTAATTTAAAAAATCAGGCCAGGAAGGAAACTCAGACATTTGAAAAAAGCTTCTAACGTAACAGACTAGAGTAAAAACAGACAAGAGGAACTAAGAGAAAGAAAACAATGTGAGAGAACAAGACAAAATCTTCAAAAGTTATAATAAAGATCATTAAAGAGATTAGGAGAAAATAATGCATCCATAATACAAGAATAGGAAGCTATAAGAAAGAACATTTTGGGAAAATTAAACATTCAGTAGAAGTGTTAGAAAACCAATCAGAAATATTCTCCCATAAAGCTAAATTTAATAAACAAAGAGACGAGAGAGAGAGAGAAAGGAAAAAAGGTTAAACCAGGAGGTCTAGCAACCACCTAACAGGAATCCCAGGAAGAACAAACTAAGAAAATGGGTATGAAGAAATAATTACAGAAATAATAAAAAAAATTCCTTAGAATTGAAGCTTATAAAATTCCAGATAGAAAAGGCCCACTGAGGCTGGGCGCTGTGGCTCACACCAGTTAACCCAATATTTTGGAAGACCAAGGTGGGAGGATGGCTTGAGCCCAGGAGTTCGAGACCAGCCTGGGCAATATGGTGAAACTGTTTCTACTAAAAACACAAAAACCAGTCGGGCGTGGTGGCGCGTGCCTGTAGTCCCAGTTACTCAGGAGGTTGAGGTGGGAGAGTCACTTGAGCTTGGGAGTTTGAGGTCGCAGTGAGCTGGGATTACGCCACTGCACTCTAGCCAGGGCAACTGAGCAAGGCCCTGCCAAAAAAGAGAAAGAAAGAAAAGAAAGAAAGAAAGAAAGAAAGAGCCCACCAAGTGACTGAATAATGAATGGAAAACAGATATAAATAAAGAGGGAAAATTATCTCCACCCTAGAATTTGATATCTAGCCAATACTATCTATCAAAGGGAGGGTAGAATTTTCAGAGGTATATAGTCTCAAAAACTTGCCTCCCTCACACCCTTTAAGAAGGTAATAAAAGACAAACTTCACTAATATCAGAGTGTAAACCGTGGAAGAGGAAAATGCAAGACCCACAAAACCAAAAACTAGCACAGGGGAGGCAAAGGGAATTCTCAGGGTGATAATGAAGGGAAGGTGGAGGAGTGCGGCTGTGCAGTGAGCTAGAAAACAACCAGTTGAGAAAGGAACAGGGCAGGGGGCTCCAGGAAAAACATTCCTATGAAAAACAAGAAACAGAAAATACCCAATAAATCTGTCTATAATGGGAAGAGTTTTACGGATCTGTCAAGAGTTTGAGGATGACTGACCTAAGCAACTGAAAAAATAAGACAACTATTAACTCCAGGAGAAACAAAGTTGTACAGGAAAAGGAACTTCATAATGCCACAGCTCATCAATAAAGAAAAGGCTGTCACAATAAAATAAACATTGAATATTAAGCTAACCAAAAAATATGAAGTAACTTTATGTGAAGCATGAGGGCGTGAGGTAGAAGGGGAAGAGAATGTGTGTGCTAAGTGCGTGTGTGTGAGTGTGTATATTGGTATAAGAATTGATGGGGTAGTGTAAGACGGTGAAAAAATCCCCTTCTTCCAGGATGGCAAAAATAAAGTGTAAGATTGAAAAAAAATCAAGAAATAATAGTCGAAGCACATTATTTAGAACATGGAGGTGAATATCAGAAGAATCAGCTATAGAGACGAAAGCAGCTGCCTCTGGTAAGCAGGGCTGAGAATGTGGGAAGGTATGCAGCACGGAACTGCTCTTTTTGTTATAAACTTGAGGTATCATTTGGCTTTTAAATCATGTACATGCATAAAACAAAAAACCTCAACCTGAACCAAATGTGGCAAAATCTGTTAAACTGAGTGGTAGGTATTCTTGCATTTCATATGTCACTCTCTATTCTTTTCTTATTTTAAAACAATTCCTATTTTTTTAAATTCCCTTTTTAGCTCTAGAAATTCCATTAATCTATTACTCATTACAATGTTAGTTGCCCCTATTATGTGGATGGAGAAGAGCATAAATGAAGAAAAATACAGTGTTCTTTACATTAAAGGAAAAAAAAAAACCTGTGGCCCGGCCTGGTTTTTATTTTCAAACAAACACTTAATATTAATTGAAACAACACCTTGATAAGAAAGTTTTATTTGATATATCAAAAAGAAAAATTCCCAGACGTAATAAACATAACAAGTGGGGAAAGAAGAGAATTTTGAATATGTATGAGCCCATTAATGTATAACAAAACCAAACCTCTTCATATATGCATACAAACATATACAAAAGTACATGTGAAAAGATCTGGAAGAACAAACAGCAGGCTGGGTGCAGTGGCTCATCCCTATAATCCCAGTACTTTTGGACGCTGGGGCGGGCAGACTGCTTGAGCTCAAGAGTTTGAGATCAGCCTGTGCAACATGGCAAAACCCTGTCTCTACAAAAAAAATACAAAAATTGGCCAGGCGTGGTGGCATGCACCTGTAGTCCCAGCTACTCAGGAGGCTGAGGTGGGAGGATGGCTTGATCCCAGGCTGGGGGGTGTTGAGGCTGCAGTAAGCCGAGATTGTGCCACTGCACTCTAGCCTGGGCAACAGAGTCAGACCCTGTCCCCCCCAAAAAAGAAAAAAAAAAAAACAACAACCAGACACCAAACAGTCAGTACAGTTACCTCTGGGGAGCTAAATGGGTCTGGGGATGGAATGAGAGTGATCTAAAAGTTTATTTTCACTTGTTTTGATTGGTGATTGATAGACATGGTAATAATTTCCAATGGCAAAAAAGATATACATGGTCAAAACAAGTCCCTCTCCCACTTCTGCCCCTAGTTCCCTTCTCCAAAGGCAGCCTCTTATTACTAGTCTGTTACCTTTTAGCATTATTCCAGATACACAGAAGCCTATGTTTACATACAGTACTTACTTTTTAAACTATAAATGTTCTCACACCAGTCATGCTGTTCTACCCCTGACTTTCTTCCTGCAAATAGCCTTTGTCTTAGAAACAATACAAGCTATTTTCCACATACAGTTACCTCCAGCCAGCCTTGCTGGCTTTTATACACCACTTGAGGATTTTCCTGTAGTATGCTGCCATAGAGCTCTCGAAAGTGGGGTATATTGGGCTTCACAATATTCAACACTTTTGTTTTATCTTCTCCAACCACCATCCGAAAGTCACCTAGTTAAAACAAAGAGATAAACACATCTTCCATTAAGAATCCACACTCTGACCTACGAACGACACTCCCCACACTGATACTGCACGGGTTCACTCTGGCAGGATCCCTCATCAAAACACTTGTTCTTCCTCCTCAAAACGTGGACACTTTACCCCAAGAAATGTGAGCACTTGTTTGGAGGAAAAGAGGGTCTCTCAAATCACAAAGCCCTTTATGCCAGTTATAGTTACCTAGTTACACAAGGTAATCATAAGCGAGTAGCTAACTTGTTTTAGCTTTTCCAGTGCAGAAGCTTCTGTACCTACAAAGTCTTGTCTTATGGGCCAAATTCTGCCTGTGGCCAATGAAGGAGATAGGAGCTGTCCACCATCACTGTAGACTTGTCCTTGCCATTGCTTCCTCGTCGTTGACCTGTCTGTTTATGAGGGCTTTTGAGGCACTTGATGAATATAATCTTATCATATTTTACAAGGGCAAAATAAGGCTTAAAAGTTCTGTAAGAGGAGGTTTGCATTTAAGATGAAACTGAAAACAGATATAACTTTTTAAATTGCAAGTGATGAGAAATGAGGAATGTTACATTTGCCTATGGGATGAATTGAACTGAAAAACACCTAATTCTGAAAGACAAAAGCATTTCTGAAACAAATGAAAAGTGCCCTGCCAATGCCACTGACAACCATCGGCAAGATGGAGGAGAAAGGAATGGGAAAGTGGACACACTTAAGTGCATGCCTACTGGGCTAATGTGAAATCAGAAGAGGCTGGACACATGCAGAACCTTCTGAGTCAAGCGTGGTGAAAGCAATGTGGCTGAATCCTTCGTTGGAGAGACAGCAAGTTGTCAGAGGGAGTAGAGAGGCGGCAAGTGTAGGCAGATAACCCAGCTGCTGAGGAATCCCCTGGGGCTAGGATGACAATATAATTTATCATCCAAACTAGGTCACTTCTGAGGGTGAAGGGATGGCTATAAATAATTACACTAGGACAAGTATAAACTGAGCAAACCAGGACATATGGTTACCCTCGCCAATTTCTTTTTTCTGGAGAGGGGAAGGGATCATAGAGGTCATTATTTGCCACAATGGATTTTCCTAGTGCAAACTGTTGGCTTGTTTTAGAAAAAGTAAAAATACAGGGAAGACCAACAGTATGTACTTCATTGAGTAAGGAATAACATATGCTAGGTTTTAAGTTTCAAAGGACCAACTTACACTACAATTTGGTAGAATGCAACTGGGGACTGCAAGCTTAGAAAAACAGACTTCCAGGCTGGGCGCGGTGGCTCACGCCTGTAATCCCAGCACTTTGGGAAGCCGAGGCAGGCAGATCACGAGGTCAGGAGATCCAGACCATCCTGGCTAACACAGTGAAATCCCGTCTCTACTAAAAAATATGAAAAAATTAGCCAGACGCGGTGGCAGGCGCCTGTAGTCCCAGCTACCTGGGAGGCTGAGGCAGGAGAATGGCGTGAACCCAGGAGACAGAGCTTGCAGTGAGCCGAGATCGCGCCATTGCACTCCAGCCTGGGTGACGAAGCGAGACTCCGTCTCAAAAAAAAAAAAAAAAAGACTTCTAAAGAGCCTCTGGAACCTGATCTTGGTGTACAGGGGGTCTGACTGTTCAGGTGAGTGAGCAGAAGTGAGTCCCAGTCCTAAAAATCTGCTCAAATATGGATGAACTTGTTTTTTTCACTATTATTTTGAAGGGAAAGAGAGTTAGATAGTTAAAACCTGGGATCACTGCTAATGAGGAGGTTGAGAAATCAGTCCTTTCACATATTGCTGTTGACTGCATAAACTGCTAACATTCTTCTGGAAAGCACTGAAGCAAGAAATCCCATCTCTGGAGCAAGCTTAAAGAAATAAGCCAGAAACACAGAGTAAGACAGAAACACACAGGTAATGTTTACCGAGCATCTGGTAAATACCAGCCACTGTGCCAAGTGTGTTGTGGTATTGCTTCATTTAATACACACAGCTCTCCTCTCAGGTAGATAGGATTCTATCCCCATTCATACACAAGGGAACAAAGACAGTGATTAAGAAACTTGCGTAAGGTTTCCAGGAAGTAAAAATATACTACATATATAAAATTGCTCACTGAAGCACTACTTATAATATTGAAAGCATCCCAAATGTCCAACAACAGGGGAAAGAATGCACTATGATGGCATACAGTTACTATCACAGACAGTAATCACACACAACAAGATGGAAAGTGATCATTTAATATGCAGTAAGAAACAAAGAGATACAAAAGTATAACAGGCTGGGCATGGTGGCTCACATCTATAGTCCTAGCACTTTGTGAGGCCAAGGCCGGGGGAATGTTTGAGCTCAGGAGTTCGAGACCAGCCTGGGCAACATAGCGAGACTCTGTCTCTATGTAATTTTTTTTTTAAGCATACCAAAACAAAAAAAACTTCATAAAAAATGAGAAAAACAAGACAAAGAGACTATATAAAAATGCTTATTTTTGCTCTAATAAAATACATTTATTGTGGGTTTTTGCATGTGTGCTTTAATTTGCTATCTCATTTGGTCATGGCAAAGCTCCATAAAATAAGTACTATTATTCTTAATTTTACAGATGAGGAGATGGAGGTGCAAAGACAACATGCCCCAGGTCCAACTGCCTCTCGGTATTACGGTAGTGAAATTTTAGGTGATGATTTTACTCTATCATTTCCCTCCATTTCCCTCACTTCTATAATGCTGGCATATTACTTTCTAGCATTTTAAAACAAATTTATGGGATACACAGATGATGACTTGACAAATGTGAATGGAGTAGTGGCTGAGTTAACTTTCAACTGTGTAAATCCTTACACGTATAAAAATGGATTCCATTAATCTTTGAAGAGATGAAATGTCATCAAATTCTGACTCTAACAAGGCTGGCCCTGAAGTGAAAGATCAGTTTCTAAAACTGTTGAATTCTAAATATTTGTGTCATTCCTTCTTTCTGTACATTCCACAAACAAAAAGTTCCTCAATTTTAGACAGTCACTTTCTGAGAGAAGGATTTACCATTTTAAAATATCAAGGATTATGTTCTACAATCCAAATCTTCCCCCTAAAAGAACAATTGCATGCCATGATTAAAGGACCTAGAAAACACTCCAGGCTCTCAGAGAACAAGGACCGGGGCTTATTTATGTCTGCATCCTTAGCTCCTTGTGCACTGCCTGGCACAGGGAACACATACATCAATAAATGTGTGCAGAACTGAATTTCTCTCACTGGTGTGCAGCTGAACTAGCTCAACCACAGGGGATAGGAAGCAAATGGGCTTATGACTCATTTCTTCAGAACAAAATGAATAACATCATGGGCACAGCATGAACCAGCATCTGATCATAACAATCAATTTTTCTTACCTTCGGAGATTTGTTTTCAACAAAACAACAGCAATGGATTAAAACTAACTGCTGACTTTATTTTATGCCTCTAGAACTGCCAGTACAATAGGCATCCAAAAGGATTTCTCCTTGACCTTGAAATGATACAAACTCCAAGGCCTGTAAGCCACCTATAGGTGGCCTTCCCTGTGATTCAGGCATGCAGCCAGCAGTCAGGGACCTCATTACAAGTATGCAGATGTGAAGGGCTGCATAGTACAGCGGCAAGGCCCTGGCTTTCAAGTCTGGCAATGTCCCAGGGTGATTGAGGTCAAGTTACTTAAACCTTCTGAGTCCTTCACTGCAAAATGGCTTAATCACACTAACCTTACAAAGTTGCTTTCAGATTTAAGGAGTTAGGGCAACAGTCCCCAAACTTTCTGGCACCAGGAAGAGGTTTTGTGGAAGACAATTTTTCCATGGATGTGGGTCCAGGGAACAGTGGTTTCGGGATGATTCAAGCACATTACATTTATTGTGCACTTTATTTGTTATTATTACATTGTAATATATAATGAAAGAATTATACAACTCACCATAATGTAGAATCAGTGGGAGCCCTGAGATTATTTTCCTGCAACTAGACAGCCCCTCTGGGGGTGATGGGAGACAGTGACAGATCAGGCATTTGATTCTCATAAAAAGCCTGCAACCTAGATTCCTCATATATGCAGTTCAAATAGGTATTGCGCTCCTATAAGAATCCAACGCAGCTGCTGATCTGACAGGAGGCGGAGCTCAGGCAGTAATGCAAGTGATGGAGATTGGCTGTCAATACAAATGAAGCTCGCCCACCACTCACCTCCCGCTGTGCGTCCTGGTTCCTAACAGGGTTCCCAAGGGTTGGGGAACCCAGAGTTAAGGTATTAGAGAATGCTTTGTAAGTAGTAAAGCAGATACTACTTATGATATGTATATAGCATAGTCGAAGGATGGAGGGTAGAGGAAGTGCTGGGTCTTGGAGATAATAATTACCGGCTAACTTTTCTCCCTTTAAACGAATTGCAAGACTGCTGTCATTTCAGTTCAGTGAATATCTGAGTGGCTACAAAGTACCAGGAGCTGTGCTAGGCAATGGAGATCCAGGTTGGGCAACCCTAATCTGAACACCGAAAATGCAAAATACCCCCAAACCTGAAACCTTCTGAGCACTGGCAGGACACCACAAGTGGAAAATTCCACACCTGACCTCATGCAGTGAGTCGCACATATTATTAAAAATATCATATAAAATCACTTTCAGGCGATGTGTATGAGGCGTATATGAAACATAAATGAACTTCGTGTTTAGACCTGGGCCGTCCCCAAGATATCTCATTATATATGTGCAAACATACCAAAATCTGAAAAATTCCAAAATCTGAAATACTTCTGGCCCCAAGTATTTCAGATAAGGGATACTCAGCCTGTCCAGATATAGGCTCTACCTCAGGCAGCAAACGGTATGAAAAAAAGATCATTTCAGTGCAGTTTTTTATGTGGTAGTGTTTAAGGACTGCAGCCCAAACTGGATATTGATATGGCAAAATAATATTCATTTTCATGACTGTTTTTCAGATATAATTCACATACCATGTAATTCATCCATTTAAAGTAAATAATTCAGTATTTTTAATTCTGTTTACAGAGTTGTACAATCATCTCTCCAATCTAATACTAGAATATTCCAGCCTCCCTGCAAGAAACCCCATACTCCTAAGTGATCACTCCCCATCTCCCTTCATTCCCCATCCCCAGCCTGAATTGAAACATTGCTGTCATTTTGGTTCAGTGAATATTTGGCTGGCTACAAAGTACCAGGAGCTGTGCTAGACAATGGAGATCCAGGTTGGATCTAATCTACTTTCTTGCCATAGATTTGCCTATTCTGGACATTTTATACACACTGAATTATACACTATCTGGAGTTATTTTTACGACCTTAGCAAAATGTTTTCAAGGGTCATCACACTGTAGCATTTACCAGTACTTCACTCCTGCTTATGGTTAAATAATATTCCATCGTACAGATGCACCAATTTTATTTATCCATTTCTCAGTTGATGAACATTTGTGCTGTTTCCACTTTTGGGCGATTCATTATGAATAATGCTGCTACGTACGAGTGTTTGTGTGGACATATGTTTCATTTCTCATAGGTAGATATATAGGAGTAGAACTGCTGGGTCATATGGTAGCTACGTTTAACATTTGGAGGAACTGCCAAGCTTTTTTCCAAAGCAGCTGTACCACTTTACAATCTAATCAGCAATGTATGAGGGTCCCAATTTCTCCACATTCTCAACACTTGTTCTTGCCTTTCTTTTTTATCACAGCCATTGTAGCAGGTATAGAATGGCGTCTCTGTGATTTGTATTGATGTTTCCATTTCCCTAATACCTATGATGTTTAACAACTTTTCATGTGCTTACTGGCCATTTGAATACCTTTTCTGAAGAAATGGCTATTCAAATCCTTCTCTTGTTTTTAAACTGGATTGTCTTTTCATTGTTTTGTTGTTGTTGTTCTTTTGTTTTTTTTTGAGACAGAGTCCTGCTCTGTTGCCCAGGCTGGAGTACAGTGGCATGATCTTGGCTCACTGCAACCTCCGCCTCCTGGGGTCAAGCTATTCTCCTGCCTCAGCTTCCCAAGTAACTGGGATTACAGGTGCACACCACCACGCCCAACTAATTTTTTGTATTTTCAGTAGAGACAGGGTTTCACCATGTTGGCCAGACTGGTCTTGAACCCCTGACCTCAAGTGATCCACCAGCCTTGGACTCCCAAAGTGTTGGGATTACAGGCGTGAGCCACTGCGCCCGGCCTTTCCATTGTGTTTTAAAAATTCTTTATATATTCTGGATACTAGTCCCTTATCAGATGCATGATTTGTAAATATTTTCTTCCATTTTGTTAGCTGCCTTTTTACTTTTTTTTTTTTTTTAGACAGAGTCTCACTCTGTCACCCAGGCTAGAGTGCAGTGGCATGATCTCAGCTCACTGCAACCTCTGCTTCCTGGGTTCAAGCAATTCTCCTGCCTCAGCCTCCCTAGTAGCTGGGACTACAGGTCAGGTGTGTACCACCATGCCTGGCTTTTTTTTTTTTTTTTTTGAGACAGAGTCTTACTCTGTCGCCAGGCTGGAGTGCAGTGGCATGATCTTGGCTCACTGCAACCTCCGCCTCCTGGGGTCAAGCTAGTCTCCTGCCTCAGCTTCCCAAGTAACTGGGATTACAGGTGCACACCACCACACCCAACTAATTTTTTTGTATTTTCAATAGAGACAGGGTTTCACCATGTTGGCCAGACTGGTCTTGAACCCCTGACCTCAAGTGATCTACCAGCCTTGGCCTCCCAAAGTGTTGGGATTACAGGTGTGAGCCACTGCGCCCAGCCTTTCCACTGTGTTTTAAAAATTCTTTATATATTCTGGATACTAGTCCCTTATCAGATGCGTGATTTGTAAATATTTTCTTCCATTTTGTTAGCTGCCTTTTTACTTTTTTTTTTTTTTTTAAGACAGAGTCTCACTCTGTCACCCAGGCTAGAGTGCAGTGGCATGATCTCAGCTCACTGCAACCTCTGCTTCCTGGGTTCAAGCTATTCTCCTGCCTCAGCTTCCCAAGTAACTGGGATTACAGGTGCACACCACCACGCCCAACTAATTTTTTGTATTTTCAGTAGAGACAGGGTTTCACCATGTTGGCCAGACTGGTCTTGAACTCCTGACCTCAAGTGATCCACCAGCCTCAGCCTCCCAAAGTGTTGGGATTACAGGTGTGAGCCACTGCGCCCGGCCTATCCATTGTGTTTTAAAAATTCTTTATATATTCTGGATTCTGGATACTAGTCCCTCATCAGATACATGATTTGTAAATATTTTCTTCCATTTTGTTAGCTGCCTTTTCACTTTTTTTTTTAGACAGAGTCTCACTCTGTCACCCAGGCTAGAGTGCAACGGCATGATCTTAGCTCACTGCAACCTCTACTTCCTGGGTTCAAGCAATTCTCCTGCCTCAGCCTCCCTAGTAGCTGGGACTACAGGTGTGTGCCACCATGCACAGCTAATTTTTTTTTTTTTTTTTTTTTTTTGTGACAGAGTCTCGCTCTGTTGTCAGGCTGGAGTGCAGTGGCACCATCTCAGTTCACTGCAACCTTCGCCCACACGGCTAATTTCTGTATTTTTAGTAGAGATGGGGTTTCATCATGTTGGCCAGGTTGGTCTCGAACTCCTGACCTCGAGTGATCCATCCACCTCCACCTCCCAAAGTGCTGGGATTACAGGCGTAAGCCACCATGCCTGGTCTTCCTTTTCTATACATTAGAAAATACAAAAGTAGGAAGTAATAGGGAGGACTCAGGTTCACTATATTGGTTCAGGAAGGAAGCAGTATAAGCCACTCATCAAATATTTACTGAGCACCTAGTACATGTCACATACTATTGGAAGCATCCAAACAGAAGGAGCAAAACAAGACAACAATTCCTTCCCTCCACATCCTCAGTGGTGGAACAAAGACCAAAGATCAGCCAGCCAACCAACAATAAGATACAGTGTAGCCGACTGTGGAAAGTGCTATGGGGAAAACAAAAACAGGGAAAGACATAGGGAGTGGTGGAGTTGCAGTAGTGGTCAGGGAAGGCCTCCATGATAAGCCAGAACTGAGGCCCACTGGGGTGGGTGGGGGGAGGGGAGGTGTGACCCAGTGGGTCCTGGGGAAGGAGTGAGCCACGTGTGAACCAGGAGTGACGCCCACCACCAAAGACCTTTCATAGAACAGTAAAGTGTTAAGAGCAAGCATTCTAGGAAGAAGACTGCCTGGGTTCAAATGCTAGGTCGGCATTTACAAGCTATGTGACCAGGGCAAGCCACTTAACTTATCTGGGCATCAGTATCCTCAAATGAAAAAGGGGAGCAATAACTAGTTTGTAAATTTCAGGGACTGAATGAATGTTACAATACCTGACACACAGTACTAGTCTAAAAAGCTTGGGTATTGCTCATGCTTTCTATCCCTTCAGGAGTGCTGTGTTCTCAGAAATTAGCAAGTGACTACTGAGTACCCTGAGTTCCGGCTGAGGCACAGAGAAGCAGGCTTCCAAAGTCCTGAGGCAGTCAGCTCCCGTATGCTGATACAACCACACTGCTTGTAAGGTTTCAGATGGCTTCATCACCACAGAATAAATCTTACTAGCTTCCACTCCAGAGAAAACGTTTCTTTACTGGCTTCTACCAGAATCCAGAATCCACACTTTAGAGAGCTGGCACTGAATGCTAATTTTTTTCCCCAAGAATCACTCAACTGGCAACTTCCTCACTGCTTCGTCTTATTCCTAGAAGTAGCTGAGGCTGTGTTCACACAATCTGGCAATTAAAGAAACCCATTCTCTCTCTCACAGGAGAGTGCCCGAAGGTGTTTTTCATTCCATGAGGACCTTAACCAGCCAGATGAAATGGGGCTGTCATGTTTCAATCCATCTGATCTAAGTACTCAGCTAATTTTTTTTTTTTTTTAATTTAAGAAACAGGGTCTGGCTCTGTTGTCCAGGCTGGAGTGCAGTGGTGTGATCATAGTTCACTGCAGCCTGGAAGTTGGGATTACAGGTGTGAGCCACAGCACCCTGCAAATTTTGACAGGCATTATTTGTCAATGTGTAACAAGTTTTATAATTTTTATAGCTGACAACATAATTCCACTTTGGAGAACACATCCAAGGAAGTCAGTGCCTCCTTTGCCCCTTTCCCAATGACAGTAATCTGTACAAAGTGATTCACAGCAGTGTCGCTAATAAAACAGTGAGAAATGGAGCTAATATAAGTGTCCATCAATCACTGGATGATTGAGCAAATAACAGTTTCTCAACCTGAGGAAAACCCATGTGACCAACAATACATAAAAATAACAGCAATCATTTTCTGAACACTGACTATTAATGAGATAAGATGCTGGAGGCAGCCAGGCGCAGTGGCCCACACCTATAATCCCAGCACTCGGGGAGGCCGAGGCGGGAGGATCGTTTGAGCTCAGGAATTCGAGACCAGCAGAGGCACATAGCGAGCCCCTGTCGCTACACAAACGAAATTAGCCAGCCGTGGTGGCGTGTGCCTGTGGTCCCAGCTACTTGGGAGTCTGAGGTGGGAGGGGTGCTTGGGCCCGGGAGGTCGAGGCTGCAGTGAGCTATGATCTCACCACTGCACTCTAGCTTGGGTGACAGAGTGAGACCTTGTCTCTCAAAAAAAAAAAAAAAAAAAAAAAAGATGTTGGAAGCTATTATATGTATTATCTCATTGAAAATTTCTTTGTGAGATAGTTATTTGTTTTACAAATAAGGAAACTGGGGGCTCAGAAAGGTTCAAGCTTGTGTTTCAGGAAATAAAATAATGAAAAACAAATAAAACAACAACAAAAAAGAAAGGTTCAAATACCTTTAGAAAGCTGGTATTCAAACTAGTCCATCATGCACCAGATGAGTGACCTTAGACAGGGAACCATTCTGGGCCTCAGTTTTCTCATCTGTAAAATGGGGCAATGATACAGCACCCAAATCAAAAGGTTAATGTGAGGATTAAACTAGTTACCAAATTTAAAGTATTGAGAGTAGTCCTTGGCACCCAATAATAAAGGCTATTTTCCCTGCCATTAAGCCACAGACTTCAGTCACATCAATCTACTGCTTTCCTCCTAAACACATCATGTTCTTTCACACCCTTCTTGCCTTTTTCACACGTGTTGTTTTTCAAGTCTACCACTGACTCACTGTGACTGCATGTTATTAATGTGAAGCTCCTTAGAGCAGAAATTCCATCTGCAGTTCTTTAGGGTATGGAATGCTGATTTGCTTGATAAATATTAAACCAAGGACCATTGCCTAAAATTAGTCATTTTAATAGTTGTACTGACATAACAAAGTTCAAGGTGACTCTAAAATGCATTTGGTGCTCCTTTCCTGTTCATTTAAATGCTGACTTCTAAGAAAAACTAAAAGAGTTAGAAAGCTTGCTTTCTTTCTTTTCTTTTCTTTTCTTTTTTTTTTTTTTGAGACACAAGACACAGTCTCACTGTGTCATCCAGGCTGGAGTGCACTGGCATGATCTCGGCTCACTGCAACCTCCACCTCGCCGGTTCAAGTGATTCTCCTGCCTCAACCTCGCAAGTAGGTGGGATTACAGGCACGCACCACCACGCCTGACTAATTTTGTATTTTAGTAGAGATGGAGTTTTGCCATGTTGGCCAGGCTGGTCTTGAACTCCTGACCTCAAGTGATCTGCCTGCCTTGGCCTCTCAAATTGCTGGGATTACAGGGCCACCACAGCTGGCTGGGTTAGAAAGCTGTCTTAAAACAGAAAAGAGAAAAAAAAAAAAAAAAAAAGGAGGGGAGTGGAGGAAAAATAATAAAAATAAAAAATAAAAAAAGATAAAGCTTTCTCCTGCCCAGTTTGCAGCCTCTCATCCTCCACCTACTCTCTTCTCACCCATAATTTATAATAATACTGACCTCAGGGCAGTCAAAGTAATCCTAAAATACTATATAAAATGTAAAGGATTGTTATTGCTACAAATAATACCAATCTCGCCTCTGCCTAAGTAATTACTGGCAGGAACTTGTCCAACAACATGGACAGACATGGTTTTTCTGTTCCTTCTCCTGCCCACTCCCAGGAAAAATACTGAACTTCACAGATTAGGGACCATATATAATCTCACAACTGGAAAAAGATGGACAATGCAAAGTTATAAATAAAAATGAGATTAGTAGACAATATGAATTTTGGCATATTCTCAGGGCTTGGGAGATTTGGGTGGTTTGCCAAGGGATAGAAACCTATCAATTCTAGGACACTGGGTTCTCAGAAGCCTACAAAAGTCAGGAGGAAAATGTGCCTTTCAACACTTTGCCTGGGGTAGGTCTCATACCTATGAAAGAGATCTACCTACAGAGCCTATGTCATTTTCTACCTTCATTACTCTCTTCTAGTTCCAGCAAAAATCAGCTAAACTTGGTAGCAGCTTGAAGGCTAAATTAAAAGTCTTCAAAGAGGTGAAAGCAGCTATGTCATTTGGTAAATTTCCTTAGTAATATTCAGAATTTAGAAGGAACTCCCAGAATCCATCCAATGCTACGAAGATGTTGACTAGAAGGGAAGAAATGGAGGACTGGTAGTGGTAGGGGCAGAATAGAGATCAGTCCTGCATCTTCTCCCACCAAGTCAGCTTTCATAAAAGGCTTCCGTTCCATCATTTTTCACAGGGGAAAAGGTAATCACTCTAATAAAGTGACTTTCTTTGCTCACACAGTGTGCATGTGACCTGCTCATTCCAGCACAGGGCCACGCCACTCTTTGCCCCTATGTCTTTTGTTGGAAGGCAGGGAGGCTGCCAGGTGAAGCTGGAAGCACCCAGAGACCAAGGTTGCTTCAACGCCTTTCTCTACAGTGTTGCAAATACAGCCGTAGTTATGGTAGATGAATTTTGGGAAGGTGGAAGAACAAAACCTCTAAGGTCTCTTACAGCATTAAATTTCCATGAAATCTTCTTACCTGTCTGTACTGGGATTTAGAGACTAAGTAAACTGCTTTTCCAATGTTCTGAGCATAAAGTTCTTTGACTCATACTCAAAAATCGGGAAAGATGACTTTTTTTAAGATGGTGGTTTTCAAACTTTTTAAAAAGTGGCAGAGCACTTGTTTTGTAAATGAAATCTTAAATGGAACCTTACTATAGTAAACAGATAGATGGGGGCTCCTCTGGTTGCAGCGAGGGTGAGTGGCCAGGGGCTCTACCTTCTCAGTTGTCTCAGTTTGGGACATAATATGTGTGACCTACTCTCAAACAATTTAGAAAATAAATATATATATAGTATGTTTACACATACAGAGAAAACAGTGGTTCTCAAAGTGGGATCCCTGGAGGGGCATCAGCATCACTTGGGAACTTGTTTCTAAAAATAAAAATTATTGGGCCCTACCTCAAACCTATTAAATCAACTGTCTGGGGTAGGGCCTACGAGTCTGTGTTTTAACCTGAGACTTCCTAGTTGTTCAGACACAGGCTAAAGTTTGAAAACCACTGATACAGAAACAATGAGAAGACAAATATGGTGAAATGTTAAAATTGGTGAATCTGGGAAAAGGGCATAGGGAGTTTTCTGTATTATTCTTGAAACTTTTCTGTAAGTTTGAAATTACTTCAAAATAAAAGTTAACAAAAACAACAAAATTACCCTGGGACAATAAGCATGGAGATGTGGAGAGGGGACCCAGGAGGTAGGGAGGCAAATCACGAGGTTAGTGCAGGAACCACTCAAGAGTGACGTGATCTACAACTAAGACTGTAGCAGCTCCAGGGCCGAGTGAGAACAGGATATCCGCAGTCTTCAAATATAAATCTCTCCCTTGTAGAACATCTGGGCAGCAACCATACTAACCTGAATAGGAGAGACCGGCAATCTCTATGAAGAGGTCTTCTTCAGAAAAGCTTTCGGGGAGCATGAGGAAAGCAGCGGTCACTGCACTCTTCAGATTTCTATCGAGGGCTGATCTAAGAGTGATATCCTCGTTCATTGAGATAATTTTCACCTGAAAGAAGCAGAACATTGGGAAGAAAAATTCCAGAAGTGGAGTATTGCTCAAGCATGGGTTACACATGCACTGGAACTATCTCAAACTCTTCCCACTGAAGATCTTGGAATATTGGTTCAGGTGACACAAAATTGTTCCTCTAATAAGTAATCCCAGAATATCCTTGTTTTATGCCAAGGTCAAAGAAATCATGACACAGGAAAGGATCAAAATGCCAAAGAAAACAAATATTCTTCTTAAATGAGGAAATGCATCATAGGTTTAGAAAAAGAGCAAAAGTCCTTTGGAAACTTTAATATTTTTAAATTTTATAATCTCACTGTCGTCACTTAATTTTTTAGTTGACAGAGGCATTTTACCTCTTTATTTAGACCTCATCTGTAATCTTGGACCATATCTAACATAGGAAGTTCATGCTCTATTTCGCAATTTCTAGATACATCGATTTTGAACTTGACTAAAGAAAAATGAAAGAAAACTAGCTACAGTAGAAAAAGAATGGGTTTTAGAGATAGGTATGGGCTCAAGTCCAGGTACTTACTAGCTATGTGAGTTTGGGCAAATGATTTGCATCAAATCAAAGAATCGTCACAAAGATTGACTATAATAATAAATGTAAAGTGCCTAGAATACTAGCAACTGCTTCGCTCAGAAAGAATTTTTCTCCTCAATACAGAGTAGAAGCTTCCATCTGAGACTTTCTGCAAATCCATTAAAATACAAAGAGTGACTGGGTGTGGTGGCTCACATCTGTAATCTCACCACTTTGGGAGGCCAAAGCAGGGGGATCATGAGACCAGCCTGGGCAACATAGTGAGACCCCATCTCTATAAAACAAAAACAAAAAAAACAAACACCTAGCCAGGCATAGTGATGCACATGTGTGGTCCCAGATACTCAGGAGGTTGAGGTAGGAAGACAGCTTCAGTCCAGGTGGTTGAGGCTGCAGTGGGTTGCAGTGAGCCATGATCATGACACTACACTCCAGCCTGAAAGACACAGTGAGACCCTGTCTCAAAAAAAAAAAAAAAAAAAAAATACTAAGAGCTCCAGTCTGTTCTGAGATTCTTACTTTTAAAGATTACACTGCAGTTAAGAGATGTGTTCAAATCCCAACTCCATCTCTTACTAGCTCTGTGACTATGGGCATAATTCCTTATCAGTAAAATGGAGTAAATAACAGAATCAAGCTCATAAGGCTGCTAGAAAGATCAAGTGAGTTACTGCACACAAACCCTTCAGTGAAATGAGCTTCCTTGTGTGTGCTTCTCAGTGCACAAGGCAAGAGCTTCTCTGGGCCAGGGGTTCTCATCTTTAGCTAGCATTAGCTTCACCTGGAGAACTCGTTAAAACGTGTATTATCGGATGCAACTCCCAGAGTTCTGTTTCAGGAGGCCTCGGTGAGGGCTGAAAAATGTACATTTCTAACAAGTTCTTAAGCAATGCCCAGGGACCACATTTTGAGAATTACTGCTCTAAGGTGCATACTTACACTGTCAAATTGCTCTTCAGAGTGGTTATACCAATTTACACTCCTACCATGATCTTTTAAAAACATCATACTGTTTCTGATTGACTTTCTATACAAAGTAAAGGGTCTAGAAGTCCCTAACAAGGACTCCCATATGTCTAAAATATATCTACCATCTCTAAATCTTTTGGTACTATCGACACATTTTCTACCTATTCTAGAAAACAGGGCATAAGTTGCCTTTTATTTGTCAAATACAGATAATTTCTGACAAAATTAAGATAGCACATAAAAGACACACTATGAGAAACTCCAAAATAAATATTAGAAAGCAAGGAAAAAGGAGAATGCTGCAGTATTCCAAGGGATAGCTTCTTCTCTTCTAATTGTAAAAAACAGTATTATAAAACATATAACTACTATTTTATAAATCAGGCTTCAGAATCTAAATTCTTTTACCTTTTTTCCCTACTTTTTTCTAAGGGAGTATTTGTAACATACAAACATCATATATGGCAGGTAAGCCACTTGATTCAATAACACCCCCTCCTCCTCCCTTACAATTCTGAGGACTTAATGAACCTTAATTAAGCCTTTCAGCACTTAGGTGAGTTTAGTATTACTGCAATCATCTGCAGAGAGTAACCCATGACCAGCCAGGAACATGACTTGCCTACAGTTGCATAATGAGTTGACAACAAAAATCAGGATCACATCCTTTTACTTGGCAAATTCAGCTCTGAATATTCTGAATTATTCTCATGCATTCATTTAGGGTTATATTCTGGTTAACTTATCTTGAAAGATGATTAAAACAAATTTTAAGGTCCTATAAAAACACCTATGCTTATTCCTTGAATAACTTTCCTAAACCTTATAGAGTTGGCTCTTCGTATCTGTGGGTTCTGCACCCATGGGATTCAACCAATCACAGACGGGAAACATTCAGAAAAAAAAAAAAAAAATCCACAAAGTTCCAAAAAAGCAAATGTTGAATTTGCTGCCACATGCCAATTACTACGTTGAAGGCAGGCGAATGATGTGATGTGTAAGCACGGTATTAGGTATTAACAGTCATCCAGAGATGATCTAAAATATACAGGAGGATGTGCATAGGTTATATGCTAATACTAGGCCATTTTATATCAGAGACGTGAATTCTGAGGGTGGGTGCAGGTCCTAAAACCAATCCCCATGGACACCAAGGGATGACAGTATTCCATACTGAATGATTAATCTAGGAGGGCAACTGCTTCATCTTACTGACAGAAAACTTAGGCCTGGAGGGGTTAAAGGGGTTAAAAGATTTCTCCAAGAGAAGTAGTGGCGAACTGGACCGGGATCCAGTCCCAGGATTCACCCAGTGCTCTTTCCACAACTCTGTGATGTCTCTCTACTTCCACATTCCCGTTCTTCATCCCCACTCATCACAAATCCTTCTCAATAATTCTTCACCTCTCTGTTTTTGATGGCTTTTACAGAAGCCCAGTGAAATTAGAAGCTATTTTGAGATGCTAACAATTCAAGGATGCAAAGAAAAGACTAAGTTTTGGGAAATTTTCCCAGTTAACAAAATACCACTTGTTCTCCAAGGAAGTTGTTCTACATAGGCTGTACGAAAGCAGTCTGTTTGCTATTTAAGGTTAAGAGGATGAAAATAAAAGCATCCTTACTCAAAGGAAAAATGTCAGTTCGGAAGATTCTGCTACTGTGCTGATCTGGTTCTTCAATGAAAGGTGAACTAGGAACTTGTCTCGGCAGCACTGTTATTTGTTGTTCAGAGTGAAAAGCCAGTGAACTCTTGGGACACTGCCAGAGAGGCCTGGGAAAAAAAGAAAGTGCTCAGATTTGTGAATAGCTGTTTGTATCTTACTGGGAATGCCCCGACCTGAACTGCATAGATAACATTAGCACGACTGCCAGGGAGGAAAATCTTTACTGGAGAGAAAGGGGCATTGCTTAAAGGGACTTTCAAAGGAGATATTTGTGAGTACCTTTCAAGACAGGAAAAAAGAGAAAGTCACATGTGGGCTCCTCTAAAACTGTCACAAGGAGAGACTACTTGAATTGCAGAGTGAAATTTT
This sequence comes from Gorilla gorilla gorilla, assembly GCF_029281585.2. NCBI lineage: Eukaryota > Metazoa > Chordata > Mammalia > Primates > Hominidae > Gorilla > Gorilla gorilla. Next base: position 21,660,869 of record NC_086017.1, read on the forward strand.
AATCACAAAGACCACAGCCCTACCTACTGTTCAAATACTCAACCGCCCACCAGAACTTTTCCCTTCCAAACGACCAGGAGGTTTAACTCTTCTAAATAGTCACTGCCTAAGGATGAAGAAGAAACGCTGAACATTAGAGCTGAATGAAACCTTACTCAATATCTACCTGCTGGACTCTGGGCTCTTCGAGGACAAGCAACATGGTATCATTTTTAAAAATTCCTTTGGCATACACAGAGAAGAAACAGTTGTCTTTTGAATAAAGAAATGAATGACTCAATCTGTGCATTTCAAATGCTAGCGGCCCAAACATTTGCTTATAGTAGGGCACAGCCAAAACTAGTAAGCCAGGTTTTCCAACTCCCAGTTTAGGGATCTTTTATACCACTGGGGGTTTTTCTAACCACACAAAAAAGTAATCAACAAAGCTACAATACGGTGATGGTTGAACTCTGAATATAGTAAAAATCATTGAATTGTACTCTTTAAATGGTTGAGCTGTGTGGTATGCGAATTTTATCTCAATAAAGCTGTTATTAAAAAATAGGCCAGACATGGGGGCTCATGCCTGTAATCCTAGCACTTTGAGAGGTTGAGGCAGGTGGATCCCTTCAGCCCAGGAGTTCAAGACCAGTCTGGGCAACATGGCAAAACCCCATCTTCACAAAAAAATACAAAAATTAGCTGGGCATGGTGGCACGTGCCTATAGTTCCGGCTACTCAGGAGGCTGAGACGGGAGGATTGGTTGAGCCCGGGAGGTCGAGTAAATTGTGTTCATGCCACTCCACTTCAGCCTGGGTGACAAAGCAACACTCTGTCTCAAAAATAAAATTAAAATAAAATAAAGCTACATTACTAAAAGGCAAAATATATTGCAATGAATACATTAAATCAAAATCCTCTTAACAAGGTGGCAAAAAAACCACTGCATGTCAATATAAATGTCTTAAAAACTCAAGCACAATTATTTATACACTAAAAACAATGTAAAATACAAAAATCCAAAATTATGTTAACTAGGGAAATAACTATTAATTATTACTTTAGAGGTTTCTTGGCTTAAAAAAAGTTTGGTCACAATGCTATATTAAACACTTTAAATTCCATGGTTTTTTACTTGGGAAAATATTAGTAAACTCAGAAACTTAAGGTTGTACTGGAAATAAAAATAGGGTATTCCATCAATTATGAGATAAGTTAATGGTAAAGTATGATAAAAATTTAATTTACACTCAACTTTTCCCAGAAAGTCCATCTTTTTAAGCAAGATACTCAAATATATATATTTGGAGACATGGTCTTGCTCTGTCACCCAGCTTGGAGTGCAGTGGCATGATCTTGACTCACTGCAACCTCCACCTCCTGGGTTCAAGTGATTCTCCTGCCTCAGCCTCCCTAGTAGCTGGGATTACAGGTGTGCACCACCACGCCCAGCTAATTTTTGCATTTTTTAGTAGAGACGGGGTTTCACCATGTTGGCCAGGCTGGTCTCGAACTCCTGACCTCAGGTGATCCCCCTACCTCGGCCTCCCAAAGTGCTAGGATTATAGGCATGAGCCACCGCACTCGGCCTATATCCCTTTTAAAGACTTGAATTACTAGTGATTGAGAAATTCTATTTCAATTTGCAAGATGCAAGACAATTCTGGGGCTTTAGACAATGTAATTTAATGTGATTCCTTTTAAAACACATAAAGATAAAGAATTCATACTCATATTCTCATAATTCTTTCTTAAGATATTTACCCAACTTTCTTGTCCAAGATACTACCACCCTCTTTTCATTAGATTTGTTCAAGTCTGATTAATATTTGCTGCCACCTAGAGGTAAAGATAGTTTGTTTAAAAAATCATCATTCTGGTTAACAGTGATTTCCACATGTTGAAAATTGGGAGCAAGGTAGAAGAGAGAGTTAATTTGCCCATTTATCATTCTCAATTAAAAAAAATATGTTCATCACTTTCAAATGATTTTATGATGCCCTAATTTTCTTGTGCTAGAAGCATAAAAAGCCTTAGAAAATAATCATTGCTATCAGTAACATTTTCTTCTCCAAGTCAGCTGAGAAATGCAGAGTTTTGCATGAAATGAGCACGGGTGCTACTACTTGTCTTGAATTGCTGTTTTTGTTTTATAAGGATATAACAGTTAGATAAAACCTGAGGTCATTTCCAGTGCTTACATTCTGAGATTTCATGGCATTTCAGGTTTCTAAAGCCTTTTTTAAAATTTTGAAACATTCTAAGCATAAAGTATAATACAAAGAACAATACAACATTTTAACATTCAATTTCATTTCTATCTCAAAATAACTGAGATAAGCAAAGGCACAGAGAGAAGGCAAAGACCATTTTCTGAGTGTCTACTAAGTACCAGGCATTTCAGAACCCTCTGAGGTCAGCGCCATCAGACTCATCTACAGATGAAAACACCCCGAGGCTTAGGGAGACTGTCAGTGGTGCAGGGTCACAACATTAGGAAGCATCAGAGCTGGGATTCTAACCCTACATCTGTTGGATTCTGAAACACTGAGTTCTTCCCAGCAGTACTACTCTGCTTCCAATATTCCTTTTCCTTTTTTTTTTTTTTTTTTTTTTTGAGACTGGGTCTCGCTGTGTCACCTAGGCTGGAGTGCAGAGTGCAATGGCACGATCTTGGCTCACCTCTGCCTCCCAAGTTCCAGCGATTCTCCTGCCTCAGCCTCCCGAGTAGCTGGGATTACAGGTGCATGCCGCAACGCCCAATTAATTATTGTATTTTTAGTAGAGATGGGGTTTTGCCATGTTGTTCAGGCTGTTCTCGAACTCCTGGCCTCAAGTGATCTGTCTGCCTCAGCCTCCCAAAGTGCTGGGATTACAGGCATGAGTCACTGCACCCAGCCCTGCTTCCAATTTTCAATACCTTTGTGGACCTTTATTCTACAGATAACTGAAGTTCAGAAAGATAGAACAAGATGCCTAAGTTTATGTAACAGCTAATAGGTGGCAGGACTGAATATGACTCAAGGCTTCTAATTTCATGTCCACTATTCTTCCCATCAAGCTATATATTACGTTTTTGTTTGTTTGTTTTGAGACAGAGTCTCGCTTTGTCACCCAGGCTGGAGTGCAGTAGCGCAATCTCGGCTCACTGCAACCTCCACTTTCCGGGTTCAAGTGGTTCTCCTGCCTCAGCCTCCCGAATGGCTGGGATTACTGGCGTGTGCCACCATGCCTGGCTAATTTTTGTATTTTCAGAAGATCTGGGGTTTCACTATGATGGCCAGGCTGGTCTCGAACTCCTGACCTCAAGTGATCCACCCGCCTCAGCCTCCCAAAGTGCTGAGATTACAGGCGTGAGCCACCGTGCCTGGCCCATCTTTTGTATATTTAAAACAAACAAACAAAACAAAAAACAAAACCAAAAAACCCTTGGAAATAAAATATTTACAAATTTCCAACTGCTCAATTATGAGCTTTACTAGTCATCCAACTTAGAAATGAGAAATGTGTCTGTATAGACATGAAATTTCAGTAAGCCTATCATTTCTGGACTTTAAAAAATGTTTTTAATTAAAGTAAAAGTTACAGTGAAGTGCACACATCTTAAGGGTACAGTTTGATAAATTTGTCCATGTGTATACCTGTGTAACCCCTGCCCGGATCCAGTGTTTCTGGACATTTTAAGGAGCTACACTATGAAATTGTAAGCCCAGGTGCAAAGCAGGAGAATCCAGACAGCCCATGCACATCAGTAAAGAGATGTTTATGACACAAACCAGTGAGCTAAGGCTATGGAAATCTGTCATTTTTCCCATAGATAGCTACAGAAGCAGCACATCACTGTTGCGGGAGACACTTGAGAACAATCCATCGGCCTCTTGTGGAGCCTGGGACCCTCCACGCACAGTGAAAATCTTCCTTATAGTAGGAAGTGTGAGATTAGCAACTCTAACTATTTAACACAGTTCTCAAACTATGGAAAGACCCTTTCTCAGAGCACAGACTGATTATCTGAAGAAAAAAAAAAAAAAAGAAAAGTGACACTGCAAATACTTGTCAAAAGTTTAAGTTCTCTCCCACTTTTTTTTTTCCTGTTTTGTGTTTGTTTCCTGTTTCTACTAAAGCCCAGGGAGAAGCCGACTCCCCACAGCCTCCTCTAGCTGTGTCCCGAAAGAGCTAAGACAATAGAGAAAGCATCACCACTGGCCTGAGAAAGAGAATAAAAGGGATGGGAACACCAGTCCCTTGGAATGACTACTTGGTGCATTCATTTATTCAATGGTTACTGAAGGATCCCACGACTCAGGCACTGCCCTTGGGATGCATCAGTGGACAAACGGTGCCTCCGTGGTACATGTCCTAGCAGACAAGGTGACTGGGTGGTGCTAAGGGAGCCTCCACTGAGGCACCAGGCACCTCCTCTGCCACCCTTCCCAGCCCAAATGGGTCAACCTGGAGCCCGATCCAGTCACTGGAGAATCTTGAGGGGGAGGGCAGCAGGAGGGAGAGTGGACGGCGACCCGGCTTCTACTCCCAGCACTTCTGACACCACATGTGGGTGTCACACCAACCAATTCTCCAGCCCTCCAGACACCAACTGAGTGTCCTACAACTGAATTCGATTCTGACCCTAGCTACCTGGAGTCAGAGTCAGATCCCACAGGTTACGGGCTCAGTTCCACAAGCCTCCCCCACTTCAGACACCAATCACAAGTCCAGGCTGCCTGTATTCTGATCGTTCACTAGAAAGGGATGAGGGCTACTTCCCCTCTCCTCTGGTTTCATAATTTGCTAGAATGGCTCACAGAGCTCAGGAAGGCAGTTTTTTTTGTTTTTGTTTTTAAGACAGTCTCACTCTGTCGCCCAGGCTGGGGTGCAGTGGTGTGATCTCGGCTCATTGCAATTTCCATCTCCCAGGTTCACGTGATTCTCCTGCCTCAGCCTCCCCCAGTAGCTGGGATTGCAGGCATGTGCCACCACGCCCAGCTACCTTTTTTGTATTTTTAGTAGAGATGGGGTTTCACCACTTTGGCTAGGCTGGTCTTGAACTCCTGACCTCAAATGATCTGCCCACCTTGGCCTACCAAAGTCCTGGGATTACAGGTGTGAGCCACCACACCCAGCCGGGAAGGCACTTTTCTTGCATGTACTTGGTTATTATGAAGGACACAACTCAGGAACCGCCGAATGGAAGAAATGCTTGGCAAGATATGGGGTAGCAGAAGGGTGTGGAGCGCCACGACTTCTCCGGGCACGCCACCCTCCCAGCACCTTGATGTGCTTACCAACCCAGAAGTTCTCAGAACCCCCTTTTTTTATGGAGGTTCCACTGCCTATGCACAACTGATTAAATCATTGGCCATTGGTGACTGGCCCAATCTCCAGCCCTTTTCCCCTCTGTGAAGGTGGGAGTGGGGGGCCTGAAAGGTCCAGCCTCTTATCACACGGCTGGCTCCCTGGCAACCAGCCCTATCCTGAATCTATCTAGGGGCCCATCAAGAGTCACTTTATTAGTATAAACTCAGGTATGACTGAAAGGAACTTGTTATGAATAATAAAAGACCCTCTCATCCCTAACACTCAGATATTCCAAAGATTTTAGGACCTCTGAACCAGGAGCCCAAGGACAAAAACCAAATACATATTTCTTCTTATATCACAATAGAATATGTGGATATTATTTGGCAATAAATTTTATAGGGAATAGGAAGAGTCAGAAACTCATTTCTATTTCCAGAGTTCCATCTCATTGCAATCACAATGATCAAAGTAAGGTTAGGCTCAGAGACGAAAGGCATCCTTAACTGTGCAGCCTATAAAACACTCACCGGTTTTTGGAGTCGTCCAGCAATGTATAAGTTATTCCAGTTGAGGAGATCTTCAATCAGAACGTTAGTGCTAATAACTCCATATTTGATAAGCTGAAGGAAAAAAGAAATGACACAAAAAGGAGTAAAATACCATGTTATTGCTTATACAAGTATAAAATATAAGGAAACAGATAAAATTCTTGACCAGAGCAGTACCTTGATTCCAAAGCCACTCAAAACACCTGCCTTGTGAAAACACACATCTCCACCAAAACTTTTGAGAGGTTAAGTGTCCAAGACTGATTTAGCCCCTAGGGTATGTAAGGGGAGGTTGCAACTGTCTTCACAAGATTATAACAGAGAAGTCTAGCATGGCTGACTCCATCTTGCTGCCAGCCTCACAGGCTGGCTATCCAAGCTCATGCCTGGGCGTAGGTCAAGCCAATCAAGGGGGAGGAATATAGTTTATAGTTTAATTTTAAAGCAAGGATGATAATAGTCCCTCCCTAAAACTGTTCCCCTCCCCAGTCCAGAGCTGAAATCCCCTTTGTAAAACTAATGAAAGTCCACAAGATTAGGGTTACGGGAAGGGCCTGAATTCTGCTAAAATGTTGGAATAGTTTCTATGATGTCTTACTGCTCAGGAGACATGTGTCCAGAGGTCACAAGACTTGTGAGTTCTCCAATTAATCCTATAGATAACATCACTACTGTAGAACCTAAGATTGGTCTTTTGAGATGTTTTCAGACTTTTGCATTCCAGCAACTGACTGACCCCACCCAGAACCATGACTCAACACTCAATTGGTCCTGTTGCCCCTCCCTCAGCAAAAGGCCCACTCAGCCCATGAGGACTGTTTTCCACACCTGTATGATTGCATCCCCAACCAATCAGCAGCACCCATCCCCTAGTCCCCTGCTCACCAAACTATCCTTCAAAAACCCTAACTTCCGAGCTTTCAGGGAGAGTGATTTGAGTGACAACGCCAGTTCTCCTGTGTGCCCAGCCTCACGTTAATGTTAATTAAACTCTTTTTTTTTTTTTTTTTTTTTTGAGATGGAGTCTCACTCTGTCACCCAGGCTGGAGTGCAGTGGTGCAATCTCAGCTCACCACAACCTCCGCCTCCTGAGTTCAAGCCATTCTTGCACCTCAGCCTCCTGAGTAGCTGGGATTACAGGCACGCGGTACCACATCTGGCTAATTTTTTGCTATTTTTAGTAGAGACAGGATTTCATCCTGTTGGCCAGGCTGGTCTCAAACTCCTGACCTCAGGTGATCCATTCGCCTTGGCCTCCAAAAGTGTTGGGATTACAGGTGTGAGCCACCACGCCCGGCCTAATTAAACTCTTTACGGCAATACTGCAGTCACAGTGAACCGATTTTGTCCATGCGACAGGCAGGAAGAACCCACCAGGCAATTACAAGGTGACCACTATTTCAACTTAGGTCCATGTGATGTTAAAGGTGGAATGGCTCTTAGATGCTATCTAGTATTGGTCCTCAGTGGATTGGGAGTAAAAAAAACTTGTCCTTCCCCAAAGACAGTTTGAGAAGTGATAATTCAGTTCATGTTCCTCATTTGAGAAATAAAAAACCTAAAGCTCAGAGACAACAAATGACATGCTCAAGGTGGCACCAGTAGTAGCAGAGTCAAAACTAGGTCCCAGAATTTCAGACTGGTCTTCCAATGCTCTTTTCATTACAAAGTACAAGAAATTTTCCTTTAATTAGAAGTTTTCACTGACATGCTTTACAGAGTGAATTTCTCTTGTGCTATTGACTATTTCAAACACTTTTGTAATTACAAAGCAATATCCAAAAATAAAACTTCTTTATTCATGCTTAAAAAAGAAATTATAGTTCAGCCCATTTCTATTTTTTTTTTTTTTTGAGACAGAGTCTTACTCTGTTGCCCATGCTGGAGTGCAGTGGCATGGTTTTGGCTCCCCGCAGCCCTAACTCCCCGGGCTCCAGTGATCCTCCCACCTCAGTCTCCAGAGTAGCTGGAACCACAGGCATGCACCATCACACCTGACTAATTTTTGTTATTTTTTGTAGAGATAGGGTTTCACCATGTTGCCCAGGCTGGTCTTGAACTCCTGGGCTCAAGCAATCCATCCACCTTGGCCTCCCAAAGTGCTAGGATTACAGGCATGAGCTGCCGTGCCCAGACAGTTAAGCCTATTTCAATAATAATTTGTATACATCCTGTAGATTTCCCAGGTTATAAAGTCCCATTTGCATAAACAAGTATCTTCAGACCCACTTTGCTGAACTTCAGTATCCAAACAGCCTTCTCAGGCTGCAAATATATAAAAAGCAGTTAAAAATTATCAATTAAAAAGTAGTCTTTTGGCATATAATTATGCCCAAACATTTGGTTACTGGAACTTATAATATTGCTTGAAAATTACTAATTACAGGTAGGTTTGGCATAATATTAACTGTGGAGAAAGAACAAAGCTAAGTGTCCTGCATTACTCAGGTGGATGCAGAAGGCTGTGCTGAGTGTCAGCCTTTTTCCCCCAACTCCAGCAGCAGCACTGCAGAAAGCCCTTCTAGCTGCAGACAAGTAACCACTGGGAGGTAACAGAAACACCACGGGCCTGGAAGTCAGGGGACCTGTTGCAAACTAGCTGCACAACCTTATGGAAGTCATTTCCTCTCTCCGAACTTCAGTTTCCTCAACTGCAAAATCAGGTGAAGCAGGGTTGGATCTCAACCGGAAAAGCAAATATATGGCCCAAGGGGTATGCAGACGTCACCAGTCAATCACAACACTCACTCCTTAGCCAAGTTCAGACAGACCTTCAAATCCTTCTCAAGTCAGTACTCCAACCTCCTGCCCTTTAAAGCGTGGGCCTTTGACCAATGGCATCGGCATCACTTGGGAGCTTATAACAAATGCAGAATCACGCCTGTAATCCTAGCACTTTGGGAGGCCAAGACGGGTGGATCACCTGAGGTCAGGAGTTCGTGACCAGCCTGGCCAACATGGTGAAACCCCACTCTACTAAAAACACAAAAAATTAGCCGGACATGATTACAGTAGCGGGCTCTGTAATCCCAGCTACTCGGGAGGCTGAGGCAGGAGAATCGCTTGAACCCAGGAGGCGGAGGTTGCAGTGAGCAGAGATCGCGCCATTGCACTCCAGCCTGGGCAACAAGAACAAAACTCCATCTCAAAAAAAAAAAAAAAAGCAGAATCTTGGCGGGGCATAGTGGCTCACACCTGTAATCCCAGTACTTTGGGAGGATTGTTTGGGGTCAGGAGTTCAAGACCAGCCTGGGCAACATGGCAAAACCCTGTCTCTACAAAAAATACAACAATTAGCCAGGCATGGTGGTATGTGCCTGTAGCCCCAGCTACTTGGGAGGCTGAGACAGGTAGATGGCTTGAGCCCAGAAGGCAGAGATTGCAATGAGCGGAGATGGTGCCACTGCATTCCAGCCTGGGTGACAGAGCCAGACCCTGTTTCAAAAAAAGAAAAAGAAAAAAAAAAAGCAGAATCTCAGGTTCCATCTCAGACCAACTGAGTCAGGATCTGCCCTTAAATGGGATCTCCAGGTGGTTCGATGCCTGTCAAAGTTTGACTGCCTTTAACAATGAGTGGCAGAGCTGGCACAGCAAGTGAAACCCATATGTCATCCCTGGCCCAGGGAAGCTCTAGGAAGCATCTGATTTAGACCCCTACTGATCCTTGCAGGTTGGGGTTCTGCCTAGGTCTTGACAGCTCTCTTGGAGACTGCGATGCTTCAGCTGAAAGACAGTTCAGCAAAGTTCCTGCTGTCAGATGACCCACCAGCAGGAATCCATGCAACTTACCTGCTCTCCAACACCCCACTGTCAAATTCCACGCATCTCCTGGCACAAAGAGGTTCCCATCTATCACCTAACACACATGCTCTCAATCACCTGTGATATCCTCTTCACTTCCAACTTCTTCCTGGGGGTGTCTGCCCCTCCTTCTAGATAAAATCAATCTCCAACCTGACCCTAAATTGGCCTGCCTATTCCTCCCACTGACCAGACCAATGGTTCTAGACCAGCAGCTTCAGCACTGTTTGGAAGTGTGTTAAGAGATGCAAATCTACAATCCCTACCCCAGACCTAGTGATCAGAACTCTGGGGGTGGGGCCCAGCAATCTGTGTGTCCAACAGACACACAACCTAGGGGATTCTGATGCACACTAAAACTTGAGAACCACTTGGCCAAAGACAAAAAAATAAAGTCAGTCTGGCCGGGCTCAGTGGCTCACGCCTGTAATCCCAGCATTTTGGCAGGCTGAGGCGGGCAGATCACCTGAGGTCAGGAGTTCGAGACCAGCCTGGCCAACATGGTGAAACCCTGTCTCTACTAAAAGGTGGCACACGCCTGTAATCCCAGCTAACTGGGAGGCTGAGGCGGGAGAATCACTTGAACCCGGGAGGCGGAGGTTGCAGTAAGCCGCGATCACACCACTGCACTCCAGCCTGGGCAACAAGAGCAAAACTCTGTCCCAAAAAAATAAAAAAAATAAAATAAGTCAGTCACACCCAACCACCTCCTCACACTGCAATGACAGTTAATGGGACATGAGGAAGGACTCCAGTCCCTGCTCTGTCCCCAAGTTCAAGACGTTTGGCAGGAGTGTGAATGTTTCCCGACTATAAGAATATACATACTATAAAAACATACATATTTCCCGACTATAACAACGTCCAGCAGGAGTGTGAATGTTTCCTGACTACAAGAACATACTTATATAGCTGGCACTCTAATAACCCAGGTAAATAACCAGCCAAGTTAAGACGAAGGCCAGCAGTCACTTACCCTACCATTACACATGATCAATGAATTGTAGTAAACTCCAGCGCCATAGTTATTCTGGATGGACGTGATAATCTTGGGCCCTAAAACTTTTAGGAAAGAGTAGTGACTCCAATTTTTCTTCAGGTTCTTTGAATGCCATGCGACAGGGTCATCTACTGTGAACACAAAGTCCAGCATAGCATTCTGTGGAGTGAAGAAAAGAGAATAATTTCAGTATTAATTCCTAGAAAGGCAGCAAGAGAGCACGGAAAAGCTCTAACATACTACGCAATTATGATAAATAATCAGAAGGCCTGGTGCTGTCATCAGAAATGTAAGCGAGTCTCTGGAACAAATACGAGCTTTGTTTTCATCAATGTAATAATAGCAAACACTTCTTTAACATGTATTGTTGTGCCAGCATTCTTTAAACACTTTATGGGTAACATACGCAGTCACTCCATTTATCCTCAACACAACCCTACAAGGTAGCTACTGCTATTATCTCAATTTTATAAGAAACCAAGGCACAGGGGATGCTCTTTGCCCAAGGACACAGAGCTTGTGAGTGGCAGACCTAAGTGGTCTGGCTCCAAACTGTGTGTGCTGAACCACTGCACTACACTGCCTTTCACAAATGTAGCTAAATGTGCTCTGCTTTTCTTCCGGATCAAATTAGCACCACCTGGATAAACTCTATAAAATACTATATAAAAGGAAGTCAGTTATTTTATCTCTTACCCATTCACCAACCACTCATTGAGTACATAAGTAATGAACTCTGACAGGCCCTAGGGTAGAAGTATAGAGCTCAGAGTCTACTGGAGAGAATAAACAAATTATCACTACATTGACTTGATAGAGGAATGCAAAATGTACTAACTGCACTCAGAATAGGGATCAGATCAGGGGCACAGGAGGGAGAAATTCTCCTAGAGATGACAAATCTGAGTCTTGAAGGACACGTGAGTTAAACAGACTTGCTGGAAGCACGGGGAAGCACAGGGAAGGGTAGGGAGCCGTGTTGGAGGAAAGTGCTCTGTGGATATGGGAGCCAGCATGTTCTGGAAGCTGCCGTCAGATATGACTGAAATAGAACATTTATGCGGTGGGAGATGAGGTCAGAGAGGGAGGCTGTTTGCCATGCTAGAAAATTTTCCTGCAGAAGAGCTGACTGGAAAGAAGACGGACTAAGGGGGTGGGGGGAATTAGATATGAAGCCATGGCAAGATTCCAGGTGAGAAATGAAATTATATTAGCTAAGGCACTAAGGATGGGGACTGATGTGAGAAAGATGTAGGTGTTGGAATCTACAACTTGTTCACCTGAATGTAAGGAATCAAAAGTAAGGGAATGGGAAGGAAGGACCTTTTCTTGCAGGGAATTCCAGGTCTACTCAAAGGAAAACCTCCATGGAAGAATGAAGAGGTGGCCATCAGGAGGCTAACGCCTGCTCTGTAGAGTGTGACTCTACAGACCACTGGGGACACTTAAGATTTGGTGGCGAGGCAGGTATGGAATAAACATGTTTTTTAAAAATGTGTAATTATGTTAAGGCATATTCGGGAAAAATAACTAGCCTATAATAACCTATAATTTCTCATATGCTGCCAATTTAAAGAAAAATGTTAAATAGTAGTGTAAGTGGGAAACAGGAAATCCAAGCAACAGCATAGATGGCCTCACCAGGAAGTGAACAGGCAGGATGTTAATCAGAAGACAGACTACAGCCAGGTATCCAGACGCAGGGGACCCCATTAAAACCTGCACACTGAATTCTGCAAATTACAAGGAAAACTGTACCCTTACTGAGGCTGTGCTGAGCCAACTCTGAAAAGTAACAATGCCTAGTCTCAAACAGACCCTTGTTAAAAGTGCTGAGCGAGGGTAAATATACTGGTCACGCACTAACTTTTGATGTTAGTTACTTTCACTGCACCTGCCCTGGCCCTACAACCAGTCCGCCAACTTCCTGAAGTCAGAAGATCATTTTGCATTTTCTCCTACATTTATAGAGGTGACTCTCACCAAACTTGGCTACGCATTAGAATCACCTGGGACGTTTCTTAAATTCCTGAAGCCCAGGCCTCATCCCAAACCAATTAAATCAGAATCTCCATCGGCGGAACCCGAGCATTAGGATTTTCTTAAAAGCTCCCCAGAAAATTCCGATGTCCAGCCGACTGAAAACACTGAAAGAACCTTTTCCTTTCTTCCACTTGCCCCTGCAGCAGTTTTTCCTTCTGCCTAACTGCTTCTCCTGCTCTAGACCCACGTGGATTCCTAAGTATCCTTCAACACCGTCGCTTCAACTCGCGCTGTCGTTATACTAGGAACGCAGGCCTATGGTTCACTCGGCTAGTGGACACGTGGAGTGTGCAGAGCGGACAGGCAGCTCTCCGGCTCTGAAGGAATCGAGGGCAAAACGGGGCTCGTGAGAACAGACAGTTCCCCGTCGTGGGGCTGCCCGGGCTCACCTTCTGGTCTGAACTGGGCCCTGCCTGGCGGTACACCCCGGAGCCGTAGACGAAAGCCAGACTCAGCTCCTCGGGGAAGTGAGACAGGATCTTGCGGAAGGTCACCCACGAGCTCTGCAGCGTCTGCAGCGCCATGGGGTCGAGGCTAACAGGGGACACTCAGCGCAGCAGGGCGAGGACAACCGGGCGGGGAAGAGACACCGGGTAGGCGGCTTAGGGTGGGAAATGGAAGTCGGAGACTGGATCGAGGGACACAAGGCTGAGTGTGGGGTGGGACTGCAAGGACAGGCAAGGATTGGGGCGTTGGGCCACGAAAAGCAGCGGCGGCAAGACGCAGCCCAGATAGGCTCGGGTGGGCGGCGGTCGCACCGGCAGAGCTTCCGTCCCTTGCTACGCCCCACGCACGCACAGGCGCTTCCAAGACGCAAGAGGCGGTGCTCGCCTTAGTGTGGGGAACGCGAGGCTTTGCATTGTCCCCTCGTGGTCGGAGGAGTGCCCTACAGGCTGGCGGCTAGGTTGCGACTTGGACAAATCGGCGGAGGCGAGCGTCACCCGACTCCGCGGGCCCTGAGCCTTGATATCCTCTGTACTTCTCTCTTCAAACTGCGGTTTAAAGAATGACTATAAAATCGTGAGCGTATTGAAGGTTTTTAAGCGAGGCGACACTCACATAATATGGAACTAGCCGTTCTGAAATGGACAGTGTAGTAGCATTTAGTGCCTTCACAATACTGTGCCCCCATCATCGCTCTAGTTCCAAAATTGCAGGTTTCGAAGATTTGGAAAAACACAAAATTAAAATGATGCCCAATCCCGCCATGTAGAGAATACCACCGTCAAGATTTGACCGAGACTTCTTCACGTTAAAGCCCTTTTCAAATACAAGGGTGGATATGGGAGTGCGTGGTAAAGGACTGCACAGACGTTCTCTGATACTTGCATTTAATTTCAAGGGTGGATCATAGTTTTTGCCCCCTTGCCTTGTGGATTGGTCTCACAAAGGGTGCTTCAAATGCAGTTTCTGGAGGAAACAGGACCCTAGGAGTAGAAAAATCTTACAGCTCTCCTCTTTGTATGACTGGAGAAACTTGCTGAAGATTACCATTCAGGAGGTGGTTTGACTTCCAGGACAGAAACTTTTTCAACTACCCTCTCCTTCCTCCCCAAAATACACTACCTCTCAAAAATAATAGAAATAGTAATAGCTAACATTCAGGTAATGTTGACACATTTTCACATGCACTTCTCACTGGGCACCCTCTAGTGCCCTGTGGCAGGAGGGCCTTGGTTTTACTGATGGCCAAGCTAAGGCTTAGAGAGGTAAAGCCAGGTGATAGGATCACATCAGCCTGTGGCAAAACTAGAGCTAAACCCAGGTCTGGGTCCACCTCTGGGATTTTTTCGAAAATTCTGCTCTGTCCTTGAAGGGTTTTGAGCAAGGACTTATGTAATTCACATGTTAGCCTGAAATGGAGGGGGGAACTGATTAGACAGTTGTTATCATAGTTCCCCCATGAACTGGAAACGGCTAGGCCAAGGTCTTAGAAGCAGGGATGGGATTAAATCAATTGGAAAAATGATTACTCGCACTCACACTCTGGGCCTGCACTGAGATGAAGAGATCTGAGCTGCCTGCTGCCCTGAGGAGCTAGTGGTCTATAGAGGAGAGGAGACAGACCTGCAAATCAGAATAGAATTTGGGTAATGCAGCCAGGTACCCAGCGCAGTGCGGGAATGTAATGTCCCTCCAGTGGGAACGTCAGTCAGTTCTGGGTGTTGGGGAAAGGGACCAGAAGAGGTTTCACAATGATGGCATTTTGAGCCAGGCCTGGAAGCTGGGTAGGAGTTTATCAGGCAGAAGATAGATGGGAAAATTCAACCAAGAAAGAATTGAAAGGACTCGGTGACAATAATACTAATAATAGGTGTCATTATTAAGCACTTAGTATGCCCAGGCACTTTTTATACTTCTTTGGGGCTTTTCTGTTTTTGTTTTTTTTTGAGACCGAGTCTTGCTCTGTTGCCCAGGCTGGAGTGCAGTGGCACGATCTCAGCTCACTGTGACCTCTGCCTCCTGGGTTCAAGCAAGCATGCCTGGCTAATTGTTGTATTTTTAGTAGAGACGGGATTTCACTGTGTTGGCCAGGCTGGTCTCGAACTCCTGACCTCTAGTGATTTGCCCACCTCAGCCTCCCAAAGTGCTGGAATTACAGGCGTGAGCCACCGCACCCAGGCTTTTTATACTTGTTTCTTTTCATCACTCTGAAGATCCTATGAGGCAGGTTCTCTAAGATGATGATATTTTTCGTATGAGGAAACAGAGGTCCTAAAAGGAGCAGTAAATGTTCCAAAGTCACACAGGAAAGTGGTGAAGTCGGGGTTTGAACCTAGGGCTACCTACCTCTAAAGGCCAAGGTCTTTACCACCATGTTTAAGTGTCCTCTACGGTGGCTTGCAGGGTGAGAGAAGGAAATGGGAAGAAAGCAGGCACTCAGGCATCAGCCAAGGGTCAGGAGCAGCAGCAGTAGCCACAGCAACAAGCAGGAGACCAGGGCAAGGGAGCGGAGAGAGGCCGTTTGTCTGCGGCCCCTGGTGTGGGCATGGTCACTTCCGTTCATTTTTACTACATATCGCCCTTGCCCAGGGTGCCGGAATCAGAGTGCACTCACCGTGGAATTACACTGAAGCCTCTCACCCAAAGACAGTGAATAAATCTCATTACCAGCCGGTTCCTTTTTTATTTCCTTCCTTCCCTTGGGGAAATAATTCAACGTCATTGGATTTTTCCTGTTTGCAAAAGTAATCCATGTTGATAAAAATGTAAACATTATGAAATACATACATCATGCCCCAGAAATAGCCACGGTAATCTTTGGCACATATTCCTTCCAATATTTTTCTATGAATATATTAACATTAAAAACAATTTTAAGTGGATTCCTAGGATAGATACTATTTTGCAATTTGCTTTTTTTGCACTTAGCGTATCAGGGACAATGTTCTGTGTCAGAATATATAGATTTCCCTCATTCCATGTATTAGTAGCAAATTATTCTAAGATATGGATATGCCATAATTTTGTTTAAAATTTTTTGTTTAAAAGAAAGTGTTTAAACATTTTCTTTCTCTTTCTTTCTTTCTTCTTTTCTTTTCTTTTGTTTCTTTCTTTTTTTTTTTTTTTTTTTGAGAGCGAGTCTTGTTCTGTCACCCAGGCTGGAGTGCAGTGGCACAATCTAGGCTCCCTGCAACCTCCACCATCCGGGTTGAAGTGATTCTCCTGCCTCAGCCTCCTGAGTAGCTGGGATTACAGGTGCCTGCCACCACATCTGGCTAAGTTTTGTATTTTTCATAGAGACAGGGGTTTCACTATGTTGGCCAGGCTGGTCTCGAACTCCTGACCTCAAGTGATCCACCCGCCTCGGCCTCCCAAAGTGCTGGGGTTACAGGTGTCCTGGCCTGTTTAAACATTTTATTGTTGATGGATGTAGGGTATTTCTAGTTTTCACACCTGCAAACAATGCTATCATGGCATCCTTGTACATTTTTTGTGCATGAACAAGTATTGCTATAAGATAGATTCCTAGAAGGGGAATTGCTGGGTCAGAGTGTCAGCACACTGCTAAATTCCCCTCCAAAAGATGGTGCCAATTCACACACCCACCAGCAGAGTTCAGCCCTTGATAGAAATAAAGATGCTGCAATGTTTCTCCATTTGTCTCCCTTACAGGCGTTCACACCCAATTATCAGCAATTTTCATGTTCACAAACACTTTTCTTCCTGCAATGCAAAACCACCAGCTGGAAGGTTCCATCACATTCCTGTGTGCATTTTGCCTTTCCCCAGAAAGAGGCAGAAGCAACGTAGCCATGAACACATTTGTATTCTTCAGCAGAAATCTCCCTGCTCCTGGCCCTCCATCCACCCACTCTCTTTTAAATTACCATGGCTTGTGAAATTAGAGGCTATTAGGAAGACCCAGTGTTCTATATAATCGCTTTAGGGTTCTGTTGGAAAGCTTATACCAATGAAATAAACATGTTAGAGAGCCACTTACAAATATAGGTAAATGCCTGGTGACTCGAGTGAATATTGGGCCTCATTCTTCTGATTTATCTAGCAGTTGTCTTTGTATTCCTTAATAATGACCTTGTCAGGCTTTCACTAGGAGAAGGTTCATCTAATCCATGTAATCCATTTTTTTTAAAAGCCCTGTAAAAAAATATCTATGGCTTTAATGCTTTTTTTTTTCTTTCTAATCAGTGTTTAAGTACAGGAGAGAAAAATGTTTGGGGAAGAATAAAAATCCAGGCTCAGTGGTTCTTACAATTAGCCACATGTTCAATTGGTCTGCTGATGGAGGGGAAGGAGAGGGGTCTTGATCTCCATCTTGTCAGAGGTGGGTCACCCTGTCCCATTTGTCCATTCTCGGCTGATTGATGGTTAGAACTGGGACAGACTGGGAGCATTTTTTCGTTTTTTCTTTTCTTTTCTTTTCTTTTTTTTTTTTTTTGAGACAGGGTTTCACTCTGTCACCCAGGCTGGAGTGCAGTGGCACGATCTCGGCTCACTGTAACCTCTGCCTCCCAGGCTCGAGTGATCCTCCCACCTCAGCCTCCTGAGTAGCTGGGATTACAGGCATGTACTACCACACCTGGCTAATTTTTGTATTTTTGTAGAGAATGGGGTTTCACCATGTTGTCCAGGCTGGTCTTGAACCCTTGAGCTCGAACAATCCACCCACCTAGGCCTCCCAAAGTGCTGGAATTACAGGCGTGAGCCACTATGCCCAGCCAACTGAGAGCATCTTAATACATCTTTAGTGTCTGATCAGGGGCTTGAAGGTACCACCTGGGTTGGAATCCAGGCCCCAGGATTTAATAGCTGTGTGACCTTGGACAAGAAGACTTAGCCTCTCTGTGCTTTCCTTTCCTCATCTGCAGCCTGGGGAGAGTAATGACACCTCACTCACAGGGTTGTTGTGACAGCAAATGAAACAGTATGTAGAAAGTACATAGAATAGTGCCTGGAGTAAGCTTTCAATAAACGGAGAACATCCTCCCGAATTCTTAAGAGACAATGTACAAAAGGAATTAAGAAGCATAATTATACCTACGTCTTTATGGCGTTTAGCATTTTACACAAAGCGCTTTCCAGACATGATTTTATTTAGCTCTTAAAACAAATCCTGGGAAATTAGTGGCTATTATTTCAGTTTTACAGATGGATAAACTGAAGCTTAGAAACAAGAAGTGATGTGCCTGAAGTCACAGGGCTAATGGCAGCTGCTAATACAGCCTCCAAGTCCGATCCCTTTCCTCTTGCACGAGAAAAATAACACGGGGTGTTCATTTCACCAAGGGACCCATTCATTCATTGATTCATTCTCCCATTGAAACCTTCCTCATCCTTTAGTCCCAGCTCAGCTATCAAAGTGTTCTGTTCTCTGTGCCTTCCTAACCCTTTGCTTTTAGCTCTCTAGCTCTTGTCTTAAATATCAGATATGTCCATCAAGTACAGTTATAAAAGGCTTAGGGGCCCTTTGAGGTCAGGAACCATATCTTATTCATCTTTCCGTCCTTTAGTGCCTAGTACAGTGCCTGAAACAAAATTTCTGCATTTGCAAATGTTATAGTCTGGTGGCAAAAAATTCACATGCATGCAAAAAAAAAAATACACTATGGAGAGTATAAACCAGATCTATACCACCGCAATGGTAAGACAGCAGGGGTTACTTTTTCTTCAGGGTTTCTGGGAAAGCTTCTTAGAGGGATGACATTTGGATTAGACCTTGGAAGATGACCAGCAGTTCACCAGAGAGTACACCGTGAAAAAATTCTAAGGAGAAAGAATGGCCTCCATACTGGGTCTTAGAATCCTCCTTCTAGGAGGACACTGTGTTTTCCAGTGGAGTTCAGGAAGACCATGGACTTTTACAGTACCAAAGAAATGAATAAATAATGGTGGAATTCCAAAGAACAGAGCAGGTATCTCATCTGAGAGGCAGAATGTGGAATCTGGATTGAGACTGCTTGGTTTCAATTCTCAGCCACTGATGATCTGTGTGACCTGGTGCAAGTTGGCTCTGTGTCTCAGTTTCCACAAGTATAAAATGGAGATCATAAGAGCATCTACCTCCCAGAGTTGTCATGACAACTAAGCTGGTTAGATCAATCTCTGACATGTAGTGAGTACTACGTATGTGTTTACCCTTCTGATTCTCCACTATCCCTGAAATTCAAGCTAGTCAGCAGCTGCCCACTTTATCTCTCTGTAGAACTGGCCCTGAATTTTGGGAGAAACTGAATTGGCAAAGAACTGAGTTAGAAGAGAAAGAATTAGTTACCATATACCAAGTCTGTCTCTGGCATGAATGCCTGCGATCTGGGTTTGGTGTAAAGCAGCTTGTCCCAAGGAGGGTTATTTGATAAAAAATTCTGTCAGCTAAGTTTGGGAAATTCTGGATTAAACAGAGGCAAATCGAGATCTTTGATGTGGGATTCCTCAGAGCATTAATATATTAATAAGCATTGTGAATCTCCAAGAGAGAAGCAGAACATGTGGCATTTTCCAATCTCCCAGACTAGGTTTTCCTCCATCCTCTGCTCCCTCCACCTTCTCTCTCAGTGTCTTCTGGGATTCATATTCTGTGGCATAAATTTAGGAAGCGCTGGTGCCAAGCACTCCCTTGCTGTCCCAGAATCATCTCAGTGTCCCAAACCAATCAAGACTAATTTTCACGGACCTCTTTTGCCTGAAGGCACCAGGGGATCCTATAGCCTAAGAGAGAGATTGAGAAATTTCTCAACACATGAATTACGGTTATAACTTGTGGGTGTAAAAAGCCAAGAATTTCTATGCTTTGGACTCTGAGGATGTCTTTGTTCAGACCCAGAACTGACAAAACTCTAGGTACAATCTTCCTAGACTTACTTCCTACAAAGTGTTTAGAATGACACTTTCCAAACCTCCAGGGTCTGAATATGTAACCCTTGTGTGAAGTCCTAATTAGAGAAAAGGAGTTAGGCTGGTGGGAGCACGGGAAAGCAAAGAAAGAAAGCAGATAAGCTATAAGTCTGCCTTTCTTTGTGGTCCAGGACACGTAGCCCTCCTGTGCCCAACTTATCACCAGACACCTGTACAGCTCGCTGTAACCTTGGCGTTATCAATACTGCACAAAGCTCTTTTCCGTACACAGCAAAGAACCATCCTATAAAATCTCCAGCAAGCCTTTGTTTCCTTGCAGTCAGCTTCTCTCTTGCTGATTCTGCCTGTTGCTCCCTTGCAATGTACTTTCATACTTTCTCTACTAAATCTGCCTTTCTTTACCTACAACTGTCTTGGTAAAGCCTTCTTACCCGCACGCCACCAGCTCAGATAGTTGCCACTTACCAATGACACCTTTCACCTGGGTAAATTCCTCTCTTTTTGGGGTCCCAAAATATCTTGAGCTTCCTGGGCCTGTTAGGAAGTGATATTCTTTACTTACCACAGGTCGGGAACCTTGTAAAGAAACTGTGTAGACAAGGTACCAGGCAATCTTTTGTTTGTTTGTTTGTTTTGAGACAGGGCCTCCCTCTGTTACACAGGCTGAGTGCAGTGGTAATCATAGCTCACTGCAGCCTTGAACTCCTAGGCTCAAGCATTCCTCTGCCTCAATCTCTCAAGTAGGTGGGACTAAACATGTATGCCACCACTCCTGGCTTTTATTTATTTATTTTTTTGTAGAGACAAGGTCTTGCCATGTTGCCCAGGCTGGTCTTGAACACCTGGCCTCAAGTGATCCTACTCCTTCGGCCTTTCAAAGTGCTGGGATTACGGGGGTGAGTCGCCATGCCTAGCCTAGGCCAATCTCTTCAAGGGGCTTTTTATTAGCACTGTAAAGTCGATGTCAATTCCTCAACATAGTCTGGTCATATCTGAAAATAGGTCATTCCAGTCAAAGCCTTGGTAACATAACCAGTTTCTCTAATTGTGTCATGTTACAAAAGAAAACAGATTCTTACTGAACTTATGTAAATAACTATATTGTCATAAATTAAGAATACTCACAAATAGTTTCTAAATTCCAAATAAACCAGGTAAAGAGAAATATATCTGTTTTAAATTTTGCTGACAAAAGTATACTTTACCCAGTTTGTTATAAGCTACGAATAGCTGAAACAAAAAAGTTTTTTGACTCTGAAAACAAAACATTAAAAGGACTGGCAATGTTTTTTAAAAAAGAGGCTGTGAAAAAATCAGTTTAGTCTTTTATTAGTTTAGTTCAATGTAATTAACCTTGTTCTGCTTGATGTTGAGTTAGCTATCTTTATAAACACATCAGCCTTTTAGTTAGAGTCCTGGAAGTTCTTTCCTAGTCTAATGGTATGATAGCTAAAGTTATCAGAAACCTGTATTTAAAAGTCTGTGGCAGAGCCTTTTCTATGATTTTTTTTTAAAGAAGCAGATTTTGGGCTGTAGCTGATCATAAACCACTTTTTGAGAATAACCAAAGTAAAACAGTAATTGTCTGTGGTTAGGAAAGGCAATATTCATGGTTAAAGACACAATTGTCAAGGAAATTTGATTGTTTTTGTGGCATACTGCAATTAAGCATAATAATCAGAATTATTCCCGATGACAAATACTAAGACATATCAGAATTTTAGGAATCTTACACAATTTTGGAACATATATTAATAGCACACATATGTAAATATAACCCAGAGAAAGTTAAACAGCAGTTTTTTTTTGTTTTTTTTTTTTGTTTTTTTTTTTGAGACGGAGTCTTGCTCTGTCACCTAGGCTAGAGTGCAGTGGCGTGATCTTGGCTCACTGCAACCTCCACCTCCCAGGTGCAAGCAATTCTCCTGCCTCAGCCTCCCCCGTAGTTTGGATTACATGCCTGGGTAATTTTTGTATTTTTAGTAGAGATGGGGTTTCGGCATGTTCGTCAGGCTGGTCTCAAACTCCTGACCCCAAGTGATCCACCCACCTTGGCCTCCCAAAATGCTGGGATTACAGGCGTGAGCCACTACGCCTGGCCAGCATTTCTTATTTGATAATGTTTTTTGTCTGATTTTAACATACGAAATGAGCTTAATATGTCTCTCTTGGACTTCCAGGGACCCTAATATCCAAAAAGTTAGTTTGAGGTCAAAAAGACCAAATTTAGAATTCATTGCTGCAAGGGAGGTGGGGCTGGAGATTATGCTCTAATAAAACTCTTGAACAACAGATTTGATTAGCTTCTAGGTTGGTGAACACATCAAGGTGCTGGAAGGGTGGTGTGCCAGGTCAGGGCATGTAAGCCTCACCTTCCTTTCTCATACTTTGCACTGTGTACCTCTTCATCTTGCTGGTAAGTGTTGTTTCCTTGAGTTCTGTGAGCTGTTATTGCAAAATATTAAGCTGGAGGAGAGGGTCATGGGAACCCTCGATTTGTAGCCAAATTAGACAGAAGAGTGGATAACCTGGAGACCCACTGTTTGCAATTGGCATCTAAAGTTGGGGAGGTGCAGTTTTGTGAGACTGAGCCCTTAACCTGAGGGGTCTGTGCTAACTCCAAGTAGTAAGCATCAGAACTGAAATAAATTGTAGAATATTCAGCTGGTGTCTGGAGAATTGGAGAATTGTTGGTTGGCATTGGAAAACACCCTAGACACCTGTCTGTTAGTAGCTTCTATTTATGAAACACCAAAGTCCTATGAGAGAAGTACCGTTATTATAATATTATTTTTGCTTTTAAATTATGTAGCAAAATAGACTTTCTGTTGATGTATATAGTTCTGTGAATTTTAATACATGTAGATTCATGTGAATACCACTATAATCAGGGTATAAAACAATTCCTTCACCCCCCTTCCCCAAAACCTCCCTGTGTTATCCTTTTGTAGTCCTGTCCTCCCTCCCATGCCCCAACTCCAGGCAACCATTGATCTTGTCACTATAGTTTTGTCCTTTGTGGAATATCATAGAATATGTAACCTTTTGAGTCTGGCTTTTGTCATTCAACATAATGCTTTTGAGATTCATTTAAGTTGCTACATGCATCAATAGTTTATACCTTTTTATTGCTGCATAGTATTCCATTGTATTGCTGTACCAGTTTGTCTATCTGTTCACTTGCTAAAGGACATTTGGGTTGTTTCCAATTTTTGGTGGTTATGAATAGGGTCACTATAAACATTCGTGGATTTTGTTTGTTTGTTTGTTTTGTGTTTTGTTTTTTGAGATAGGGTCTTGCTCTGTTGCCCAGGCTGGAGTGCAGTTCGGCTCACTGCAACCTCTGCCTCCCGGATTCAAGCAATTCTCCTGCCTCAGCCTCCCAAGTAGAGTACCTGGGACTACAGGTGTGTGCCACCACACCTGGCTAATTTTTGTATTTTTTTTTTTTTTTTTTAGTAGAGATGGGGTTTCACCATGTTAGCCAGGCTGGTCTCAAACTCCTGACCTCAAGTGATCCGCCTACCTCGGCCTCCCAAAGTGTTGAGATTACAGACATGAGTCACCGTGCCCGGCCGAATGGTTTTTATTTTTTATTTTTTTTCTGATACAGAATCTCGTTCTGTCACCCAGGCTGGAGTGTAGTTGCACAATCTCAGCTCTCTGCAACCTCCACCTCCCAGGTTCAAGCGATTCTCTTGCCTCAGCCTCCTGAGTAGCTGGGATTACAGGCGCGCACCACACCCAGCTAATTTTTGTATTTTTAGTAGAGATGGGGTTTCACCATGTTGGTCAGGCTGGTCTCGAACTCCTGACCTCATGATCCACCCGCTTCAGCCTCCCAAAGTGCTGGGATTACAGGCATGAGCCACTGCGCCTGGCCACTAAATGATGTTTTAATAAACATAAGATTTCATTTCTCCAGGGTAAATATCTAGGATTTGGGTGCGGGACCATTTGGCACATATTTAATTTTATGAGAAACCAACAAATGCTTTCTGGCATGGCTGACCTTTTTCCATTTCCAGCAGCAGTAGCTGAGCATTCTAGTTGCCCTGCAGCCTCCCCAGTATTTGCCTTTGTCAGTTATTTTAGCCATTCTAATAGGTGTGCAGTGGAATCTCACAGTGGCTTTAACTTGCATTCCTTAATAGTTGCTAAT
Organism: Gorilla gorilla gorilla; assembly: GCF_029281585.2. Classification (NCBI taxonomy): domain Eukaryota; kingdom Metazoa; phylum Chordata; class Mammalia; order Primates; family Hominidae; genus Gorilla; species Gorilla gorilla. The sequence goes on from NC_086017.1 coordinate 21,685,021, forward strand.
GTTGAACATCTTCTTCATGTGCTTATTCGCTATCTGTATATTCACCTTGGTGAAGTGTCTGTTCACATTTTTTGCTCATTTTGTTGTTGCCGGTCAGGATTGTTTGTTTCCTTGATGTTGAGTTTTGAGAGTTTTTTATTCTTGATACCAATTCTTTGGCAGATATGTTGTTTACAAATACTTTCTCCCACTCTGTAGCCAATCTTTTCATTCTCTTGACAATGTCTGTCACAGAGCAAACATGCGTTTTTAATTTTCAATGGGTCCAATTTATCAACAGGAGATAAATTTTCCTGCTATGATCATGCTTTTGGTGTCATCTGTATGCACTCTCTTCCCAACTGTACATCACAAAAGTTTTTCTCCCATATGTTCTTCTTAAAACTTCATAATTTTAGGTTTTGCAAACTAACCTATGATCCGTTTTGAATTAATTTCTGTATAGGCTGTGTAGTTTAGGTTGTAGTATAAGTTGTGTAGTTTAGGTTGAGGCTCATTTTTTTTTGCAAATGGATAATTTTTCCAGCACCATTTATTGAAAAGTTTATCATTCTCCATTGAATTGCCTTCATACCTTTGTGAGAAATCCATTGGTCTTATGTTGTGTGGGTGTGTTTCTGGACTCTCTATTCTGTTCCATTGATTTATGTTTCTGTCCCCCAACCAGTACTACACCATCTAGATTAATGGAGATTTATAATATCTTAAAATTGAGTAGTCTTAAAATTGGTATTCCTATTTTATTCTTTTTCAAAATTATTTTGTATTCATGTTCCTTTGCCTTTCCCATATTTCATTTTATTTTAATGATGTTATAATTTTTTTATTAATTTTATTTTTTTAGAGATGAGGTCTTGCTCTGTTGCTTAGGCTGGAATGCAGAGGTGTGATCGTAGCTCACAGCAATCCCGAACTCCAGGGCTCAAGTGATCCTCTTGCTTCAGCCTCCCCCCGCCCCTGCCTTTTTTTTTTTTTTTTAAGGAATCAGCTTGTATATATTATCAATAATCCCTCTGAGATTTTTACTGGAATAATGTTAAATCTATACATAAATATGAAGAGAATTGACTTCTTCACTATGTTGGGCCTTCTAATCCATAAAGATGGTATATCAGTCTCTCCATCTGTTTAGATTTCTTTCGAAGTTGCTTTCTTTTAACACTTTAAATCCCTCACTCCACTTTCTTCTTGTTTGCCTAATTTCTGACAAGATATCAGCTATAATTTTATCCTTGTTCCTCTATAGTTAGGCATTCTCCCACCCACTCCCCAGCTTCTTTCAAGAGTTTTCTGTCATTGGATTGTTGTCTGTCATTAGTTTTGGAAGATTCTCAGCCATTATTATAATACTTCAAATATTTCTTCTTAATCTCTTTTTCTTCTTCTCTCTTTATTCTTCTAGAATTTTAATTGTTTTACTTCGCTGATATATTTCTCCTTCATGCATACACACGCACACACACACACACACACACACACACACACACACAGTTTAAAATCTAAGCCAGATATGAAAGACTGTATAACTCATAATAATTTTCTAAATAAATTTTTTTAATTTACAAAAATAGAAACAAAAATTTTTAAGACATATGATTCTATTTACATGACATTTTTGAAAAGTCTATTACATGACTATAAAGGGACAGATGGCAGCTTTTTGGTTTGCCAGAAATGGTGGTTACATAACTGTATAAATTTGCCAAAACTTATTGAAAGACATACTTGTAAATAATACATTTTATTGTATATAAATTATGTTGATAAACTTAATGTTTTCAAAATATCAGTTATTGAAATGATGTGCACAGGCCAGGCATGATGGTTCACACCTGTAATCCCAGCACCTTGGGAATCCAAGGCACTTTGGGAAGCCGAGGTGGGCGGATCTCTTGAGGCCAGGAGTTCGAGACCAGCATGGCCGACATGGTGAAACCCCATCTGTACTAAAAATACAAACATTAGCCAGGCATGGTGGCACACGCCTGTAGTCCCAGCTACTCAGGAGTATGAGGCACGAGAATCTCTTGAGCCTGAAAGGTGGAGGTTGCAGTGAGCCGAGATCATGCCACTGAGCTTCAGGAGAAGTTGGATCTGCAACATTATGTTTTGCCATCACGGTTGCAGGCTTCCTAAGTAAATTTGAAAAGTAAAGGACAAGCAAGGTAAAGAGTTCATGGAAAATTGCCACCCTTTTTCTCACATAGGATGTCACAATTTTCTGACATCCCACAGTCAGAGTTGGAGCTTAATACTTACAACTACAAATAATGGTACTATTATGACACTTACATCTAGTATTGTATAGTGTTTCAAATTACATATATGTATGTGAGTATGTATGTGTTTATATATTTTCTTAGCCATTCAGATAGATCCCAGACAGACTACAGTGCAAGTTTATTAGCCATCTTATACATGAGGTTGTCATTTGCTCCAGGGTGCATGGCTACCAAGCAGAAACTCAGATCTTGTAAGTTCTTTTCTGGTAGGTAGAAGAGTAACTTTTTCCTCTCTGCTACTTGTAGTTCCTCAGGAAATCAAGAAAGCAGCATCAGAGCTGTATTATTCTCCTCTTTGATGTAATAAAGTCAGCTATTAGATATGAGAAAACCATCTCAGAAGCCTGGATTAAGGTGAGATCTTTGGAACTCTGATTATCAAGGAGGAAATGAGTGGCCATTAGTGACAGATGTATAACTAAGGTAGATTGAAATAAAAAATCTCAAAAGTCATTCAAGGGGAAATGATAGCTGATGGTTGCCATATGGACACATTGGCTCTTAGATGAGATAACAGGGCATGTTGAATAACGTGTTTTGCTGATGTGTCGTAATATTTTTGTGCTCTCTCCTGTTTTTTCAGGCAATTGAAAACACTGCCTCAGTGTCTGAACACAAGGTAATGTTCATGTAGTGTGCATTTTCAGTATTGCAGACTTAAAAGTAATGACATTGGCTAGCTTGCCTTCCCACTTTCTTTCTTTCTCCTCCCTCCAGTCACTCTTCTCTCTCTTCCCTAGTTGCTCTAATAAACATTAGCTGTCTGGGGAAGATAATCTGAGGTGGCAACTGGCCAGATAGCCTGCCCCTACTCACTCTGGCTGTAAAATAAGCCTACAGTATCCACAAGGGGAAATACTAACAGTGTAAACAAGCACATCAAGGTGCAGTCAAAGAAGCCAGGTCCCCACTGATGAGATGAAGAAAATAACCACCTAAGTCTCAGGTCCCTATATCTGCCTAATTGCCCTTCCTTCCACCCAGCACCACTGTCAAGATAATGGCATTCCATGTGTTACTTTACTTTGCTCATGTAGACCTGACTGGAGTAAATCAGTCTGTCCACCGTCAAGGCAGTGGTACTGGATCTTAGATCTCTATTAATTCTAGAAATACCTTCCATCAAAAAGCCAGATGATTGGCTGGGCATGGTGGCTCACGCCTATAATCCCAGCACTTTGGAGGCTGAGGCAGGCGGATCATCTGAGGTCAGGAGTTTGAGACCAGCCTGGCCAATGTAGCAAAACCCTGTCTCTACTAAAAATACAAAAAATAATTAGCCTGGCCTGGTGGCACACGCCACTGCACTCCAGCCTGGGTGACAGTGCAAGACTCCATCTCAAAAGATAAAAAGCCAGATGATTGAGTTCCTTAGGTGCTGATTGGTTGCCTTTAAAGATTTTTCTATGGTTGGAATCTGTTTTGTGGGATTTTTGTTAGTTGTGTTAGCCAATTTTTGGATGACTATCTTAAAAGCTTTCATGATGCTGAATAAAGCAATGAAAATTCATATTTTTTTGTGCTGAAAAATATCAAAGTACTCCAACACACTGTTTTTGGTTTTGGATAAACATAAATTTACCACCTTGGCTGCCTGCATACCTATTTTTACATATTTGTAATCATTATATAAATATAATTTGTATTCTTTTTTCTCAACATTTTTTCTCCATGTGCTTCTGCGTTGTCTTCATTGTTATCTTTAATGACTGTATTCTGGTCTAATGACTCTCAATTTTGGTGTCCTAAGGAGTGGGGCATTCAGTTAAGAGAAGTAGTAAAATTTGTTTTGTTTTTTCTTTTTTGTCCTGCTTACCTTTTTTTTTTTTTTGACAAGAGAAAACCACAGGTGAATATTTATGCAAACACAGGCTAAGAAAATCATTTTTTTAAATATAAAAGAAAGAAATTATGTTAGAGAATGTTGATGAATATGACCATATAAAATTTATGGTTACAAAGATGAGTTGAATTGAGCAGATAGTTGTAGATATGCGGTGTTATTTCTGAGGGCTCTGTTCTGTTCCATTGATCTATATCTCTGTTTTGGTACCAGTACCATGCTGTTTTGGCTACTGTAGCCTTGTAGTATAGTTTGAAGTCAGGTAGCGTGATGCCTCCAGGTTTGTTCTTTTGGCTTAGGATTGACTTGGTGATGTGGGCTCTTTTTTGGTTCTATATGAACTTTAAAGTAGTTTTTTCCAATTCTGTGAAGAAAGTCATTGGTAGCTTGATGGGGATAGCATTGAGTCTATAAATTACCTTGGGCAGTATGGTCATTTTCACGATATTGATTCTTCCTATCCATGAGCATAGAGTATTCTTCCATTTGTTTGTGTCATCTTTTATTTCATTGAGCACTGGTTTGTAGTTCTCCTTGAAGAGGTCCTTCACATCCCTTGTAAGTTGGATTCCTAGGTATTTTATTCTCTTTATAGCAATTGTGAATGGGAGTTCACTCATGATTTGGCTCTGTTTGTCTGTTATTGGTGTATAGGAATGCTTGGGATTTTTGCACATTGATTTTGTATCCTGAGATTTTGCTGAAGTTGCTTATAAACTTAAGGAGATTTGGGGCTGAGACGATGGGGTTTTCTAGACATACAATCATATCATCTGCAAAGAGGGACAATTTGAATTCCTCTTTTCCTAATTGACTACCCTTTTTTTCTTTCTCTTGCCTGATTGCCCTGGCCAGAACTTCCAACACTATATTGAATAGGAGTGGTGAGAGAGGGCATCCCTGTCTTGTGCCAGTTTTCAAAGGGAATGCTTCCAGTTTTTGCCCATTCAGTATGATATTGGCTGTGGGTTTGCCATAAATAGCTCTTATTATTTTGAGATACGTTCCATCAATACATAGTTTATTGAGAGTTTTTAGCATGAAGGGCTGTTGAATTTTGTCGAAGGCCTTTTCTGCATCTATTGAGATAATCGTGGTTTTTGTCATTAGTTCTGTTTATGTGATGGATTATGTTTATTGATTTGCATATGTTGAACCAGCCTTGTATCCCAGGGATGAAGCTGACTTGATCGTGGTGGATAAGCTTTTTGATGTGCTGCTGGATTCAGTTTGCCAGTATTTTATTGAGGATTTTTGCATCGATGTTCATCAGGAATATTGGTCTAAAATTCTCTTTTTTTGTTGTGTCTCTGCCAGGCTTTGGTATTAGGATGATGTTGGCCTCATAAAATGAATTAGGAAAGATTCCCTCTTTTTCTATTGATTGGAATAGTTTCAGAAGGAATGGTACCAGCTCCTCTTTGTACCTCTGGTAGAATTCGGCTGTGAATCCGTCTGGTCCTGGATTTTTTTGGTTGGTAGGCTATTAATTATTGCCTCAATTTCAGAGCCTGTTATTGGTCTATTCAGAGATTCAACCTCATCCTGGGTTAGTCTTGGGAGGGTGTGTGTGTCCAGGAATTTATCCATTTCTTCTAGATTTTCTAGTTTATTTGCATGAGGTGTTTATAGTATTCTCTGATGGTAGTTTGTATTTCTGTGGGATCGGTGGTGATATCCCCTTTATCATTTTTTATTGCATCTATTTGATTCTTCTCTCTCTTCTTCTTTATTAGTCTTGCTAGCAGTCTATCAATTTTGTTAATCTTTTCAAAAATCCAGCTCCTGGATTCATTGATTGTTTGAAGAGGTTTTGTGTCTCTATCTCCTTCAGTTCTTCCCTGATCTTAGTTATTTCTTGCCTTCTGCTAGCTTTTGAATTTGTTTGGTCTTGCTTCTCTAGTTATTTTAATTGTGATATTAGGGTGTCTATTTTAGACCTTTTCTGCTTTCTCTTGTGGGCATTTAGTGCTATAAATGTCCCTCTACACACTGCTTTAAATGTGTCCCAGAGATTCTGGTACATTGTGTCTTTGTTGTCATTGGTTTCAAAGAATATCTTTATTTCTGCCTTCATTTCGTTATTTATCCAGTAGTCATTCAGGAGCAGGTTGTTCAGTTTCCATGTAGTTGTACGGTTTTGAGTGAGTTTCTTAATCCTGAGTTCCAACTTGATTGCACTGTGGTCTGAGAGACAGTTTATTGTGATTTCTGTTCTTTTACATTTGCTGAGGAGTGTTTTACTACCAATTATGTGGTCAATTTTAGAATAAGTGCTATGTGGTGCTGAGAAGAATGTATATTCTGTTGATTTTGGGGTGGAGAGTTCTGTAGATGTCTATTAGGTCTGCTTGGTGCAGAGCTGAGTTCAAGTCCTGGATATCCTTGTTAACTTTCTGTCTCATTGATCTGTCTAATGTTGACAGTGGGGTGTTAAAGTCTCCCATTATTATTGTATGGGAGTCTATGTCTCTTTGTAGGTCTCTAAGGACTTGCTTTATGAATCTGGGTGCTCCTGTATTGGGTGCATATATATTTAGGATAGTTAGCTCTTCTTGTTGAATTGATCCCTTTACCATTATGTGATGGCCTTCTGTATCTCTTTTGATCTTTGTTGGTTTAAAGTCTATTTTATCAGAGACTAGGATTGCAACCCCTGCTTCTTTTTGTTTTCCATTTGCCTGGTAGATCTTCCTCCATCCCTTTCTTTTGAGCCTATGTGTGTCTCTGCACGTGAGATGGGTCTCCTGAATACAGCACACTGATGGGTCTTGACTTTTTATCCAATTTGCCAGTCTGTGTCTTTTAATTGGGGCATTTAGCCCATTTACATTTAAGGTTAATATTGTTATGTGTGAATTAGATCCCTTCATTATGATGTTAGCTGGTTATTTTGCCCATTAATTGATGCAGTTTCTTCATAGCATGGATGATCTTTACAATTTGGCATGTTTTTGCAGTGGCTGGTACCAGTTGTTCCTTTCCATGTTTAGTGCTTCCTTCAGGAGCTCTTGTAAGGCAGGCCTGGTGGTGACAAAATCTCTCAGCATTTGCTTGTCTGTAAAGGATTTTATTTCTCCTTCACTTATGAAGCTTAGTTTGGCTGGATATGAAGTTCTGGGTTGAAAACTCTTTTCTTTAAGAATGTTGAATATTGACCCCCACTGTCTTCTGGCTTGTAGAGTTTCTGCCAAGAGATCTGCTGTTAGTCTAATGGGCTTCCCTTTGTGGGTAACCTGACCTTTCTCTCTGGCTGCCCTTAACATTTTTTTCCTTCATTTCAACCTCGGTGAGTCTGACAATTATGTGTCTTGGGGTTGTTCTTCTGGAGGAGTATTTTTGTGGCGTTCTCTATATTTCCTGAATTTGAATGTTGGCCTGCCTTTCTAGGTTGTGGAAGTTCTCCTGGATAATATCCCAAACAGTGTTTTCCAACTTGGTTCCATTCTCCCTGTCACTTTCAGGTACACCAATCAAATGTAGATTTGGTCTTTTCACATAGTCCCATATTTCTTAGAGGCTTTGTTCATTTCTTTTTACTCTATTTTCTCTAGTCTTGTCTTCTCGCTTTATTTCATTCATTTGATCTTCAATCACTGATACCCTTTCTTCCACTTGATCACATTGGCTATTGAAGCTTGTGCATGCGTCACGAAGTTCTCATGCCATGGTTTTCCATCAAGTCATTTAAGGTCTTCTCTACACGGTTTATTCTAGTTAGCAATTCGTCTAACCTTTTTTCAAGGTTTTTAGCTTCCTTTGGATGGGTTTGAACATCCTCCTTTAGCTCGGAGGAGTTCGTTATTACCGATCTTCTGAAGCCTACTTCTGTCAACTCGTCAAAGTCATTCTCCGTCCAGCTTTGTTCCGTTGCTGGTGAGGAGCTGAGATCCTTTGGAGGAGAAGAGGCACTCTGGTTTATAGAATTTTCAGCTTTTCTGCTTTGGTTTCTCCCCATCTTTGTGGTTTTATCTACCTTTGGTCTTTGATGTTGGTGACCTACAGATGGGGTTTTGGTGTAGATGTCCTTTTTGTTGACGTTGATGCTATTCCTTTCTGTTTGTTAGTTTTCCTTCTAACAGTCAGGTCCCTCAGCTGCGGGTCTGTTGGAGTTTCCTGGAGGTCCACTCCAGACCCTGTTTGCCTGGTTATCACCAGTGGTGTCTGCAGAACAGCAAATATTGCAGAACAGCAAATATTGCTGCCTGATCCTTCCTCTAGAACCTTCATCCCAGAGGGGCACCCAGCTATATGAGGTGTCTGTTGGCCCCTACTGGGAGGTGTCTCCCAGTTAGGCTACACAGGGGTCAGGGACCCACTTGAGGAGGCAGTCTGTCTGTTCTCAGAGCTCATACGCCATGCTGGGAGAACCACTGCTCTCTTCAGAGCTGTCAGATAGGGATGTTTAAGTCTGCAGAAGTTGTCTGCTGCCTTTTGTTCAGCTATGCCCTGCCCACAGAGATGGAGACTATAGAGGCCTAGGCCTTGCTGAGCTGTGGTGGGCTCCACCCAGTTCAAGCTTCCCAGCCGCTTTACCTACTCAAGCCTCAGCAATAGCAGACACCCCTCCCCGAGCCTGGCTGCCGCCTCACTGGTCAATCTCAGACTGCTGCACTAGCAGTGAGCAAGGCTCCGTGGGCGTGGGACCTGCTGAGCCAGGGCGAAGGAGAGAATCTCTTTGTCTGCCGGTTGCTAAGACCTTGGGAAAAGCACAGTATTTGGTTGTGAGTTTCCTCATATTCCAGGTACAGTTTGTCACGGCTTCCCTTGGCTATAAAGGGAAATCCCCCGCCCCCTTGTGCTTCCTGGGTGAGGCAATGCCCCACCCTGCTTTGGCTCACCCTCCGTGGGCTGCACCCACTGTCCAACCAGTCCCCATGAGATGAACCAGGTACCTCAGTTGGAAATGCAGAAATCACCCATCTTCTGTGTCAATCATGCTGGGAGCTGCAGACAGGAGTTGTTCCTATTCAGCCATTTTGGATAAAAGGCCCTGCTTGCCTTTTTAACTCTTTTTGTTTGTCTGTTTGTTTTTGTTTGTTTGTTTTTCCTAGAAGCATAGACTCAAGTTGCCCTGAATATACTCCCAACGTTTTCTCTTTTTTTTTGTTTTGTTTTGTTTTTTAAGAGATCAGGTCTTGCACTGTCGCCCAAGTTGGAGTGCAGTGGCAGCAGCATAACTCACTGCAGCCTCAGACTCCTGGGTTCAAGTAATCCTCCCACCTCAATCTTCAGAGTAATTGGGACTACAGGCAAGCACAACCAGGCCTGGCTAATACAATTTTTTTTTTTTTTTCCTGAGACAGAATTTTGCTCTTTCGCCCAGGCTGGCACAATCTCAGCTCACTGCAACCTCTGCCCCCTGGTTTGAAGCAATTCTCCTGCTTCGGCCTCCCTCGTAGCTGGGATTATAGGTGCCCACCACCATGCCCAGCTAATTTTTGTATTCTTAGTAGAGACAGGATTTCACCATGTTGGCCAGGCTGGTCTCGAACTCCTGACCTCAGGTGATCCACCTGCCTCAGCCTCTCAAAGTGCTAGGATTACAGGTGTGAGCCACTGCGCCCGGCCATTCTTTTATTTTTTATAGAGATGAGGTCTTGCTGTGTTTCCCAGGCTGTTCTCAAATTTTTAGCTTCAAGTGATCCTCCTGCTTGGACCTCCCAAAGTGCTGGGATTATAGGCGTGAGCCACTGCACCCAGCCGTCATATTTTTCTTTTTTTTTTTGAGGCGGAGTCTCGCTCTGTCGCCCAGGCTGGAGTGCAGTGGCGCGATCTCGGCTCACTGCAAGCTCCGCCTCCTGGGTTCACGCCTGCCTCAGCCTCCCGAGTAGCTGGGACTACAGGTACCCGCCACCACGCCCGGCTAATTTTTAGTATTTTTAGTAGAGACGGGGTTTCACCGTGTTAGCCAGGATGGTCTCGATCTCCTGACCTCGTGATCCACCCGCCTCGGCCTCCCAAAGTGCTGGGATTACAGGCGTGAGCCACCGCGCCCGGCCATATTTTTCTTTTTTAAACGTAGATAAACAAGCTAATTGTGGAGAAAAACCCACAAGGAATCTACAGATGTAAAAAATACAGTTTTTCTCCATTCTCTGTCCCATTCCTCAGGGATAATCATCCTTCCAAATTTTTTCTGTTCATATACAAGCTATAATTATGCACAAGTACAGGTATACTCTTATGCCTACACATATGTATGTTTATATATTGTTTTTACAAAAGCAGAATCTTAACTATGATTATGGGTGGTGGTGGTGTTGTTTAAAGAGACAGGGTCTCACTCTGTCACCAGGCTGGAGTGCAGTGGCACAATCATAGCTCACTGTTGCCTCCACCACCTGGGCTCAATGATCCTCCCTCCTCAGCCTCCCAAAGCAGTGGGATTATAGGCATGAGCCACCATGCCCAGCCTGATTATCCTTTTGCAGGCTGCTGATTTTTCCACTTCATGTCAGGAATGTCTTTTCTCTGTCAAAAAATAGAGTATGGCTCAGCAATCCCTAACCTTTTTGGCACCAGGGACTGGTTTCATGGAAGACAGTTTTTCCACAGACCATCTCGGGGCATGATTTCAGGATGAAACTGTTCAACCTTAGATCATCAGGCACTACTTAGATTCTCATAAGGAACGTGCAGCCTAGATCCCGTGCATGTGCAGTTCACAATAGGGTTTGCGCTCCCGTGAGAATCTAATGCAGCCGCTAATCTGACAGGAGGTGGATCTCAGTGGTAATGACCACTTGACCACCCCTCACCTCCTGCTGTGCAGCTTGATTCCTAGCAGACCACGGACTCCATGGTCCAGGAGTTGGGGACCCCGATCTTTTTCTTTTTTTTTTTTAATTTTGTAATTAAAAAGTCTTTTTTAGACAGAGTCTCGCTGTGTCACCCAGGCTGGAGTGCAGTGGCATGATCTCGGCTCACTGCAATCTCCACCTCCCGGGGTTCAAGTGATTCACCTGCCTCAGCCTCCCGAGTAGCTGGGATTACAGGCACCTGCCACCATGACCAGCTAATTTTCTTGTGTGTATTTTTAGTAGAAATGGGGTTTCACCATGTTGGCCAGGCTAGTCTCGAACTCCTGACCTCAGGTGATATACCCACGTCAGCCTCCCAAAGTGCTGGGATTACAGGCATGAGCCACCATGCCCAGCATGGCTTATTCTTTTTGATGACTGTGTAATAGTCCAAAATTTAAAATTACTCCATCATAATTTATTGAACCTTTCCCGTATTGATGGGCATTTATAGTCTTTCCAACTTTTCACAAAGTAATTTCCCTAATAATAGTGAAAATATATACTGGAGTTGGCAAGTGATTGAATCTTTCTTTTAATAAATGTGAAGATGTTCAAAGTTATTTCTGTAGTAGTATCACTTTCATGTATATTGCAATGTATTCTTAAGAGATACCAGTGGCTAATAGTTGTGGCACTTTATTTCTCTGAAAAAAATTTCTGGGTTTTGTGAAAAGTGTAGATAAGCCTAAGGGAGTATGTGGAACGAATGAGTATCATCCATTCTGTGTTTTAATGGGGAAAAGCTGCTGTTTCATTGTAGCAAATGTACTGATTGGTTAACTGTTTTTCTATTATTGCATATTTATTGACAATAGATTTTTGACCTGGTGATGCTTTTCATCATCTATAGCACCAATACCCAGACAAAGAAGTACATTGACAGGGTGCTAAGAAATAAGATTCGATCAGGCTGCATTCAAGAACAGCTGCTCCAGAGTACATTCTCTGTTCATTATTTATTAAGTGTCAGAGACTATTGATTTTTAATCTAAAAAGGAAAGCTTTACAGCTCCCATGTAAAATTTCATCTTATTTCAGTCCATTGTTCAAACCCATTGAGATTTTTGAATTTTATTTTTGCATTAATTATTTTAATTGTCTATCTCAATGCAGTTTGCAACTTTGACAAACTGACCTTCCATATCCTATTCTAAGTAGCTTATAAAAACCTTGAGGGGAATAGCACCAACCTGTAGAAACCAGTAGAAACATAAATATGAACCTATTTGAACTATCACTCTTTGGCCATTCAAAACTGTGGACTTTAGGTGATAATTCCTCTGGAAATATAAGTTATTCAAACTCGAATTTTATAAGCTGGGAATAGTGTTTTGCTGGCTGAATGTTCAGGATATTAACAGTATAGAACTTAGAAAACTGGATGGGCCAGTGATTTGGGTTTGGGTTTGGGTTAGGAGCTAATGAGAATACCTTGTTGGGTCTTAAATTTTATATTTAGGAATAGATTTAATATTGGTATTATTTTACCTTACAGTTCTTTCTGTGTTTATTTCTGCCAATGATATATGTTTTGGGCTGTAATTTTCTAGAGGGCAGAAACCATATGCAATTTTTCATTGCATTTTCCCCAATAAAGCATTATACCCAGCTTAGTACTAAATATAAGATTTTTTAAAATTATGGCATCAATAAGGAAGCTATGTTTATTAACTAGTTATTTACTTTGGGTCCATTAATGTCTATGTATATTGCAGTATTGGTAGAGCGTGATCACTTCTCTTCTTGATCTTCTTTTTAAAAAATCAGTTTAGTTAGCATCGAACCTCATAGATCTATTTCAAATTATAACCAAAGTGGAGCATCCCTTGGGGGTAGTGTGATTGCGTGAGGAAACTGGGATTTAGAAGGTCTGGCCTCCAATCCCAAATTGAGCAGATAGGAACATAGTATTAGGCTTATAATTTAACTTCTTTGAGCTTAAAGGTCAATTAATATCCAAATATGGACTCCCACTGATGCTGAGAGAAAACTCAGAATGGTGAAGGATTGTTCCGTGTAAAACAAACATTAAGAGTTCTTAAGTTAAAATGAGAGTTGGGGAAGAGAAGTCTGATCTGACATTCCAAAAGGATAAGCAACTCTTAGGTTGGGTACTAACTGTTTCCTACAGCTTCTTTTCTCTCTCTACCCTTCCCCACTCAAGGTTCTTAAGAATATGTGTTCATCCGTTCTGTCGCTGGCTCAGAGTTTGCTTCACTCTCTAGACCAGAGTATAATTTCATTTGGCAGTCTCCTATACAAATATGCATTTAAGTTTTTTGACACGTACTGCCAGCAGGTGTGTTGAAACACTTATTTTGGCAAGGAGGGAACAGGGGAAGGGAAAATAATCTGATGTTTATTTCTTGTTGGTTGGACCTTACTGAAGGGAAAGGAACTCTGAACTGGGTCTCAGGAAAGCTCAATTCTAGTCCCAGCCTTGATGAAAGGAAGAGACTTGACTGGTGGATCTAACTCTGTGTTCTGAACTGTAAAATTCTGTCTGAAATTAAGATCCAGATCCAGTTTATGTCAAAACATGAGACATTTTGTTGTTGTTGTTGTCGTTGTTGTTGAGACGGAGTTTCACTCTTGTTGCCCAGGCTGGAGTGCAGTGGCGCAGTCTTGGCTCACTGCAACCTCTGCCTTCAGGGTTCAAGCGATTCTCCTGTCTCATCCTCCTAAGTAGCTGGGATTACAGGTGCGCACCACCAGGCCCGGCTAATTTTTTGTATTTTTAGTAGAGACAGGGTTTCACCATGTTGGCCAGGCTGGTCTCGAACTCCTGACCTCAGGTGATCCACCCACTTCAGCCTCTCAAAGTGCTGGGATTATAGGCTTGAGCCATCGGGCCTGGCTGAGACACATTTTAATAGCATATATCCAGAGAGGGAGGACTGTATTTGTGGAAAATGTTTATGAAAGCAAGTAAAGAACAGTGTCTTATTTTGTATTTTTACATATATTCTTCCTCTTATTAACAATGTTAAAACGCATTTGAATGGAACTTTTAAAATGAAGATTTGTAAAAAAAAATTTTTTTAATTTAAAGTAGAGCAATAGTTGCAGCTGACATGAGGTAGCGGTTGCAGTTGAGAATATAATTCTGTTATGACTATTATGGAGTGACAGTATAAAGGGAGAATGGCATCTAAGACATTTTTGAATCCTCTTAATGTCTTAGAGACACTATCATGATCCATGTTTGCTTGGAAACATGCAAGTCTAGCCTGTACTATATAGAGAAAACCTTTAAAGCTTTTAGCTCCTTGAGTGCCATCTTTTTGAGAAATTTCAACTGATCTTGTACAACCTCAACTTAAAGGGTAAAATTTAACCCATATGGGAAAAAGAAAGAGGAAAACTATGCCAAGGAGCAAAATCAGGAGGGCTTAGGTAGTGCTCACTGATAAAATATGGGAAATAGGTCAAGACGGGATGGTCGAGTTATACTGGCATATTCCTAAATCTCCTGAAGCCAAGATTAATGAAAACTAGATAATAGGTGATGGGATTGGGTTGATTGTGATTTTAACAAAGTAGAGATTGGAGAGGCCTTGGGGGTGAATCCCTTTAGAGTGGCCATCCATATTTTGTTTTACATTGTCCTGTTGACTGTCCCCTGTATAGGAAGTGGTTGGTGCCTTAGTGACCCATATCTGCAGTGGGAATGAAGCTGAAGTTGATACTGCCTTAGATGTCCTCCTAGAGTTGGTAGTGTTAAACCCATCTGCTATGATGATGAATGCTGTCTTTGTAAAGGTATCTTATTGGCTTCTTGTACTTTAGATATTGAATACTATAATTGGTGGGAGGTGGTGGGAAGGAGGTGAGATGATGGGCAAGTAATATAAATAAAAAGTGACTATTCTATCTATGTGTTAATTCATTCAGCAAACTCTTCTTTATACCTAACCTACAGGCTAATCTCTATTCTGGGTGCTGTGAATGTAAAGTAGGCCCTTACCTTTGATGTTAAAGACTAAGACACATAAGCAAGTCACTATAAATACAACATGGTGAATTCTCTGGTAAAGTACTATAGATATAACAGAGCAAGAATAATTAAATTTAGCCTGGGAAGCTGGAGAATTCTTCAAAGAGGCAATGTGAGTGATTGCTGAAGGATGGGAATGACTGACAAGAGAAAGTATGGCAAGTGCGTTCTAGGCAGAGAAGAGTTTGAGCAGAAGCAAACTGGTGCCCAAGTCAATGGTGTGACTGAGGAATGAGAAGCAAACAAGCATGACTGGAGAATAGGATATATATGGAGAGGAATGATGGGAGGCAAGGCTGGTAAGACATAGGACAGGCCCATGTTGCAAAGAGTCTCAAATAACATGCTAAAGAGTTTCAACTTTATTTTCTAGACAATAAGGAGCTATTACTAGTTTTTACATAGAGT
This sequence comes from Gorilla gorilla gorilla, assembly GCF_029281585.2. Classification (NCBI taxonomy): domain Eukaryota; kingdom Metazoa; phylum Chordata; class Mammalia; order Primates; family Hominidae; genus Gorilla; species Gorilla gorilla. Next base: position 21,700,357 of record NC_086017.1, read on the forward strand.
TGACCTAATCTACTCAGCGTTGAGAGATAACTCAGTAGGCTATATGATGGGTGGATTGGAGACTGCTGAAATGGTCTAAGGGAGTGAGAGTAAGGGCCGGATTTTGGTCACGGGAATGTAGAAGAAATGATGGTTTAAGAGACAATTTGGTGTTAGAATTAACATGACTTGGTGACTGTTAATATGTGGCAATGAGAAACAGAAAAACTAGGTCCGAGTTTTTCATCTTAGGAAACTAGATAAATAGTCATGCCATTTTCTGAGACCAGGAGGGGAGTGCATCTTCTGTAGGAAGTATGATGAGCTCACTATGGGATAGCCATGTGTAGGTGGTTAGTGGATAGTTGGAAATTCTGGTTTGGAACCCTGTGGGGCACCCTTTGGTGGAAGATTTAGTTTGAGTATTCAGAACCATATAAATGTGAGCTCAACTGAGGCAATTTTGAGGCAGAAGACCGTAGAAGCTTAGAAGAGCACAGACATTTTGAGAAGGTTAAAGTTTAAGTGGCAGACGAAAGCAAATGTCCGTAGAAGGAAAATGAGAAAACTAGAAGATGAATAATGTGAGCTTGAAGGATGTCAGGTAGCAAAAGCCCAGGAATGAGTTTCAAGAGTGAGGGATTTATCTCCAGTGATGGATACTGTAGAGGTTGAAGATGGAGCAGAGGCTATTGGCTTTGGCAATTAGGATACCTCTGGTAACTTCTGAGAGAACAGTGTTAATTGAATTATAAGGGTGGAAGCCAGAGAGCAGTAACTTGAAGGCTTGGGGAATACAGTCAATGTCGAGAAGCATCAAGGAGGAGAGAATAAGAAAAGTAGCTTGAGAGAGAAGCTGGTTGCAAGGGAGATATTTTTTAGATGAGGAGGTTTGAGATTGCTTGTAGGCTGACAGAAAGGATTCAATAGAGAGGAAGAAATGGAAAATTTTAAAAATTGTTAGAAGTTTACAAAGCTGTTTTATTACTTTATCCTCAGACAAACCATGAAAGGTAGTATAGCTATTATTATCGCCCTGTTACAGACGAGAAAAGCTGAGACATTTCCCAAGGTCACAAAGTAAATAGTTTCCTTGTGACTCCTTCCAGATCTGCAGAGAAAGGAGAAATAATTTATGGAGTAGAAGCTGGGGAGGGATGATATGGCAAGGAATAGTAAAGACATAACTTTTTATAGCATATTGTTTTCACTGAAAAAAAGGGAAAGGTGGAGGTAAAGAATACCGAGAACTGGGAGGTGCATTAGAATGACTAAGCAGTAGATGAGTAAAGCCCAGGATTGTGGTTCAGAGTGAAGAGGATAAAGAAAACTTTATGTTTCCTGACAGTTAGTTCCTAGTCTCTGATAATAAGAGATTTAGAAAGTTGTAAGAATTTTCTCAGTTTATATCCAGTCTATCAAACCTTTGGGCTCTGAGCATAGCTTTTAGAACTTGAGCTTTTAAGGGAGCTAAAAAGTTTAGATACCTGGCTATCTATGTATGCCTCTCTTACAGGGATTTTAATTTTTTGATTTTTAAGGGAAAAAATGTTAGCTGCCAGCCTCATTGTTGGCATCATTTTTTCTGCAGGGCATTTTAGATTATCTGGATAACATATCTCCTCAGCAAATACGAAAACTCTTCAATGTTCTCAGCACACTGGCATTTAGTAAACAGAATGAAGCCAGCAGCCACATCCAGGTAAGAGGCAATATGTTGGGAAAGATTCTTTTTTTTTTTTTTTTTTGACGGAATCTCCCTCTGTTGCCCAGGCTAGAGTGCAGTGCATGATCTCGGCTCACTGCAACCTCCATCTCCCGGGTTGACACAATTGTCTTGCCTCAGCCTCCCGAGTAGCTGGGACTACAGGCGTGTGCCACCACACCCAGCTAATTATTTTGTATTTTTAGTAGAGAAGGGGTTTCACCATGTTAGCCAGGATGGTCTCGATCTCCTGACCTCGTGATCCGCCCACCTTGGCCTCCCAAAGTGTTGGGATTACAGACGTGAGCCACTGCGCCTGGCCTTTTTTTTTTTTTTTTTTTTTTTTGTGACACAGAGTCTAGCTCTGTCACCCACACTGGAGTGCAGTGGCATGATCTCGGCTCAGTGCAACCTCCACCTCCTGGGTTCAAGCAATTCTCCTGCCTCAGCCTCCCAAGTAGCTGGGACTACAGGCACATGCCACCACACCTAGCTAATTTTTGTATTTTTAGTGTTTTGTATTTTTAAACCTCTTTACTTGAAATTTGCTGGAAAAAAAATAAGCAAATGATAGATTTGCTAGTGTGTAGTAGTGGAAATGGAGTAGACAGCCATAGTTCCAGCATTTTTTTTATTCTTACCACAAACATTAAGTGCCTATTCTGTGCCAGGCACTGATATATTAGATCCTCTGCCCTCAAAAAGCTTTGTCTATTAGGGTAGAGATGGGTCTGGGATCAGCTAACCATGAAACTGTTCAGGTTCTGAGTGCAGTGGGGACACAGAATTGCCTTGTTTCCTAAGAAACATCTCCATCTAATGTGAACTTCACGTGGGCTTGCCTTTGGTTTGTGGACACCATTCGCTGAAAAAGCCAGTTTGTAATCCCAGCACTTTGGGAGGCCAAGGCAGGCGAATCACATGTGCCCTGGAGTTTGAGACCAACCTGGGCACCATGGTGAAACCCTGTCTCTACAAAAACATACAAAAATTAGCCAGGTGTGGTGGCACACACCTGTAATACTAGCTACTCAGGAGGCGGAGGTGGGAGGATCCATTGAGCCCAGGGAGTTGAGGCTACAGTGAGCCATGATTGTGCCACTGCTCTCCAGCCTGGGCAACAGAATGAGACTCTATCTCAAAATAAATAAATAAATAAATAAAATAAAATAAAACAAAACAAAAGGAAGAGATTAGATTGGAATCATAACTTGTAACTTGTTTGTATCTTTAGTGCTACCTTATGGCAGTAATTCATACTGGACTGTGACTTTGAACAACCAGCATATTTTTTTATCTTCCCCCCACACCTTTCTTGGATCCCCAATCAACACATTTTTTTAATTAAAAAAATTTTTGGACTAGGTAATATACATGTGTCATACAAAATTCAAAACATGTAGAAGGGTATCCAGTGAAAAATAACTCTCACTTCTTCTCAGTCCTCTAGGCACCTGGTTTGTCTCCTATAGGGGCAATCACTTTATAACCTTCTGAGATGTTCTGAGAATTTACAAATTTGTGTTTACCTGTAGTTTCCTTTCCCCTCTTGTTCTACATCTTACCTTCTGCATTTAGCAGTTTATTTGGGAGATTGCTTCAAATCAGTAATATAAAGCTACTTCATTATTTTACTTTTGAATTTTGATAAAATATACATAACATAAAATATACCATTTAAATTGTTTTTAAGGGTACAATTTAGTAGCAGTAAGTATATTCACAATGTTATACAACCATTACCACT